>NW_028227264.1:1092500-1450000 GCF_978045245.1 Mus caroli
GGGGATCAATCCAGAGCCTCTCGCATGCTAGGCAAGAACTCCACGGCTGAACTGCACCAGAAGCCCATAGTCGTTCTGCTTGCATGCTAGTGAAATCCCTACAAATGGAGTGTACAATACTCAGCAGAAGCAGTTCCTCTGGAATTCTAAGGCCAGGGGTATTTTATCATCCCTGCACTGATGTTTTAATAGCCAACAATGGCTTTTAAAAGAATTGGGAAGTCTCCCCTGTGTTCTCATTTCCGTGTGAACCGTGGTAGTTGTTGTTGTTGGGTGTATTGGCCTTCGGCTCATATTCAGTGAATAGTTTCTGCTCCAAAGAACAGTATCTGTCTTACTGGAAAATCAACCTGTCTTCCATTTTCTTTACAAAATGATTATTCAGTGCTCTATGCTTCTGGACCTTGAACTTAGCTTTTACAAACCTACTTTTCCATACTTGATGGCTCTGGAAAGATTTCAAATACCAAGTAACCAAGAGTTGGTTTGAACTTCAGATAAGGATGTAGAATACATTAGGAATTTAACGGAGATATAGCTTAGTCCTTCAGACTAGGAGCCCCCAGGGCTAAAGGCATTTCTTCCTCATAGAGAAAGTGTTCGCCTGGTTTCCCTGACACTTTCAGATATAGGATAATGGGTTAGAACACTCGCACGAGAGGAGGCAGATTCCGGTGATGTGCTGGATCCTCTGCTCAAGACTGTATATAACCTTGGACTTGTTACATAGTGTGCTGAGCTTTGAATTGCTCATCTTCACAATGAAGATTTTCTTCTGAGGACAGAATGGTCCTCTGTGTATCAGCTCCTTGCGTTGGTGCCCACACAGCCCCAGTTCCCAAATGTTCTTTAGTATCACCTTCTGAAGGTCTGAAACTAAAGTTTCTGTCATCTCTAGAAAGCTTGTCACTGCAATTTTATCAGAATAAAATATGCCCGCCTAGAATAGAGGAAATGTTGTACATAAATTCTTATACGGAGATTAAGTATGTTTCATTACTAGGAAAGAAGGGGGGAATTATGAACATAATACAAATTTAGGATCATGGCCTTAAAATGTAGATTTGTCATTATCCTTAGCTGTGTTCACAGCAAGTCAGCAGGGGCCCTTCTCTGTGTTAGTTCTGCTGTGAGTATGAAAGCTCTTGTCAGTCTAAAATAGTGTCCGGTGTCCTGACTGTCCATGAGACTTGCTCTGGGAGCACTCCAGTCAGTGTCCTGGAACATGCCTTCCTTCTGTGAAGATGTTTAAAGTCCACATGTCCTTTAAATCACTTCTTTGACAGTTTAGATGGAAAATCCTGAGACGTCTAGCAGAAGCTTTTAGTGAGATCAAGGATCAGGCACTAAGGCCAAGAAAAGGGGGGAGTGGAGTGAGTTCTCTTGGCTCGGATCATTGTCTCTGTCCCCGAACCCCTAAGTTGGGAGGCAGGGGGAAGCAGGCTGCCAGCTCTGGAATAAAGTCTTCCATTTTTAATTCAAAGCCATAGGATGCTATTGAGACATTTGTTAACAATGCCATAAAACCTTTGAACATCTAATTGCATGCTAGTGAATGTGCCCCTACTTTCTGCCCATGGAGGTTGGTGGCACTGAGTACAGTGGTGGCCTTTTCCTCAGCCCCATTGGCCTGGCTCTGTGGCTGTGTGTCTGAATAAGAATGTCTCCGTGTCACGTACACTGGCTGCCTCTCAATAGTTGAGGGATGAGTGAGTCATGAGCAGAGTTTTGCAAATGCTTCAAATCCAGACATAGATGGTTATCTAGGAAGAGGGAATGTCCCCAAGTTTCTCTGTATGAATGAAGCTTACTCTTCTGAGACCAAAAAGCTATTTATGGAAGGATTATTTACATATTGTGCATTTAATAGAAGTCTTATTATATCACCAAGAAAGTATGAAAAATTATGCTATAGCCAATCAAAAGTTTCTTGGTTTTAATTATATTGGTTGTTTTATGTACTTACATATTTTCTATGTCTAAATATATATTTTATATGTCTAAAATTCTATACACACATACATGCATATACACGCACACACACACATCCATCCATACTCACATGGAAGTGGAAGGTGAGAACATGCTGCCTTTGGCTAAAGGTTGCTTGAAAAGATTGTAAGCATGTCCTGTGAGGAATATTTTTTAAATATGTGAATTTTTTAACACTTTCAGATTTCTCCAAGCACTAAAATAGAATACATATGATTATTTGATTCTGAAAAATAGAGACTGTGGGCCAGAGAGAAGGCTCAGTTATAAAGGCGCTTGCCATACAACCTGCTGTAGAAGCTGCCAACTTGAGTTCAATCTCTGGAAACCACCTGGGGTAGAAAGAGAAAAGCAACTTCACAAAGCTGTTCTCTGGCAACCATATGACTTCCATGTGTTCATTCGCTTCCCCATTCCCTCCCACAGTAATATTAATATCTTTCCTTAAAAGAGTACAAACCTGTATAGAGAATGTGTAAATTCCTGACCCTAAAAAACAAAAATGAATCTAGTAGTAAAATTTTAATTCCTAATGTCCATAGACTAGCTTAGTCTGTTGTAAGCAATTGAAAGTTTGCTGAACTTGGAAATGGGATAGCTGCTCTCCTGTTCTTTAGCCATGGGTGGGTTATTGTAGCTTTCTCAGTTTCCTGGGAATCTTTGTGGGGTATCCCAGCATAGGACATTTGACCTTAAGGAGAGAGATATGAGTGGGGACAGAGAGTGGGGGTAGGTTAGACGACACTCAAATGGGTTGTACTGTGACTTGGTCCCTGGGGTTTGGGAGGGGGCACACTATAGCCCAGGATAAATTTCTAATTCAAACTCTTGCCTGGGGCTGGCCCTGGGATGGGGAGTCCTTTTATGAAAGTTGTGCTTGCTCATTGAGAATCCAAGTGGCCCCAGCAGGGTGGTCAGCTCTGTACAGCTGGAGAGGAGGTTGGCTTCTCCACCTATTGAGACATGTGTTTACCCTGGCCAGCCTCACTGGAGGGAGAGGATGCAGACAGTCCCCTAGAGTGTAAAGGAACGAGGCCATGTTTTGTTTTCTAATACCAGGGCAACTTTCTTATAAGAAGGATCAAAAATGTCCCCACATTTTTGATCTGCTTAGTGTCTGCTTAGGAGTGTAATCCTAGACTTTTTTATAATCAACTCTTAGGGGTCTGCTTCTTATGAACACTTGAGGCATTTGTTCTGTTTCTTGTTTATCTTTAATATAATGTTATAAGTAAAGACTAAACATTGATAATATATCAAATGGAATTCTGTAAGCTTCAGTAATTGAAATTTTGTTATTATAGTCACTTTTTAGTCTATAAATTGTTTCTAATCATCCTTACTGTTTCACAATAATCAAATTCTCATATAGATTCTTTTTTTAGTTCTTAGGGAAACTGAAGCTCAACTATGAGTGACCTTATCATCAAAGCTATCAACTTTGACCTTGTTATGTTAGTGATGGTCATTAAAAATCATTAGCATATTAATGATTTGACTCTTTAAGTTGACTAAATATTATGAAAATAAGACATACAGGAAAATCCTACTTATTCCAGCTCATTAAAATATCTAGTTTTATTATTCTCATACACAGGTCCACAAACACATACACACAAGAGTACATGTACATACACACATGTACACACACACACACTTGCGCAGAGTATGCTCTAGGAAGCATGTCTTTATGTAATTTAGCAAATTGGTTAAGAAAATATGTATGTAAATACTGTAATGGTAATTGCTAAAAATTCCTTGAGGGTGTGTAATAACATACAAGCACCTGTAAATGCCACTGGAAGTCAGACAATATTCAAAGTTCTAAAGCCCCTTAATTTGTTCTTACCTGACAATTGTGTATGATTGGAGATGGGAGTCCGTGAATTCTGATCCATGTGCCAAATCTTGGGTTCAGCTCTTTAAAGGTGTGAAATGGTTTCACTAATCACTCTCATTCCTAGAGGTGTCTTGAAAATAAATTTATTTGATTATGATTTGGTCATTATTATCTAGGTCACTCTCTTTCCCTCCCTTCTCCTCTCCCCCCGACCCCCCCACCCCCCCCCCCCCACCAAATAAGTGTATTTTGGGCAATCTTTTCCCTGTAGCTGGTATAATGGTACAGTTCAAAGTAACATCAGATAAAGGTGGAAATGCTACCTTTTGCCCATTACGTGCTCTTGTCATTCATTACTCACAACCAAAGTGCAGCTGGAATCCAGGCCGGTAGAACATGGATGTGCCCTATGAACTGGATTGTTACCAATGTCTGCCATCATACGTTAGCTCTGTGAGCTGTTGGGCTTGGACAAGCTTAGTATAGTGTGTAGGAGATTCTTGTATATTATTGGGTTGGTTTCCTGTGGGGACAGAGAGGGTCCCCTGATTTATGCTTATTTAAAAATAAATACTAATGTTTATTTAATGCTTATTTAAAATGCTTATTTAAAAATAAATCCAAAACTATTGTCTAGAACCTGAGGACTTTGGTACCTGGTGGATATTCAAGAAAAGATGTTGTGAGTCAATGCAAAATGACTAGCGTGTCTTCAATCCCTAGAGGCTTCTATACATCGGGTAAATCTAGGTACTGGTAAATTTAGGTACTCCATAGGTATTCTGGGATGCTGCTGTTTCTAAATCTCTTCACCACCCTGGAAGATGGTTGAAGTCATGATGTTTCTCTACTCAACTTGATTCATACCATTTGGCTCCTTCCAATTCACCCATGAAATTTTTACCCCAGCCCTGGTGACATTCTGTCAGCACTTCGTATGTACCAGGCTCAGCCCATATGCCTCTACTCAGTAAGTCACTGATGCCTCAGAATAGTCCTTAAGGCCACAGAAAACTAAACAAGGTTAAATGTGGCAAGCCTGAATAATAATTAAAGTATATATTAATTAAATAGAAAATATTAATATCAAATTTTTGTTATTTTTAAAATGTTAAAAATAAAAACATTAAGAATAATATTAAAAGTATATATTAATAATCAAAATATTCCCATTTTGAATATTTTATTAAGGATCTTAATGAAGGCAATGGGCCTTCACAGCTAACCAAATAAGCAAAAAAAAAAAAAATTCTTTTGACTTATAATGTAAATAAATGAAAACTTTGAAACTGTCTAATTTTCCTCCCCTTCTGGGGAATGGATACTGGCATCTCTCCACGGCCCCTGCTAGTTTTGCTAACTCTTATGTTTGGCATTGATAGAGCCAAATTTTAGATCACAAGTTTTGATAAATAGCTCACATTGAGAATAATATTTATCCTTGACAGTGAGCAGGTTTTTATTGTCTCATGTAGGCCATGTGCTGGGGAAGATCCAGAGGGTCTTGTGAAGGGCCAGTGTTAGAGTGGGTCATGGGACAGCAGACCAGAAGATGTCCCATGTGTCACACCCACGGGAGAGGTACCTATACTGAAGTAAGGTGTTTTCACTCTTGAAAACACTCTTGAAGGTGTTTTCTGCTTAGCTGTATCCTTCCCATAAGCATGGCTGCCATCCACCATCTATCTGAATGATTCCACTAAGTTGAGTCTCAAAGTGCACCCTTAGGATTACAGCGCATCACCCTTCTGGAAATTTGTTAGCAGTTCTGGAGTCCCCAGCCCAGTTCCTTGGAATTGCAGGCTCTGGAGTGAGACTGTCAGTCAGCCAAGTCTTACAGGAGAGTCTGATGCCAGCTCAGGGTAAACTGAGGGCCAGATGACCCAAGATCATCCTTTTGCCAGACTTCAGTTTCCTTTAAAAAATGAAACATTAATAGTAAGAAGGTTCACTCTAGAGCTGGAGAGATGGCTCAGTGGTTAAGAGCACTGCCTGCTTTTTGAGAGTTCAATTCCCAGCAACCACTCGGTGGCTCACAACCATCCATACTAGGATCTGATGCCCTCTTCTGGCATGCAGGTGTACCTGCAGGTAGTGCATGCGTGTACATAAAGCAAATCATTAGAAAAGGAGGGGGAGGAGAAGTTTGTATACCATGGTTTCTAAATCTGTGGTTTGATGAGATTTCTGTTTGCTAGCGTGTGTGTGTCTCTGCTGTATGTGTTTTCTATCCTTGTTTTGGCTATTTGGTTTTGTTTGTTTTGTACTCTTCCAGTTTATTTTTATCTCCTCCTCCTTCTAGTAGATTCTTGTTTGTCTTTTAATGAGAAGGAGCAAGAAAATGATGGGGAAGTAGGGGAGGATCTGGGTGGAGTTAGGGAGAGAGAGAGAGACATAGTCAGGATATATTAATCACCTAACGTTGCTATGCACTGAGCCCTTGTTAATTAAAAGCGATCCTTCCCATGCCTAAAGAAGGTGGGTAAGGAGTCAGCCTGCGAGCACAGAGCAGAGGCTGAGCACCTAGGAAGTACTCATAGTCAGCTGGCTGCAAAGGTGACTTTCCCTAAAACATTCTGAAACTTCGGAGATGGAAATTACGACGTTTACAGCTTTGTTTCACGCGCTTTTGCGACTCGTCTTTAATACAAACTAAGGGCTTGAAGAATTGGCTCAGCAGCAGTGAAGATTATCTCTTGCTCTTGCAGAGGACCCAGATTCAATTCCCAGCACCCACCAGGTGGCTCACAACTATCTGTAACTCCAGTTCCAGGGGTATCTGACTTCCCCCACCCACCTTGAGACTGGCAGGCCAATGGTCCTCTGGGATCTGGCTGTCTCTGCCTCCTCGGTGCTGAGATTATAGACCTGAGTAATGACTCCCAGTCCTTTTACAAGGGTCTGTGGATCCAACGCTGGTTCTTACTCTCACAAGGAGCCACGTTACCAACTGAGCCAGCTAACGCCTTGTGGGAATAGTAGTCCTCTTGGACTAGGGCCCCCACCCTTGTGATGTCATTTAATTTTAATTACTTCCTTGGGTGTTAGGGCTTTGGCAGCAATGATTCAGTCCATTGAGGGTTAGATCATACCTGGAAGAAAGACTGGTGGGAGTGTGTGTGTGCCATTGGCAATTGCATTCATCAAGCATTTGGTTCACGGTACCATTTACAATGACTGACGTAATAAAATGTCTAAATAGGTTAAAATCTAAATGTCTACAATAGAATGGAATGCAAGGTCCATTTTGAAGGTACATCATCGGAGCGCTCATTTTTACAGATTATAAGTGGTTTAGCTCATCTTCAGAGGCAACAAAATCAAAGTGATTTTTATCCATGAGGAAGATATAAAAAACCCACCACCTGTAACTTTTTCTTGGCCCTAGGCATCTGAAGAGGGAGCATGCGCAGAAGGCCAGGCAAGAGCCTGTGCTCCTGCACCCTGAGTGGAGCTACCAGTTATTCTACTTTTGCCTTACTGTGTAAGAAGAGGAGGTACCAGGGCTCCCCAGATGAGATGAGCTGGTGGACTCTTTATAAACCTCAGGATTGGGGAGAGAAATTTTGTGTGCAGTAAATAGTCTGAAGTCAGACCAGTTTGATCCACAAACTCAGAGAAGCAAGCGCTTAGATCTCTGCTCTTTTTTTTTTCTTTCACACCAGCATTAGGGGAAAGTGGTCAGGTTTGTTTTTCTATCCCCCTCCTCTCCTCCCCCTGAGCTCCTGAGGGGAAGATATCACATATCAGAGAGGGCCCTATGTCTGAGAAGCCCCTCAGAGGCCTCAGTGTATTCGGATTTTTATCTTCAGAGTTCAGAAAGATATAAACACGGGTTGGGGACAGGACAAGACTTTTCTCCTTTCTAGGGAAAAAACGCTAATGGTGGACTGGTGCCTCCAGACACCCTCTGAGTGACTGGAGACCAGACTGGCAAATGTTCCTCCAGGCCTCTCAGGCCTCCTTTCTCCTTGCAGCAAAGCCTAGTTGTGCAACCCTATTTGTTTTGATGGGATTAAAATCTCCATTTCTAAGTCTCTACTCTGCCTATTGTTTTTCAAAAGGGACAAGAGACTAGTGAGACAGGAATATAATGTGCCGAATCTGGCATTTGCAACCAGTGGATCTTGGCTTATTTTTCAGAAGAGCAACAAAACCAAATTCCCCTGCCTGTTATACTCTCAACAATGTTGCTTCCTTCTCCTGATTCTCGCAGTCTCTTTCACTGTTACCAGACAAACTCCTTGGCAGCTTCACCCAATGCAGACTCCCATGTAGAATCTGTTATACACACCTAAAATAAAAACCAGAGTACCACCTTTAGATATTGACAGAATTCTCTTTCCAGGGGACATTTTAGCCAGGCCCTCTGTAAACCAGTTTGAACCAGCTGCAAAAGCAACTGTAGAGCGGGAACAGCTACAGTTTTCTAGTCTCAAAGACATCTTATCACAGTGACTTTGTTCTATCCAGACTAATGGGAGGAGAGTACGGACTCCCTGGAGGTCTTGGAATCGACCACACTCTACCTTTTGAGAGCAACAGTTCTGAATTGCAAGCTGCATCTAGCACAGCTCCAAGAATAGACCAGACTGGGGAGGCAAGGCCCTGAAAAGCTAGGACTGGGTGGAGTGGCCTCTCTGATGGAGACACTGCAGTCCCACTGCAAACTCGCCATGTTTATTATATGCAGTTGAACAGGGAGGCAGGGTTGGTTTGTATGGCTGAACAAGGAGGCGGAGTTATTGCATACAGATAAACAAGGAAGCGGGGTCATTATATACACTTGAACAAGGAAGCTGGTTTAGCTAATCATCTTAGGAACAGTCTCTGTAGGAAACAGTCTTCAGAGTGTTACACACCAAGGAGGAGATGTGGACATTCTTTATACCCACTAACAACATTCACACCCCCACAAGGAGTGAAGGCTTGGCCATGCCCTGAACCTAGCCCAGGAAAGACTTCCCACTTTCCCATGAGTCTTAAGCACTGGGGTCCTTGATATGGCTCCGCCCATGTCAATAAGACACACACACTCAAGCATGCACACTCAAGCATGCACACTAGCTCCGGACTTCCTGCACTCCCTACATTTGTTTTGCTTTACTTTTGAAACAGAGCCGGGCTAGCCCAAGCTGGCCCCATGTCTCAGCTTTCTGAGGCTTATGAGCATAAAGTTTGCAGTTGTGTAGTTGATTCAACTTCATCTTTTAAGATTTATTTGGGGGAGTAGGGGAGGTATGCAGTGCATGCTGCATGTATCTGGGTGCCTGTGGAGGCCCGACTAACATTGGATTCCCTGGGTGTGGAGTTACAGGTAGTTGTGAGCTGCCTGGGGTGAGGTCTGGGAGGTCAGCCCCTGTCTTCTAGTAGAGCATCACATGCTTTGGTTGGGTTGTAGCCACAAATTATGACAATACCCCTGTGCTGAAGTGAGCCCTTTTTTGCTCATCTACTTGATTATTTGGCTTTCAGAATGCAACTTTGTAGACTCTGGAATGATGTTAATGAGCAGCCAGAGTGTGGACCTGAGAGGCAGACAAAGTAGACTGTCAGCTGATACTGAAACCTGGGGAGGGAGTTTTACCCTTGCTAAGAGCTGAATTAGGATTTCTGCTTCCTGCTGGGTAAGGAAGGAATCATGGGGATTTTAATCCAGTCTCTATATACAGAGTCGGCATCAGCAGATTCATGCATCAGCCCATGGTTACCCATGTTGGTGGGACCACTTTGATGAGGCTAAAGTTGTCTTAAAGCCTGAAGGAAGATGGTCTGTGGAACTATCAAGTAGGTCATGATGCCATTGCATCCCTGGAATTGTGGAATCTTTGATTCATACCTTTGGAAATGTGTTTTTGAAGGCCAGAAACTGTTGCAGGAGATATTAAAAAAGGCATTTTCCCGAGCTAATGCCAGCTCCTCTCTGGCCCCAGCAGCCTCACTGCCTCCATGGCTAGCCCCATGTAGTGAACTGCCCACCCACCTTGCGGTTCTCTTGGAGCAGATTCTGCTCCCATTCCCAGCCATCCATCCACTGTGGTCAGCGGTCCCAAATCCCAGGAACCCAGTAAAATCCAAACTCTAGAGCCTTGTAATTTATAAGTCAGGTTTATATCACTAAATTCTCACCCCACAAAAAGCCCACACAATGAACTCAGAACCAATTGATATAAATTGCCCACCTAGATAAGACAAACTGTCTTGTAATTATCCATCCCTTATAAGATATTCATAGCTACCTGTGGCTATTTAAAGCCACGTGGAATCTGGATCGTCTTTCTCTTCCTCCATCTTCCCTCCTCCTCCTCTCTGTCCTTTCCCATCTCTAAAAATCTCTTCCTGCCTTCCTTTTCCATTGCCCAATCACAGACTCTCACCTTAACTTGTGCCTGCCCTCACCTTCATATAGACATCAATTTCCAAGAAGCTCTAGATCTCTCATCTTAGTAGTTGAGGTATAATCTGGATCAAAGACATGGTAGCCACTCAGCCAGGATAACAACGTCCAGGAGAGCTGGGACCCCACACATCCCAATCCCTGACCTTGGTTCCTTTGCACACCTCTTTTCATGCACAATAAAAGATGATGTTGATTGTACAAAATAAGTTTAGCTTTGGGGATGCTTTGTATTCCTCAACCAGTAAGGTGATAACTGGGAGTAATGGGAGAAGCTTGACTCCTTTTTACTTTTGGAGTGGCTTAATTCACTGTATCTCACTGTTTTGCTATAACTAATTCATCTAGACCCTTAAGTCAGTATTCCATTCAAAGCCATATTAACAACTGGGTAATTATCTCTGGCTTCAGGCCCTATATATAGCACGAGTGGCTAACTGGATACACATGGTCACTTCATATGGCCCCTAGAAGCTTCAAGACAGAGCAGGCTCACCAGCTTCCCATCTATGAGCACATTCCTCGTGCCTCCTTCTTTTACATCGCTGACGTTCATTTTACTCTGAAAGTGCTGGGTAGGGAAATTTGAGGTGCGGTTTATATTTATGAAAAGACCCCATCCACGTGGCCAGACAATAACATTCTCTGTCTATGCAGCTCTGCCAAGTGTTTAGAATAGGAGAATACACACGCACACACGCGCGCGCACACACACACACAAAGAGAGGAAGAGAGAGAGAGAGAGAGAGATTAAAAAATAAGATCACTTCAGCTTAGAAAAGGACAGTTCCTGAAAGAGGACCTGTTAGAATAAGCATTACTTTAACTATGCTGTGTAACTCTGTGGTATTTACACACAAGGGAACAAAATCAGCTTGGGTGATCGCCATCTGTATGAACACCCTGGGCCTACAGGTAGTAAAGCATCCTGACAGATGGGCCTTTTCTCCCCACCTCATACCTCTTACCTGCTTCTTCTCAGATTTCAGATGCCAGTTCACACATCTCTTCCTCAGGAAAGTCCCTCCAGATTGCTACCAGCAAACCCCACCCCTTCTTCTGTCTTTCTGTGACCCCCTGAGCCTCTTAAACCAGATGCACTTCTCATGAGGTCACCTGCTCAGATGACTGTCCTAAATCTAGCTCCCTAGCCAAACTCTAGGTCGGCAGAGGATAAGAGTATTTATTACCTAGATGGGCTTTAAAAATACTAATATCTTCAGTATTTTACAGCAGTAAGTTGGCCTAAGGACTGAGGCAATTCTAAAATCCTATCGTGGAAGCAATAGCAAGCCAGAATCCTAAGGCATGGGGAGAAGGTGGCCACTGAGGAATACAGAGATAATACCCCAGGCTCCCCCAGAACCAAGAGGTTCAAAGTATCCTTCTTGCTCCTTCCTGTGAAAGCCAGCCTCCAGGATAGCTTCAGTAAGTACTTCTATCAAGAAGTAAATGGTTACCATTTCCATAAGAGAAGAAAAGTAAAGCTTAAGGCTCATGGTATTCTGAAGGGAAAAAAAAAAAAAAAACAGAAGTAAATATGCACAGAACCCTGAGAGCAAATCTCTAGTAACTAAAGAATCACATGGACACAAAAACAGGATTGTTTTTGTGTTTTCCTGTCATGTGCATCTGCCCAAGGTGATAATCAATAGGACAACTGAAGACTGGGAAGAGAGCCTGGTCAATAAAGTACAAGGTGAGAATCAATAGGACAACTGAAGACTGGGAAGAGCCTAGTCAAGAAAGTGCTTGCTGAAGGAAAGAGCATAAGGTATCCACCTCTAGAGACAGAATACCCTAGAAAGCTGGGGGTGGGGTGCAACTGTGTTCAGCACATAAGGATTGCCATTGTGTGGATTTTATTTTGTCCCTTTTGTGTTGTAATGCCCCAAACCATACTCATTAACAAAAAAAAAATGTAGAGATAACATTCAAGGGAGAAATAAAAGAGTTGGCTGCATCCACTGCCTCAACAAAGGCTAATGTCTATATGTGGTCTCCCTCCCTCTTCTTTTTCTCTTCTTATATTTGCAAAGGATCTGATGGGGTTTTATTTAAGATGAACCACAAGAAATTTGGCTACACTTGTTTTGGGACCTAATTAAGAAAGACCTGTCTTGGAACAGAGAGCTCTCTCCCCCTTCCTTTGTTCTGTTAGTATAAACAAGTTACTTCATGAGCCCCTGTGGGAACTGGGATTAGGCAAGCGCAAGGGCTCCCTGAAACTTTCAGCAGGTTTGACTCTCTCAGGTTGGATCCCAAGTCATTAACTATAAGATGAAAGATGAGCCCGGCCCCCGCCGAGTTTACTCTGTGAGGTTGCATGGGAAACTTGTGTGAAGGCAACCTAAAAGAACCGGATTTTACTGTCCAGAGTCTGTCTGTCTGTCTGTCTGTCTCTCTCTCTCTCTATCTCTTTCCTTCTCTCTCTCTCTCTCTCTCTCTCTCTCTCTCTCTCTCTCTCTCTCTTGCTTGAAGGACAGATTGAGAACATGGGAGAGAGATGAGCTAAAAAAAATAAATAAATAAGAGCAAATGTATACAATCATGATGGCTCCTATCTGCAGCACAACACACAGCCGGCTCTCCGCTGCTCACGACACTTGTCATTATTGGATTTAAGGCTTGTCCCATCCTGCTTGTCAAGAGCTTCCAAGAAGGGGAAATTGGTGTCCAGGAGCAGCCTCCAGTGTGAAACCTGGGGCTTAGTGGCTACCTCTAAGTGAAGGCCAGTGAGGGGTGAGGCTGTTAAAGCCAAGAGAAGGGATCCTCAAGCCCTTGCTATTTACACTGCTCTGCCTTCACCATGGTAACACATGGGCAATTCTAATTGTTGTGATTGCATGCTCCGATCTGTGGTCCTCCTGGCCTTTAGTTTAGAACAAAATCTCCCAAAGCCTGGAGCCATAGGCACTTCCTACTGAGGGAGTGCTTTTCTGGGATATGTGCTGTTTCTGGCCAGGTACACATTTTGCCTGAGTAGGATTGTTTTCATGGTCAAGATCAAATGAATGCATGCTCCATCGTCCCTCTCCAGACCTAGAAATTAGTGTCCCCGGAGATAAATTCATTTGCTCATAGGCCATGAATCAAACTTCAACAACCCTGTGTGGTTTGTAGTTTGGGTGGTACAGGTCTCCCCTTTCCCCGCCCCGTGATGCCTGGAGGTGATATTAGTAAGGGCATCGTGCTGGAGTGGGATCCTGCACTGACTTACATTTGTTCCAAGTGGCTGGCCTGTGTCTCCCTGCAAGCTTATACCCTCACCTCTGCTGTTTTGATAACTGTCTCTGAAGCTACAGTTTATGCAACAACTGGAAACAGCTGGCCACAGAGTCTTCCTCTTACCTTAGTGCACCCCAGGAAGCTGTGTTGGCGAGGAGAGGGGGAAGCTAGCAAACAGGGGCGGGGGTGGGGAGGGGGTTGCCTCTTCTGCTGGGGCATGAAAACGGTGACTCCTCTGAAACTGTACAGATTCTTTTTTTTTTTTAATTTGCATTTTGGAAAGGCAAACGTGGGATTTCAGCTGCACACCCAAGCCTCTGCTCAAGTTCAAATACATTGTGTCAGTGTTTGTAGAAAGAGAGATTGTGTGGAATGCCTCTGGCTATGAATGGATTTGATGTTTGTTATCTCCTGGGGGTGGGTAGGGAGGGATGTGTCTAAAAGCCAACTGCATGCTCCAGGGATAATTCTTCCATTGTGCTTTGCACAGCGAGTCCTCCCGAGGTGTCCTTAAAGATGGGACTGATAGATAATTGAAAGCAAGAAGCTATTTGTAACATGCTTGCTTGCTTGCTATCTGAACGCTACTCAGTTCAGAAATAACTAAGACTTGATTTCAGTGCTCTGGAGAATAAAGGCCAATGTCCTAACAAAAAGAAAAAGAGCTAAGGCTCGTCTTCAGCCCAGAGACATGAACCAGTTGGGACACCTGCAACAGAGCAAGAGTTGAGAATCTGGAAGCAATTTGGCCATCGCATTCCCTGCATGGCTGATCACGGTAGGAACACAAGGAAGAAACGAAATCCTAAATTGGTTTGGAGGGTGGGCTGTGAAAACCAGTGTTTGCAAAGAAGTGGGTGCTGCAGGTTTGTTTGCTCAGATGTTTGCTTAGTTTTGTTTTTTGAGACAGGGTTTCTCTGTGTAGCCAAGGCAATATTGGAACTCGCTCTGTAGACCCGGCTGGCCTGGAACTCACAGACATGCCTCCCAAGTGCTGGGATTACAGAGAGTCCTCCAGAGACGTCCCTAAAGATGGTGCAGCGGGGAGTTTGGGGAAGTAACTAGACTTTTCTATTGATTGACTATTGAGTAACTAGTGTGTGTGGTTCTGTTTCTCTCAGTGGGTTTAGTTCTCCAGAGCAAACGGAAAAAGATTTTCACATTTCTTCTCCAATAGGCTGATGGTTTACATGCCCCTTAAACCACCATCTTCCACTGATAGTAAAGACTTTCTAACTAGGTAACAACAAAGACAGATAGCTTTGAAGTCATCTTGCTTACAGACAGCCCTTTGGAAAGAAAATTGCCAGGTCACCCTTTGTTTGGCCAAGTGTGTGGTCAAACACCCATGTAATGACCATAAGACAGATGTAGCTAGGGATGCTCTCTGGGCTTAGAATATAGGCAGAGTGTCTGCAGTGCACGGGGGTTAGTTCACTACCACTCCTCCTTAGGAGAAAGAATGTCCGTGTGCCCTTCAAAGGGACTCCTAAGCAGATGTGGGCTGTTAGGGATATGCCATGACTTTCATATTCATCACATTTTTTTCTGTGACGTATTCAGAATATGTAAAAATATCTACCTCTGTGCTGAAGGAAAACTTCTAATAGACTAAACACGAATTGGGGATGCGTTGTGGAAGACTGCGCATCAGAAAAGAGTTGGTTTTAAATGTCTCCTGCAATTTTCAGCTCCTTCATCTGAAACCATAATGCAACTTTATAAAGTTTTCTGACCCTGTATAATTTGAGGCTAACTCCTTCCTTGAGTTCCCCTTTTCCTTTCCTACCATGTCTGGGGTATCCCTTGTCCAGTGTCTTGGCACTGTTAGATGGCTTCAGAATTTGCAGTGTTTCAGTGGGACCAGCCTAGAAGTCCTGGTGGCTATACTACATGCATACCTCCTCTCGTTATCCTAAACAACTAAACAAAACCACTATAGTCTCATTGCTAACATCCCAAGGTAGTTCGTAGAAGAGAAGACAGGCTAACTCTTGGCACTGGGGCAATGACCCTGTGATTCTTTCCCAGAGGAAGCTACAGTTTTCACTCATAGCTTTTACCTATACCAAGAAAGATTTTAGGTATTTGGGGTTTTTTAGTGTGCACATGCATGCTCACATGTGCTCCTGGATGAGTTCATACCCAGGTGTATACCAGAGGACCCCTCTGGGTGTCATTTCCTAGGCACTTTGCACCTTGTGCTTAAGATAAAGTCTTTTTTGACCTAAAACTTGAGGAACAGCACCCAAGTAGGTTAGGGTAGCTCACCAGTGAGGTGCAGGGACCCACCTGTCTCCTCCCATCTCATTGTCCCTGAGATTGTGTGTTTGTGTGTGTGTGTGTGTGTGTGTGTGTGTGTGTGTGTCATCACCTCTAGGAACTGAACTCAGTTCTCATGCCTGCAAGGCAAAGACTTTCCTAACAGCCATCTCCCTAGCTTAAGACTTAGTTTCTAGCACATAGTATAAACCCTACTCTGAAAACCTGACTGAAATACTGGGAAACCAGAAACCCACAGATCTCAGAGCACTTGGAGTGTTGACATAATATCACAAATGGGAAATTCCAGATGACAAAAACGTTGTCTCCTGCACCAAAGTATAGCAAATGTTGTTGAGAATTAATTTCAATTTATGTGCATGGGTGTATGTATATGCTATGAAAATGAAAACACTGTGTCTATGCCCAAGATAGACAATGTATATATGAATATTTCAAAATCCAAAAAAAATTCTGAAACCCATCAATCCTGAGCATTCAGGCAAGGAATAGTCAGCTTGTGGTGGGATGGATTCCAGGCTGTGGCAAACTCTAGGAAAGGTTTTAATTTTTACTGACAGAGGACTTTCTTATCCTGCTGACTTCCAGGCCACCTGCTGGCCCAAGTTTTCTTTTCTTGCTAGCTTGTGTTCTAGTTACTCTAGATATGTCCATGTTACATGATATTCCTTGGGGTCTCCATCCCTCATTCCAGATGACAACATGGGAAAGTCACCTCCTCCCAATTGTACCAGTGCTAGAAGAGGATTCAAAAAGAGTGACTTTGCAGCAATGTGTCTTTATCCACGAAGGACGATACATGTGTATCTAATAGTGTGACTAATCTCACTGTGTTTGGAGAGAAGGTTTGCTGAAAGCTTACTCTGAGTGGAATAAGTACCTGTTTGACCAGGAGGAACCACAATAAGGGTGGCTGTGGAGACTTAGATAGGAAGATGGAGGCGATTTGGCGAAGTGGAAAGGAGGGTATATCTGGGCTCTGGTGTGGGTTCACAAACACTAATAAGAACAAAGAAACCACTATGGTGGTCACAAAAGGAAAAGTAAGGCTGTTTCCACAGGCTGAGGGTTAGGGGAGGAGGCTTCCACTCACCAGGTCTCCTAGCATCCTTAACTTCGTGATGTCAGTTGATCTGGTGGACATGAGAGAACAAACATCCTACCACAGTGTCTTCCAAACATGCATTGCTGTCTGAATTGATGAGTAGAGAAGCCCGAGTGCACACAGACCCATTCAAAGGAAGCAAGCATTAACACAAATTATCCTATTATGTTGTTAGCTCCAAATCACCTAATAGGCCTGATAGAAATTGCTGTATTAAAGTTGATTTGCGAATGCTGGGTTGGTTTGTTTTTTTTTTCTCATAACCACAGCTTAAGGCTTTCAGTGGAATGTGTACTGAAAAGTGTCTGATGGTGTGAGATCATTAAGTGTAAGATGATGGAGATCCAGTCTTGGGTAATGGGCATTGGAACTTTATCTCAGGATAGTCATAGTGTTTTATTTCACTTTAGTGTGTGTGTGTGTGTGTGTGTGTGTGTGTGTGTGTGTGTGTGAGAGAGAGAGAGAGAGAGAGAGAGAGAGAGAGAGAGAGAGAGGTGACATTTTTAAAGACAAGTGGCCTTAGGAAAACTTAAAATCCCAAATGAGTCCAATTTACTAAAATATGCAAATTAAATTATTCTGTATTTACTACTTAGTATTTATACATATAATAGAATTTAACTGTCAATAAAAAAGAAGAATCCTGCACATTTTGATTTTAGGCATTTGCCTACAGGCAGAACTTTTAAAATACTTCTTTAAAGTCCGTGCAACTCTGCTGAGTGAGGTACCCAGGCTGTTAACTGGCAGATTAAGGTTACCCAGGGCACCCTGAACTGGGCGCTCGTCAGTCCTGTACCCCCTTTAAAAGCTCTGTTAAAGTTGCATGATTCACTTTCAGACAAGCTTGTAAATCAGGAAGTGAACTTGAGAATCTCTGACCGCCAGAACTAACTCCAGCTCATTTTAATGTGGGACTTGTGAAGAACCCTGGCCTGAGCCAGAAGGTAAAAGCCAAAGGGCTTTCAGGCTGTGGGCTGCATTTGATGTGCACAAAAGAGTGGAAGCCATAGGGTGTCTCTCAGAGAAGCTTAAGTTTTCGACTAACCCACAGTGGGTGTCTATTGTCCTATTTCTCAATTGAATGATGTCATGTTTCATTTAGACTCTCTGCGATGCTGAAGTCTGTGGTCTATGCACGAGGGAGGGAAAGGCAGCCAGAAAGTTGCGAATCAGGTTTTTTGTAAAGCCTTTGTGTGTTGGGTTTGAAAGATAAAAGCTGACTCATGCAATATTTCAGCACAAGACGCTGCACAGACTAGTAAGGGCTTCTTGTCTTACCTGACTGGGCGCCCAGTGCGGCCACTGCACCAGCTGAAGACAGACATGTTCAGCCTCGGTGGAGAGCAGGTAGGTGCTGGTGGAGGTGTTTGCAGGGAAATAAACACCAGTTCCTTCCCTCTCTTAGCAGCTGAAGCAGCCGCAGCCAAGAAAAGGGAGAAACTTTCACAGGGGGTGAGGTGGGGGGCTTTCTTTACAACACTGTATTGACAGAAGCTCGGGGTATGCAGCACACACGTCCTGGTGCAAACGCTATGCATGCCGTGAAGTTTCCTGACAATGGAATTCATCCAAATTATTCTTATCCCACCCCCTTGCATCTGAACTGAAGTCCATATTAGATTGTTTTTTCTTGTTTGGGTTTTGTTTGGCTTTGATCCCCCCTTAAAGTTAGTTTGAAATAACTGGAGAGCTCACGTTCCCGACTCCCTCCGAGGAGAAACTTCCAAGCGCACACTGAATGCTCCACACTGTAATATCCTTCGTTTCTTATTGCGGTTCTGGCGAGCTGAGCTGGGGGGGAGGAATAAACACTTGCAGACTTTGCGCTTTGCAGCTGCAGCAATGCAGCTTAGTCTGAGGCGCATGGCAACCAAAGTGAACTATGGAAATGCAGTTTGTTTGAGTGTTCTATTGGTAGAAAATACTTTTATTAAAAGAAATTACTGGGATAGAGAGGCAGCTGGGTTTGTATTCAATGTTATTATCTACTGGAATTAACTTTATACTGTCTTACTAATTTTCTCAACTTTGTGATGTCGACATTTTTAATGTGTATAGATTTTACTTTATCATATTTTGTATATGAGAATCAAATTATGTTCATTTAAAATGTTTATGTATTTGACACAGATAGGGGCTGTGGTTTTAATTCTCTTAAGTAATTTGGGCAGATTTTGAAAGCTATTTGAAAGGTTATTGAAGAAAAAAGATATTTTTAGATAAACAGTCAAAGAAAATAACCCATTTCTACTTGGGAAAAGTCATGTTAGTATTTTACAATATATCCTTTTTGTGGCAGTAAATTAGTATCTAAAATTTAAATTTCAGAGCTCCTTCACATTTATTAAACCATTCGTCTTTCCTCTGCTATGTATTTTGAACACACAGCTTCCTCTCCCTTTAAGGACGTTTTGCTTTGTGCTGTCCGGGAGGAGGCTTTCTTTACTCTGACCCTATTGTTGGCATTTCAATTTCCCTTCCTGCCTTCTCATGAAGAAAGTGTTTAATGTACTTTGGGGAGGGTTTATTTGCCAAGTGCTATTGTCAATCCCTTGGAATTTTGTCTTTCCTCCTCCTGCTTTAAGGAAATGTTATTTTGCCTTCTTCCAAACAGCAGAGATGTTTGGGGACAGCGTGAGTTCCACACAGATGAGGCTGGAGTTTGTGACTCTTTTTCACTTACTTCTTGAGTCCAGGAGTTTCATACTAGCAGGAAAGCACTGTTCAAAGTGAAACTGGAACTCGTTATTTTTCAATTTAAATTAAAAATGAGGGTGGGGGTTTGTTTCCTTTTTTTTTTCCATGGCAAAGTCAGCGATAAACTTTCCCGGCTAAAACCTGGCATCCGTACCATATACGATATCACTAGCATGGAGTTGGTACTTGTGCCAGTTAGGGATGGACAATGTGGGCATCAACTAGTGACCTTCTGGTTACTTCTGGACTGGAGTCACACATTGGAGTCATAGGTTGTACAGGCTTGGGAAGGCCATCTGGTCCAGCTACCTCATTATCATGGGATGAACCAATGATGTGGTCAACTAAAAGGACATGAACCAGAGCAAACACATGCATGCTCTGACAGGAAGAAAATATCATGCATGGTTTAATTGCTACTCTACTGTCTGATCTCTATCGGTGGGAGATAGATTCATACATACATAAACATGCACACATACCGCACATACCACAAATACCAAATACATATATAGGCATACACATACACACAAACACACACATATACCATATATACCATGCATACCACAAATACCAAACACACACATGCACACACACATATACACATATACACACACCACATGTCACACACACATACAAACACATGCATACACACACATATACATACATCACACATACCACACACACTCATACACACACAGACACATACAGTATAGCTTTCTGGGTATAAATGCCAAGTGCTTTCGACAAGTAGCTTAGGTCGTGTTCTTTCTTTTCTCATCTCCAAACTCCTTTTTGCCCTAAGAGTTTATGTATCCCTGTGACAGACTAGAGATTAAACTGTAGTCTCTATTTCATGGTCCAATTATGATTGCTGTGTACCTAATCTCTCTGAGGTTAGGATGATTTAGTTCTTCTTTTCTCTTTATGAAATCTTTTAAACATAATGAAATACACAAATTTCAAGGTTGTTGTGGAGGAACAAAACCCTTGGAGGGAGGTTATGGGTAATTTTGATGTGTAGCTTTTATTACAGAAGGTGAATCTGCTTAGGTAATCTCTTACTACAAACCAAATCACTCCCAAACCTCGGGAGTTAGAAACAGCAAGAGTCATTTATAACCTTTCAGGGTTCCGAGAGCTGGGAACTCAGGAGACACTCTGCCAAGTGCTTTTTCTGCCTTGGGTTATGTGAGGCCGGTCATCTACAGGATGGGAATGCATGGGCTGAAGGCATCTCATTTGCTCCAGTAGCTAGGGCTGGAGTAGCGAGGGCTTCTGAACAGCCCTGAATTTCCCCGCATGGTAGCTTCCCCCAGCATGGCTGCCCCCTCCCCCAGCATGGCAGGGTCAGGAAGTGAGCTTCTTCCTATGGTGATTCTGAGGTTCCAGCTCCCTTCCTGCTCACCATGCTGGAGGCTCTAGAGCCACTCTCCTGTCAGAAGCAAAGTCCCTTCTTATATCCAGAGTCACCAGGCCTCCATGACCCTTACAGATGCTTTTCCTCCAACCACCTACAAGCTCACCAAAAATGAGCCTGGCCATGGCCTCTATGTGGATAAAACTGGCTTATGTCAGCCGGGTGTGGTGGCGCATGCCTTTAATCCCAGCACTTGGGAGGCAGAAACAGGAGGATTTCTGAGTTCAAGGCCAGCCTGGTCTACAAAGTGAGTTCCAGGACAGCCAGGGCTATACAGAGAAACCTTGTCTCAAAAAACCAAAAAAGAAAGAAAAAAAAAAAAAACAAAACTGGCTTATGTCACAGTAGTAATGGTCAAAAGATCTACCTGTGAGACCCATGAGTTCTCCAACCCTATCGACTGTTAGCTGGCGATTTGTAGTGTGGGGAGAGAAGGTAGCTCTGGGAAGGAAAGCAGAATGGTATACACATGTTAATCTTTCACTCAAAGCAGAATAAAAAGGTATCTGGCAGAGATCCCACCTGGTTCCATTTGTCATAGAAAATCAGCCGCTCCACTGTGTCCAGCAGTTTTATCTCCCTCTCTTTCTCCTTATCCCTAACATTTTACATGCATGAATATGGTAATAGAGGAAGGGTTTTGCACATCATTTCACTCACCATTATTTGAACAACAATAGATAAGCAGATAAATTTAAATAGTCATTGTAATTTTAAGTTATGTGTATGTGTGTCTGTGTGGGGTTATGTGCACATGTATGCAGATGCCTACAGTGGCCAGAAGAGGGAGTCAGATCCCCTGGAGCTGCAGTTACAGGCTGTAGAAATGTTTGATCCTGATCTGGGAGTTCCTACCCCATCTTTGATTATTCCGTTCCTGGGTAAAAAAGACACACAACTTTTATTATTTACAATAAGCCTTAAACAGCAGCAGAGTTGGGTAGATATCTACCCTCTATGCTACTAAAATCTATTTTCTATCCATAACCCTGAGTTATTACTTACTATGTTTCATCTGAGCTGCTCTTAACTCCAACTGGTCAGACCTCAGAGTCATGTTTTCTTGATTTCCCTAACCCATGGTGACTTCCTCTTCTTCCTCTCCCTCTTCCCTGTCCCTTTCCCCCTCCTCCTCTCTCTGTTCTCCTCCAACCCCATAAACCCAGGAACCCTCAATCCTTGTGTCTCTTCTGCCCAGCTTATTGGCTGTCAGCAACTTTATTTAGCAATCAAAAATAACTTGGGGGCAAAGACACATAGCATCACTTGCGTCTACATTTGGACTCTCTCCTCTCTGGGGCAGCCAGTTCTTAGCATTACAATACACAGCAAATAAACCTCATAGTTACAGGTGGTTGGGAGCTATGCACTGTGGGTGTGGGGAGCCAAACGCAGGTCTTCTGCAAGAGCAGTGCATACCTTAACCACTGAGCCTCCTCTCCAGCCCCCAAATCCTACAGACTAATGTAGTTATCTAGATGACTTCAACATAAGCTTTGTTTGATAAAAAAAAAAATACACACAGGCATACACACATAGGATTTAATATTTGCTAGTAGTGACATTTACAAAGGTAAAACAACACTGGCAATTTTTAATAAGATATTAAAAGTATCTCACTATTCTAAAATACCATTTCAACATATAATCAAAATTATTAATGAGGAATTTGATAATTTTGTTTCATACCTACCTTAAAATCCAGCATGTATTCTATACATTCCACTCAGCTCAATTCTGCACTACCCCATCTCCAGTGCTCAATGGTCCCACAGAGCTAGTGGCTATGTTGAGCAGCACAGTTTTATAAATATGAATCATTGGAGATTTACATTACAAAGAAGAGTCCAGACAATAGAGATCATTGATTATTTTGAAGGAAGTGAGAGCAAGACGAGACAGTTGTTATGAGGCATGTTGCCTGGAATGAGAAAACTATAATTACCTCTACGCCACAAATCAACATAAAAGATGCTACTCATTGACATGGATAGCCTCAAATCACATGCTAGTATTTGACATGATTTTAAATGTCTTCTTTCTTTCTTTCTTCCTTTCTTTCTTTCTTTCTTACTTTCTTTCTTTCTTCCTTTCTTTCTTTTTTTAGCATTTAAAAGTGTAGACTTTAGCCGGGTGTTGGTGGCGCACGCCTTTAATCCCAGCACTTGGGAGGCAGAGGCAGGCAGATTTCTGAGTTTGAGGCCAGCCTGGTCTACAGAGTGAGTTCCAGGACAGCCAGGGCTACACAGAGAAACCCTGTCTCAAAAACAAAACAAAACAAAAATGTAGACTTTAATAAGTGTACAGGTCAGCTAGTGGGGCAGCTGACCAAGATACATAACGTAGGAGATGCAAGTGACCACCTGGAGTTTCTATACTTCATTCTGCTCACAGAATATTTATTAAGGTTGTTTAATATATGACTTTTCATTTGACGTTATGGAAGTCCTCGATTGCAAAGTAAATCCTGTTGACAAGCAGCAGCCACACAGTCACTCTGGACCCCCACGATGGATAAACTCCATTTCCTCTTGAGATATAGGTTTCCTTCTGTATTTCTGAGGTAATGATTTTATCATTTCTGCAGTGTCTGGTGGCCCCTGGTGCATCAGTAAATCAGGGGACGTACTTCCTTTAGAATGCTGTGAAATTGCAGAGGAGTGGGAGGGGAGTGCAGCAGACCCCAAGGCTTCTGAGGCACTGAGTTTAGGTTTGTCTCTTCTGTTAGGGAACTTTATTAATGGAGCATGTGGATTCACTACCTGCATGACCCTGGTAGTGGAAGCCATCTTGCTGCCCATCCTGACCCTGAGCAGGGGCCAAATGTCTTATTTCTGTCTTTGGTAGCTTTGGAAGATGTTTAGCCAAGATGTAAGCATGGCTGAATACTACAAATATCTGCAAGATTCTGTTGTATAAGGTATCTATCTGCAATTACAGAGTAGGTGGCTCCCAAGGGCTTCAGTGGTCTGGTTTAGGAGCATCCCCAGACCAGGACCCATTCATGTGTCTTTTTAAGAGTGACCCAGAAGCAGTTATCTGTTAACCTCATTGCCATGTTCCAATTTTTCCTACCTTTGAAAACATCTCAAAGGTGTTCCCATTCAGAGTGGTACAACTTAGATGCCAGAAACAAATGTATCTCCCTTGATCTCAGAGTGACAGTCAATAGAAACAGAAAATGATAAGAAAGAAATGGGACTATGTTAAAGAATGGTTTCAGGACCGGGGAGAATACTTGCCTAGTTAGGAAGTAGGAACTGGCTCTGAAAATCACCCTGTCTCATCTATAGGGGTCAATTGTTTGACCTAGAACTGTCTAGATATCTTGGCCTTTGGTATTGAACATATCCAACTTATGTTGACCCTAAGTCATAGCCTTGAGATGTTGGACCTTTAGGACCTCAAGAGAGTAGCCATTCCCTACATTGGAAGCACTATCAGGGTCACAATTATGGCAGATCCCACTGAGAGAAATCTGACTGCATCCATAGTTAGTAAGTATAGAAATGTGTGTGTGTGTGTGTGTGTGTGTGTGTGTGTGTGTGTAACTGCATCTATGTGCTTGTATATGTTTGTGTGTGTGTGTGTGTGTGTGTGCCTATGTTTGTGTTTGTATGTGAATGTGAGTGTATGTGTATGTGTGTGTATATATGTGAATGTGTGTATGAGTATGAGTGTGAATGTGTGTGGCATGTGTGTTTGAGTGTTTTTATATGTGTGAATGTATGTATCTGTGTGTGTTTAAGTATATATATGTGTGTAAATGTGCATGTGTATGTGACTGTGTGTTTGTGTATTTGAGTGTATGTGTGTGTGCCTGTGTGTGAATGTTTGAGTGTATGTGTGTGAATGTGCATGTAGTGTGTAGTGTGTGTGTGTGTGTGTGTGTGTGCCTGAACAGGCCAGGCTAGGTGGCCTGCAAGCTTGCAGAGATCCTTCCATCTCTACCTTCCATCTCACTATAGGATCTTCAGTGTTATGGATACCCACTACTGTGTCAAGCTTCATGTGGGTTCAGAGATTTGAACTCAGATCTCAAGCTGCCACAGCTACTGTCTCTACCCAAGGAGCCACCTCCCCAGCCTATCACATTCTAGATTTTCATAGCAGCAGCTCTGAGCTTTACCAAGTGTACTTTGCAACAAGCGTGTCTGAATGCGTGGCCACTTCTTGGATCTTCGCCACACTCAAGTTGGATCAAGCTTTTTAGGTCAAGTGCACTTTAACTACAAACCGATCCATGTTTTATGGGCTATAAAGTTGTTACAGAGCAAGCAGAAAGCATATTTCAAAAGCTTTAAAAATTCACAGCCAACTCATACCAAGTGCTAGTGGCGGGCCATACTGAGTGTGCTCATTTCCCGTGTGTTTCTTACTGTTCCTTGTTGTCAACAAAAGTGAGGGCCTTCGGTTGTATTGGCAGTTTTAACATTTGTTTTAATAAGTTGGCACTGATATCTTCTGTGCACATTGTCCAGGACAAAGATAGGGATCCGAAGGATCTATATTCTAAAAAGATCTGTACCAGCTGTTTGATCTTTATTATAAAGTCAAAGCTATCAAAAATGACCATTGATCTATATTCTTATATATCTGTCATATTGTAACCTTTCCAGTGTAAATCTCCCCATCTGCTCTCCCCGCCACCTCTCTTGTTTCTAATAAAACCTCTAATCTAAACAGGGATTTTTGGTAATAAGATGCCCTGCCAATTTCATTATCAATCAAAGGCCTTATCATATGATACAATCTTATTAATTATGGGGCAAAAAAAAAAAAACCTAATTCTGCTTTAACAGCTGAGAAAAAAATCTGGATTCTTGCATGTTTCATAAGAATAATTTCGGAATGTCGAAGTTCAGGTACAGCCCATTTTGAACCCAGGATAATTCTCCTTACCACCTCTCTGTTTGGCAGTTGGCCTCACGTTGTGCTGTCTCACAAATGTTAACGACCCAAATGTGCTTAATTTTGCTATCATTTAGTTCCTAGTTTAAAAGTGTTGTTTTATGGCTTTGGCGCGTGGACTGTTGGAGCTATTCCAGTAGCTCTTGGATATTATCACTTGAAAGATACGACAAGACCTTGTCTCTTTGTCATAGGCAGGTCAGTTTTCTCATGACACGATTCATTTATTTATTTATTTATTTATTTTGAGACAGACGACAGACAGACAGACAGAGATATAGGAGGAAAGACGCAGTGAGGTGCCACATGAGCATTTGAACGCATCTTCTAGGGCGGTTGGGAGTGTGGGACAGCTTGCAGGAGGCAGCTCTTTCCTGTGATCCTGGCCTCAAAGTCAGATTGTCTGTTACCAGGTGATCATTACCAGCTAGCAAGCCTAGCATCCCCGCTTAAGCAAGGCTTTAGGTGAAGGGTCTGTCTTACATAGGGTGTTGGTGGTATTATTTAGTTTGGTTTTTGTACCTTGCTATTAGGAAAAAAAAAAAAGAGCCCCCAAATCTCTATTTTCAGTGCTGTGCTGGAGTGAAATATGTCACTCAAACCAAGTCTTCATGCTCCAGGCCCCTTGCTTTAAAATGGTGGAATTATGATGGAAGAGTTAAAATTGAAAACAACCTTTCTCAAGATTGTGTAAGACTCCCTCTCCTTTCTCAGCACTTAAGAGCCACTTGTGCTGTTGATTAAAGTTGCCTGTTCTTCTTGTCCTGACCGCAGAGCCTTTAAAGTCGGTAAGTCTGGACTCACCTGCTTATATAAGTCAGTGCAGGTGGTCACACTTTTAATAAGAGTATGCTGTGGATGTTTTGCTTCTCACAGTCTGGGGCACCCCTGCTCACTCTGCAGTCTGTTACATTGCAGTTTCAAGGTCAGGAGGTCTGGGGCAGAGCCTGAGGCTGCATTTCCGGCAGGCTCAGAGGATGCTCAGAAGCAGAAACTCTCCTAGGCATCTCAGTCTGCCTTTCCCGGTTAACTTGCCACTGCTCTGCACCTAGAGCCGGTTTTGCCCTCCTTCTGTTGGGAGGACGCTCACTGACCTTTCTTCTTTCTTTTCTATCCTCCTGCAACAGAAACAGATGGACACCGACATTTGCAACTGAACGTGCCTTCAGCTGTAAGTCTAGTTCCTGATCCAAGGACCACAGCAGAACCCTCCCAGTCCCCAGAACCAAAAACTATGGAGCTTTCTGACAGCGACCGACCCATCAGCTTCGGCTCCACCTCATCCTCGGCCTCCTCCAGGGACAGCCACGGTTCCTTTGGCAGCAGAATGACTTTGGTTTCAAACAGCCACTTGGGCTTATTTCACCAGGATAAAGAGGCTGGGGCCATAAAGCTGGAGCTGGTACCAGCACGACCATTTTCCAGCAGCGAACTGCAGAGGGACAAGCCTGCCGGACCACAAAACATGAATGGGGTCAGCGAGAAGCAGCCTAGGACTCCATGGAGAATGGACACGAGTGGGACACCACAAACCACTGCAGACTCGGCCACCAGCCCCAAGCTCCTCTATGTAGATAGAGTTGTACAGGAAATCCTGGAGACAGAGAGGACCTACGTGCAAGATCTAAAAAGCATCGTGGAGGTAAGGCAGACTCTAAAGACTTCTTCTAAATTTGATAAGCAGGAGAAACAGACATGCAAAACTATAGAGGAAAACACAGGGCTTCGTTTGGGTTGGGAGTGATGTCTTCTATGTGCAGGAGGAGAACTCTAAAACAAATAAAGAGAAACCTAATGCTGTCACTTGGTCAAAGAAGCAGTTAATATTTGCATAGCCATCAGTTATGCAAATCAGCTATGTGTCACGCGCAATGATGATGATACTGTGCGCATGGTCAGCCAGCACACTGTTCCACAAAACTCCACAGCAGACATCTCAGGTAGTGGACATTTCAGCTAGTGGAGCAGATAATTGAGGGGAGGGGACCCCAAGCTTCTGAGTAGGTGGTAGATGTAACTGAACTCAACTGTTGTCACCTGTACCATAACAGTCTGTGTGTCTAGAAGTTTCTGAAACTACTGATAGCTGGATTCTGTGTGTGTGTGCGCACACACACACACACACACACCCCTCAGCTGTGATTTCTGTGTCCCGGAGTGTGGGACCTACAAGGTAGAACTTGCAAAGACCTCCAGCTGATTCCATGCATTACCCTAAGGCCATTGTTCGGTACGGGGCCATCTGTTGCTTGGTGTTTGGAGGAAGAGAGTGAGTGAATGGGGGAAGGAAAAGTCCTGGGACTTGTCTTATTTTCTTTTCTGTTCACTTTTTTTGCATAAATTATTACCATACAAATTATTTGTATAAATTATTCAATGGGAACTTAGCTCAATTATATACAAGATTTCCCTCTGGTAATTCAGTTATTAATTTGGCTATGAGTTATTGATCAGTTTCCATGGATTAATACTAGAGTTCAGATGTTATCTCATCATTAAGAATATTAGTATTTCTATGGTAAATCTATGTATTACCAAGTTACTCATTTTGCTGCCTAATATCAAATACCTTCCTTTTTTCTTTCCTTTTTTCTTTCCTTTTCTCTTTTCTTTTCTTTTTTTTTTCTCTTCTCTTCACTTCTCTTCTCTTCTTTCCTTTCCTTTTTCCTTTCCTTTCCTTTTTCTTTAGTACCTAAAGCCTGTTTTAGACTTTTTTCTTTATGACCTCAAATTCCTGGTCTGAAACAATCCCCCTGCCTCAGTCTCTCACACTCTGGGATTTACAGGTGTGTGCCACATGCTAGCTTCTAGATTAGACTTTCTTTTCTTTCTTTCTTTCTTTTTTTTTTTTTTACAAAATTATCTTTTGGCATATGACTTAATTTTACAATTACTTTATAGTTTTGAAGATTTTGTTTAATATCTTCATAAAGTTAGTTTACTTTTAATTTACAAACAATTGCATTTTACTTATTGATTTTTTTGTTTTAAAAAGAGAAAAGACTTATTTTGACTCACAGTTTCAGAGGATGATAGATGTACTGGCAGTTTTATGTCAACTTGACACATAAGTCATCCAGGAAGAGGAACCCTCAGCTGAGGAAATGCCTCCATAAGATTGGGCTGTAGGCAAATATGTAGGACATTTTCTTTTTTCTTTTTTTTTTTTCTTTTCTTTTCTTTCCTTTTCTTTTCTTCTTTTCGTAGAACATGATTTAAGTATTTTCAACTGTTAATATTTAATAAACAGAATAATTACTTTAAGATATATTTTGTTGTTATGTCTCCCTTTTTGTTTCTGATTTTATTAATTTGGATGCTGTCTCTGTGCCCTCTGGTTAGTCTGCTTAGTTTATCTATCTTGTTGATTTTCTCAAAGAACCAGCTCCTGGTTTGGTTGATTCTTTGCATAGTTCTTTTTGTTTCTGCCTGGTTGATTTCAGCCCTGAGTTTGATTATTTCCTGCTGTCTACTCCTCTTGGTGTATTTGCTTCTTTTTGTTCTAGAGCTTTCAGGTGTGCTGTTAAGTTGCTAGGGTAAGCTCTCTCCAGTTTCTTTTTGGAGGCACTCAGAGCTATGAGTTTTCCTCTTACCACTGCTTTCATTGTGTTCCATAAGTTTTGGCATGATGTGTCTTCATTTTCATTAAATTCTAAAAAGCCTTTAATTTCTTTCTTTACTTCTTCCTTGACCAAGGTATTGTTGAGGAGAGCATTGTTCAGCTTCCATGTGAATGTGTGCTTTCCGTTGTTTGTGTTGGTATTTAAGACCTGCCTTAGTCTGTGGTGATCTGATAGGGTGCATGGGATTATTTCAGTCTTCTTGTATCTGTTGAGGCCTGTGTTGTGACCAATTATATGGTCAGTTTTGGAAAAGGAACCATAAGGTGCTAAGAAGGAGATATATTCTTTTGCTTTAGGATGAAATGTTCTATCAATATCTGTTAGATCCATTTGCTTCATAACTTCTGTTAGCTTTACTGTGCCTCTGTTTAGTTTCTGTTTCCATGACCCATCAATTGCTGAGAGTGGGATGTTGAAGTCTCCCACTATTATTGTGTGGAGTGCAATGTGTGCTTTGAGATTTAGTAAAGTTTCTCTTATGAATGTGAGTGCCCTTACATTTGGAGCATAGATGTTCAGAATTGAGAGTTCATATTGGTAGATTTTTTCCTTTGACAAGTATGAAGTGTCCTTCCTTATCTTTTTTGATAATTCTTGGTTGAAAGTTGATTTTATTTGATATTGAATGGCTACTCCAGCTTGTTTCTTGGGACAATTTGCTAAGAAAATTGTTTTCCAACCTTTTACTCTGAGGTAGTGTCTGTCTTTGTCACTTTGCGTTCCTGTATACAGCAAAATGCTGGATCCTGTTTACTTCTTTTTGTTCATAGTCTGTTATCTATGTCTTTTGGAGGAAATAGAGTCCATTGATGTTAAGAGATATTAAGGAAAAGTGATTGTTACTTCCTGTTTTTTTTGTTTTGTTTTGTTTTCGGTTTTTCGAGCCAAGGTTTCTCTGTATAGCCTTGGCTGTCCTGGAACTCACTTTGTAGACGAGGCCAGCCTCGAACTCAGAAATCCAAGTGCTGGAATTAAAGGCATGTGCCCCACGCCCAGCTACTTCCTGTTATTCTTGTTGTTAGAGGTAGAATTATGTTTGTGCGGCCATCTTCTTTGGGGTTTGTTGAAAGATTACTTTCTTGCTTTTTCTAGGGTGTAGTTTCCCTCCTTGTGTTGGAGTTTTCCCTTTATTATCCTTAATAGGGATGTATTTATGGAAAGATATTGTGTAAATTTGGTTTTTTCATAGAATATCTTGGTTTCTCCATCTATAGTAATTGAGAGTTTTGCTGGGTATAGTAACCTGGGCTAGTATTTGTGTTCTCTTCTGGTCTGTATGAGATCTGACCAGGATTTCCTGACTTTCATGGTCTCTGGTAAGAAGCCTGGTGTCATTCTAATAGGTCTGCCTTTATATGTTACTTGACCTTTTTCCCTTACTGCTTTTAATATTCTTTCTTTGTTTAGAACATTTGGTGTTTTGATTATTATATGACAGGAGGGATTTCTTTTCTGGTCCAGTCTATCTGGAGTTCTCTAGGCTACTTGTATGTTCACAGGCATCTCTTTCTTTAGGTATGGGAATTTTTCTTCTATAATTTTTGTTGAAGATATTTGCTGGCCCTTTAAGTTGAAAATCTGCATTCTTATCTATACCCATTATCCTTAGGCTTGGTCTTCTCATTGTGTCCTGGATTTCCTGGATGTTTTGGCTTAGGAGCTTTTGCTTTTTGCATTTTCTTTGACTGTTGTGTCAATGTTTTCTATAGTATCTTCTGCACCTGAGATTCTCTCTTCTATCTCTTGTATTCTGTTGGTGATGCTTGCGTCTATGACTCCTGATCTCTTTCCTAGGTTTTCCATCTCCAGGATTGTCTCCCTTTGTGATTTCTTTATTGTTTCTATTTCCATTTTTAGATCTTGGATGGTTTTGTTCATTTCCTTTGCCTGTTTGATTGTGTTTTCCTGTAATTCTTTAAGGAATTTTTGTGTTTCCTCTTTAAGGGCTTCTAGCTGTTTACCTGTGTTTTCCTATATTTCTTTAAGGGAGTTATTTATTTCCTTCTTAAAGTCCTCTATCATCATCATGAGAAGTGATTTTAGACCCAAATCTTGCTTTTCCAGTGTGTTGGTATATCCAGGGACTTGCTATGGTGGGAGAATTTGGTTCTGATGATGCCAAGTAACCTTGATTTCTATTGCTTATGTTCTTATGCTTGCCTCGTGCCATCTGATTATCTCTAGTGCTACCTGCCCTCCCTATATCTGACTGGAGCCTGTCCTTCCTGTGATCCTGGTTGTGTCAGAACTCCTTAGAGTTCAGCTGTCTCTGTGATCTTGTGATTCTGGGATCCTGTGATCCTGAGATCCTGTGTGTGTCAGAGTTCCTGGGAGTCAAGCTGCCTCTGGGACCCTGAGATCCTGGTGTTCCCAAGCTCCTGGGATCCTGAGATCCTGTGTTCCTGGGTGTGTTAGAGCGCCTAGGAGTGGAGCATCCTCTGGGTGTTATGGGACTGGCTGTGGAGTTCGCACCCAAGGTCTGCTCAGGGCACCAGCCGAGACCAGAAGGAAAGCCATGCCACTGGTTGGGAGTTCCTGGGTGCCTCTGGATTTGACTTTCAATCAAAAATATGTTTCAGAAATTGTGGAATATTTGCTGATGAGCACATTCTCTGCCAAATACACACATGCTTCCAGCTTTAGAAAAAATGACATTCAAAAACATGATCATGTGTTGAGTTCCACAGATGACAGAGCCAGACACTGTCCTAAAAACAGTTATGACATCACTCCCAGTAAAAATAGAAAGTTAACTGATGTTCAACCAAAACAATATGTGGTGCCAAATGGAACCCAAAGAGATTAAATTTCTAACTTTCAACCATGATGTCATTTGTAGGGTACCTCCGAAACTGCCAACAATTTTACAACCTCTCGGGAAACTTAATGTGATTAAAGTTGTTGTTGCTTTATGCTAAGTTTTTTTTTTCTTACCATTTTCCTAGTAACTTTTCCACCTAATCAAAACTCATCTTACTGAGAGAGAAACCTAGAGTTACTCAACTATTCCATGAAGACTCTTGGTTTTGTTTTCTTTTGTCAAGGTTGCTTGATAAAACTGTGGAGAGAAGAAATATGATATGGATGAGAGAAACCAGATAGGGAGAGGTGTTTTCTCCTATCCAAATTTCACCCCATCAATACTGATTGAGGCTGTCCAAGCATTCTTGTCTCGACTCTGCAGACACACGTTAACCCTCTCTGTACACCGGAAAGAGCCTCAGCTTTGTGAGCCCAACTCATGGTTTTATACACTTTGTTGTATCATGAATCAGTAGCATGCCCAGTTGAATGAATTTTTCTGGGCTGGGTACATGTTAGCTATATACCGTATAAACATAACCTCTACAGCTCAAGTTTAGGTTTTGTCATTAGGATTTGTGAGCAGTGAGATTTTTGTGAATGTTATTGATATGGACTGATTTAAGAGACAGTCACAGAATGCAGTTAGACTTGTCCCAGCTAACTGATTTCTAAGAAAAGAGCCTTCTAGCCTGGGTGGTTGGGTTCTACATGCTGATTGTATAGACAAAGAAAATACCTTCTTTCCCCAGCACAGAGACATTGTATTAAACTAATCCAAAATACATAGATGAATATTTTTTTTCTCTTACCGGGTAGAGCTTCAGTAATGATGACATCCACATGTCATTACTGAATCCTAAAGTGTTGACATGTGCTAGCTTTCTCTCCCTACTCTTATTTATTCCTTGCATCTTTATTTTCTCCATTATTCTCTGCACCCCTGTGCCATCTGCCATAGTGACCGTCCTATCCTCTGCAGCTTTCCTCTGAGCATCTTAGCCATTTTATGGCTACAATTGAAAAGGAAAGATGCGATTTTGACCGTCACCCACACTCTAAGGAGCAATGGATGGCTCTTCCATTCTTTATATATGGTTCCTATATTTTCATCAGTCACCGATGAAGTGAGATAATAAACATGAAAACAAGTTGAAAGTAAAATAGCCAACCATACACTTTGTGTTGAGATGGGAATCCATAGCCAGAGGGTTTCTTTCATGTTTAATGGATCTTTGAGTGACTGGTCAAAGGTAGGATTCTTTTAATCTTTCTAAATGATCTATAAAAGAACCTTTGAGGGCCTCATGAGATTGTACCTCAGATAGAGCTCACAGCCTCTTTTACCCTTTTAGTGAATTTTAAAATAGTTCAGAATGTTATATAATGCTGTGTAATTGGGAGTCACATCCCCACCCCACCCCCTTACAAATGGTGTCTTTGAACTCTGAGGTAACAGACTAGGTCATCTCTGGGGATGTAAAAACACATGTGTATTTAGTGTGGGGTGGCAAGTCAATAAAATAAGCATGAACCTTCTCTCCCTATTATCTACCAGAGACTTAAAGTGCGTTTTAAGTACCTTTATTTGTAAAGTATGTTAAAAAAAAAAAAAACCCTAAGTATTAAGCTTTAATGTCCAAAATGTTAACAGTCAAACAACCTTACTCCAGTCTACAGAACCTACATAGTGGTCTACATATAGTGGACCAACATATAAAATATGCTACTGAGCATATAAACTAAGAGGTTTTACGATGTCATTTTCATACTTACGTAATAATCCTCTGTGTTCATCTTCCCCATAATGTTCCCATTACCCTCCTTTGTCTGCCTTCTTTCCCCAAATAGTTTCTCCTCTAGTTTCACATGTGTGCCTGGGGGCAGGAGGTGGAAGTGCAAGAGAGAGATTGATTCTGCATATAGAAAAATTGTGTTATTTACATGTCTGGCTCTGGCTATCACTTAGCATGATGATTTTTAGTACAAACCATTTCCCTGCAGATGACATCACTTTATGCTTCTTGTGCATATAGGATGCACTTTCTTTATCTGTTTATCTGTTGATGGGAATGTGGGTTGATTTCATATCTTAGCTACTGTGCAATGATGTCACCATAAACTTGCATGCTGTAGGTAGCTCTAAACAGTCAAAGCTTAAGAATATCTTCATTGGAAACACTTGGCATTGCTCAATACCTGTACCTCAGTGGATATAATGTGTACCTAACATGCATGAAGCCCTAGATTCAAGCCACATCATTACAAAAAGCAGATGTGGTTACATGTGCCTGTAATCCTAGCACTTGCAAAGTAATGGCAAGAGAGTGCAGATTTCAAGATCCTTCTTGGCATTGTAGTGAGTTCAAGGCCAGCCTGGGGTTGAAGAGATACTGTGAGAGAGAGAGAGAGAGAGAGAGAGAGAGAGAGAGAGAGAGAGAGAGAGAGAGAGAGAGAGAGAGAGAGAGAAAGGAAGGGAAGAGAGAAGAGAAGAGAAGAGGAGAGAAGAGGAGAAGAAAAATAGAATAAAGTAAAAAGTTTTGAATGACCAAGTATTCCAGTGTCAACCTCTACTTATAGCATATTTGTTAATTGAGTAGATAGTGTCAGAACACGTGAAGAGTAAACACTGATTTCCATACCTTAATGACGGCAGATTCATGGAAAGCTGTTCTGCTTGGCACTGTAGCTTAGAGAGGAGAATTGCTGTAATCACATTGGTCAGAAGGACAATGAATAGCACTCCTCTCTAGTTTGTACAGAATGAAAGAAGAAACCCCAGCCCAGGCCTGGGGAGCTTGTTCAGCAAGTTCCATCCAGATGCTCTGCTCTGGGCCTTTCGAGGCATCTGTGACTGGGACAAATGCAATCTGAGATGGCCTTTGTTCTAGGACACCCTGCCCTTAAGGACAACAGTGTGTTGTAGAATCTGGAGGCAGTTTCTAACAAGGCTTGGCTCCCAAGTGATCCTGGGGAAGGCAGACCTGTTGGGTTTGGAATGGCATGGTTTGTCTCCACCATAATCAATTGGCTTTATGGAAACTCTTTAGACCAGCCATATGCCCTACACAGCCCCCAAAGGAGAAATGGCTACAGACTGAGGTAGAAGGCTGTCCATAAAGGTTGTCACACATTTCCTTGTCATTTTCTTTGCTTAGGTTCTCAGTGTATAACTCTCCCTTTAATTTATACAGCATTTATCATGCTTATTCATTTTCATAAGGTTCATTAAGGTAGAAGCTTTTTGAATACTGAGGAGGAAAGTCTGTTCCCTCCTAGATGGTAGGACCTAGAAGGGATCATTTTTTTTTTAATGAAAGAGTTCTCTGTGGGTTAATTTAATAAAGAATTTGCACTGTAATACTTGATGTAATGTCATCAACGTTGCTTAATGTGGTATCTGAGCACCTTCGGGTGGGTGCCTCTTTTCAATCTGTCTTCTAAGAACTCTCACCATAATGAGTGCATGGGGCCTTTGTTAAAATCATTTGAGATCTATGGCCTTTTAGAAGTAAGCAGATCATGTCCTGCTTGTGTAGAAGGTATTTCTTCAGTGGTGTTTGTCATAGAATGTACATAGTACATAGACTTCACCTTGGCACATGCTTGTCCTTTATATTGTCACTGTCATCTGTACTACTGTCTGACCCCTTGTCTCCACCCTACCTCACTCTCAGATCTCAACACCTCTAGCAACACAGAGGAACTGTGAATGTCCCTCTCCTTTCCTCACATCCAGCCTGTGTGGGAAGGAGGTCCTCGTCGTATGCTCACAAGACTCTGTAGGAAGAGGGACATGTATTCTAGTTGTGGGCCCAAAGAAGGTAGAAGCATTTTTATCAACAACTAGTGTTCTCCACCATGCATTTTATAGGTAGCAAAGACAGTCTTACTGACAAACCTACACCATTATATCTCCCACCTCATCATCAAAAATATTAAAAATTATTTTAATCATTTTATCATTTAAATCATTTCTAATTTCTATACACCTGACCCCTCACACACACACTCTGCTTCCCTACCCAGACCCATCCAGTCAACTTACAGTAAGGCTATTTGGAAGCCAGCAGTATCATTAATCCTCAAGCTAAAAAAGAGGGTCGCTGGTACAGCCTACTTTAAAGGCACAGGCTATGTTTATGTTGATAGCATTTTGGGAACCTTCTGGGTAGAAGGAAATCAAGGATCAGGAGGGACTAACCTATTGGCTACCAAATATTTACCAAATTGTTCATGGGAGTTACAAGATTCTTGTCATATTGCTTAAATCCTTAAGGATTTTGAGCCTTACCCTTGGGTGGTGGCATACCCCTTTAATCCCAACACTTGGGAGGCAGAGGCAGGAGAATCTCTGAGTTCAAGGCCAGCCTGGTCTACAGAGTGATTTTCAGGATAGCCAGGGCTACACAGAGAAACAAACAGCAGCAACAGCAGCAGCAACAACAACAGAGGGAGAGAGAGAGAGAGAGAGAGAGAGAGAGAGAGAGAGAGAGAGAGAGAGAATGAAAATTTTATAGGCATTTTGGTGAGTATGAGTACTTGAAGAAAAAGAAAACCATGAGAAAAGGGATTGTTGAAATTGATTTAGTGTAAGGAGAAGCCATGTACTACCCAAATCAACATTATCATGGATGCATCCCATAGAAAACCCAGTCAACATGTATCTTTTCAGTATTGAGCTTCTCAGAAAAATACCCTATGTATGTTGTTAACCTTTACCAGGCTATGGTTTTTAAAACCTGAAGAATTTGATAACAGTCACATAAGAATCACCAATGTGCAAACCAGTTATGCATGTACTAACGTTCTCAGATCTCACTGAGAATGACTAACTCTAAAACAGTGCACAGCTTGCCCTTGAGTTGCTGAGAGTCCTGATTTGTTTCTTGAAACCTAGGCTGAGATGAATACTTAGGATCAGCAGTCTCAGGCTATCCAGGGTGCTGGGGGTCCAGAGTCAGGGTCAACTCCTAGGGCCGTCTTCCTTGTGCTCCTCTGATTGTAGGTGTGCATGCTCTAAAGAAAGATTACAGTCAGGGATTGTTCTAGCCCCTGTGACTGAGATCTAAAGCCCAAGAAAAGGAAAGAAAGTTGCTAGAGGGAGAGAGATGTAGAGGTTTTTTAATGCTTAACAGGCACAATAGAATGCATGTGTTCTTTAAAAACATTCTGTGTGCAGAATCTCCATGGGAACAGGAATTATGAGAGAATGGGGTTAGTACCCAAAATCTCAATCAGATCATTTCAAAAACAAGGAATGTAACAAAAATTGAACCATCACTTATATATAACAAATAGTTAATAAATACATGCTGTGGCAAATATTATATGTGACCTTGAAAAAAAAACTTGATTGTAGAATTCACCAGATTTCCCCCGTCCCACCCTGTGTATGAAAAGGAGAAAATAGTAGGAAGCAAGAAAAGAATGAGAACCCAGGAATGTAAGAAGAACAACAAAAGAAAGTTGTCATTAGGCTCTGAGGACAGAGGCCTTGGAGGAACATGCAGAGATGCTGCTCAGGAGCTGTGACGGATGAGAACACACTGATGTGTAGAGAATAAAGATCAAGCTGACAGTAGCTCGTGGGTAGTCATGGGATGTGTTCATGTTTCTGCTTTCCTTCTAGAACTGGACAGCAGCTGCGTGAACAAAGGAACCCTTGGAAATTTAAATTAAAATCAAAATGTTCTTTAACATATATGTAATTCATATATTGCAAACAAGAGGTTCTATCAAAACTGACTGACTTGTTCTTTAGGATCTCATAACTTATCCTAAAGGGGTCTGGCCACTCCTGAAGAGTGTAAAATATTCCACCTGCTGTGTGGATAAATGGTCTTCCATTGCTGTAAGTAAAGCACAAGGCTAAAAACAGCCCCCACAACTATTCTTAATGATGTTTTCATTTCTACTGTGTAACAAAACTCAGCTTACAATTATTTCACTTGTAGCTGAGAGAGTAGAGTGCTTGCCCAGTATACACAAAACCCCAACATTCCCTCTCCAGCCCCACATCAACTGGGGATGGTGGTCCAGAACTATAATCTCAGCATTTAGTTGGTAAAAGCAAGATCAAAAGTTCAAGGTGGCAAGTGGCAAATTTGAGGCTAGTTTGGGTTACATGATCCTGTCTCAATAGAAAGAAAAAGTAATATTGCACTCTATCTCCACAGCGTGAGAGCTGACTCATTGCTGAACGTGATTTGCTTGCTTACAAATACAAATAATTTCAGGAAAGTTTTCTTTTCGGATTTGCCCAATTTAGTTGACTACACTTGGGTCAAGTACAGACTGCTGCCTTGGAAATTGTCGGCACATCACAGAGACTAACGTTACCAATGAGCTTCTGATGACTGAATAGTTCCCATATGCACTGGCAAATTCAGAGATAGATGCAGCGAAGGAAAAGATAGTCATGGGGGAAGTAGATATTGAGAGATGCTGTGCTGGCCTCAGACATAACTGAGCCAGCCACATGTTCCGTTTGCCCAGTTAAGCACTTTACACTGCTTGCAACTAAAAGGTCCCTTTCTACTCTTCCTGTCTGAGCCTATATTTAGATTTTTTTCTCCCTGAAATGAAAAGGTTTCTTAAAAATGTAAGTTAATGCAGGCAACTGAGTAGCCACTTTTACTGGTCTACGAAAGGGCTACTCATAAATTTCAAAGTCTGCCTGTGGGCAAAGCCCTACTACAGACCTGCTGAAACAAGTCCTTTCTTTTGGCTTAGAGTCAGGCTGCTTTTCTGGGTATGTGCCATCTTGAATATTCTGCTATAGTCAGTAGGGGAGAAAATTATAAATTTCAGATTATGTTCTGAACAAACCAACCTGCCTTTGGGAGAAATTTCCTATGGCCAGATGTGTCTGCCAAATAAAATGTGTTGCCTGCACATGGTAAAATGAATTATGGGAGGGAATTCACCCAGATCATAAGAAAGACCTAAAGACAATGCAAATGAGCAAGCAGTCCCTCTCTACAACACAGAACAAGAACAGCTTTGTCTATCTTGTCACCTATCTATGTGACCTCAGCATTAACTGTTCTCACTGTGCCTTCAATTCTTCCCTTCTGCACAAAGCTTGCTTTGCCCCTTAAAGCCAATGATACCACTCAACTCCACATCTCGAATAGAACTGCCAAACAATCATTTATAAAGGTTAAAATACAAAATAAACACAACCGGGTTGCTTTTGTATGCACTCCAAGTAACTGCAGACAGGTTAAGGGGGGAAACAGCTGATTTGGTTCCCAGTTTCTGTAGGTATCAGTCCAGCATGGTGGCAGAAGGTGTGGCACAGCAAAGCCACTTAGAACCAAGTGGAAGAGAACAAACTAGAAGCAAACACCTCATAGGCTCCAGTTAGGGTGAGGCCTCATGAAGACTCATGAAAGAAACTTCCCAGAAGCAAGCTGTTTTTCTTGCTTAGTTCTCTATGCTTCTGGCATTAACAAAGAAACCATACCGTGTAGGTATGTAAGAAAGAGTTTGCTGCCCCTGTCTATCTGTAGTGAGTCAATCCAAACTGTAAGACAGAGGAATCCTCATGTTAGGCTCACTTCCACCCCAGGATGAGGTAAAAGACATCCACAGCAGCCAGGTGTGGTGGCGCACACCTTTAATCCCAGCACTTGGGAGGCAGAGACAGGCGAATTTCTGAGTTCGAGGCCATCCTGGTCTACAGAGTGAGTTCAGGACAGCCAGGGCTACACAGAGAAACTCTGTCTCAAAACAAAACAAAGAAACAAAACAGATATCCACAGCTTACCCCTTCCCCAGTAATTCTAGTATAGGTCACTTTGAGGTGAAAAGTTAACTTTCTTTCTCCTGCAAGACCAGGTCTTCCCAGGTTTGTCCACGTGTGCTCACTGGCCAACCAGTTGGTCCCTCCAGAGACCTATTTTTACGAACTTCTATTCTAAAATGGGAGCCGAGTTCCAAGTCCTATTTAAAGCGAAATAAGGACAAAAAGGATACTGGTAGAATATGTAGATTGGGCTGGAGAGATGGTTCAGGGGTTAAGAGCACTGACTGCTCTTCCAGAGATCCTGAGTTCAGTTCCCAGCAACAACATGGTGGCTCACAACCACCTGTAATGGGATCTGATGCCCTCTGCTGGTGTGTCTGAAGACAGCTACAGTGTATTTATATAAATTAAATAAATAAACTTTTAAAACATATATATATATATATATATATATTAAAGAATATGTAAAATGTAATTGAGGAAAATACATAATAAAAAAAATTGTGAAAAAAAAAAAGAATATGTAAAGTTACCCATATCCAAGCCATTCAGAATGTTCAAAGCTGACTTTGTGTTAGTCCACTTAGAGAAAATTCCCACTTCAAAACTAGGAATTAATCAAGCATCATAATGAGCCTTCTCAAGAAACAGGCAATTGATGGTCATCAGGTAGCTTCGTGCCTGGGATAATAAGCCCTCATAAACAGTTCAAAGGCGTGTTATTTGGGCAATTAAAAGCTATCACTTGAGAAATCTGACTTGGAGGAACAACAGACACCTAGGCAGGGTTTTTCTAGTACAGAGGCTGCTGGGGAGAGGACCATGGGAGCGGAGCGTCCCAGCTCCTAGCCAGATCTGCGCTGCCGCCTAGGCTGATGGGATACATCTGTGGAGCTGAGGGAGGTCTTCTTGGTGATCCTCATATTCTAACAGCCATTCGCCACAGAGGCCCCTGGTCCTTGGGAGATTGGTGGTGGTGGTGGTGTTATGAAGCAGACAATAACCTTTAAAGGCAGTATAAGTTACCTCCTCATCTTCATGGAGTGTAAAATAAAAATGATAAAAGCTCAGGCTTTCAAAGCTGCCAGAATGAGGCTGACCTTTGCTTCGCCATCTGCCAATGAAACCCACAAGTTGCCAAGAGTTTTAAAGGATACTTTTTTTCCACTTGAAAAATGGAATCAAGAGTTTGGGATCCTTTGTGTACAATGCTTACACAGTACTAAGAATATAATCGATGTTTTAGATAGGGTCATTGTTCTCACTAAATTATTAGTCATGCAATTAGTTCCTCTACAAAACCAATCATTTCTGGTAGATTTTAGAGATTTGTACATCTATATCAATTTTTTTTAAACTTATGTAAGTACACTGAAGCTGTCTTCAGACACACCAGAAGAGGGCATCAGACTCCATTACCAATGGTTGTGAGTCACCATGTGGTTGCTGGGAGTTGAACTCAGGACCTTTGGAAGAGCAGTCAGTGCTCTTAACCGCTGAGCCATCTCTCCAGCACCTATATCAAATTTTTAGATAAGAAAATTATCTTAAAGCCAAGCACAGTGGTCTGTGCCTTTCCTCTCAACACTCTATAGGCAAAGGCAGATGAATCTCTGTGAGTTCAAGGCCAACTTGGTCTATGTAGTAAGTTCTAGAATAGTCAGAGCTACATAGTGAGGCCCTGTCTTAAAACAAAACAAAATCTTAACTTTATACTTTAACTTGTGTGTGTGTGTGTGTGTGTGTGTGTGTGTGTGTGTGTGTGTGTGTGTGAATCACATGTGTAGAGAGGTCATAAAACAAGGAGTCAGTTATCTCCTTCTGCTTGGGTCCCAGGGACCAAACAAACTCAGGTCGTCAGCGAGTGCTTTTAGCTGCTGAGCTATCTTCCTGACCCTTAAAATTTGTGCTTTAAAAAAGAATGTTATATGGATGGAAAGGTGTTTCGGTGGTTAAGAGCACATACTGCCTAGCACCCACATTTGGGCAGCCTACCCCTGCCTATAACTACAATTCCAGCAGATCCAGTGTTCACTTCTAGCCTTCCAGAGAACCTGTAGTCACATGTACATGCCTACACACACACACACACACACACACACACACACACCTACCTAATTAAAAATAAAATAAAAGTATTTTTAATTGTTGGATATCCCTAGTTTGCTGTACTTTTGTGTATACCTTACATACCTGCATGTAATTGGTATTCATTTCTAACAGATGAAAAGGATTTCATAGTGGGATGAGTCCTTTCTCTCAGGGTTTTGATTTGGGCCAAGTTGAACTGGGGTTGATTTAATGGACAAAGCTCTGGTCAGGACTCCAGGCTCATGTGACAATCAGCTGTGTGTCCAGAAACAAATGACCAGTCTGATCTCAGCCTCTTCTTCCATAAATGAGTCTAATTCAGAAGGCCCCAATCTACAGATGACTGGCGATCGCGTCTCCACCAGCCTCAGCTCTCAAGAATGCAGCCCAGACACAAGTGTGTCTTTTGAGCTGCCAAAAGAGATATTTCAAACACTAGACAGTAAACCCTGTGTCTTTGCCCAAGAGGCCCGGGCTGTCACTAAGAGCCCATTTACCCTACATGTCTAAAATAAGCTTAATTACTTGGTTTCATAGCCTATGGCAAGTAGAGAGATGTGCCAGCACCAACAAGCCAGGGGAAAAAACTTCCTCCGATGACTAAAGTTACACTCTCGGGCAGTGGTTCTCAGCCTTCCTAATGCTGCGACCCTTTAATTCCACTCCTCATGTTGTGGGGACCCCAAACCATACAATTATTTTCATTGCTATTTCACAACTGTAATTTTGCTACTGTTATGTAATTGTAAGTATTTTGGGAGAGAGAGAGTGACCCACAGGTTGAGAACCATTGCTGTATGGCCTGGACATAAAACTATTTTGATAGTCTTGATGAATTTTATTAGAGAATTAAAACCCAACATAATGAGTCTTTTCTCTCTTTTTTTCAAAAGAATTGTTTGTTTCATTTTATGTGTGTAAGTGTTTTGCCTACATATATGTATATGCACAATGCATATGTGTGCCCTTTGCCCAAGATAGTCAAACCAGGGCCAGTGTGTTAGATCCCCTGGACCTGGAGTTTTGGATGGTTATGAACCACCGAGGTGCTGGCAATCTCGCCCAGGTTCTCTGCAGGAATAGTAAAAGCTTGTAAGTACTGTGATCAACCTTGGTTCCCAATAACAAGAAGTAATGACACTGTAGTGGCTGTTGTATCTAAAATCTGATGTTTGTCTTACATAAAAAAAAGAGTCTTTTAAATTAACATTTTAAAGACTTTTTAGTGGTAATAAAGTAGATACACCTGAATGTTTTATCCCACACCTCTCCCATGACAGCAGTAAACACAGTTAGGCTGTTGTGTGGCCATCATACTGTCCATTTCCAGAACTTTCCTCTCATCCCGGCCAGAAACTCTGGGCCAGATAAACAGTAACTCCAGAGGCAGAGATGTCTGAGTGGGTACAAGGGTTTACTCTGTGAATATGAGGACCTGAGTTTGAATCACCAAAGCCAAGCATAACTGTACATGCCTGTAACCCTAACACTGGAAAATGGAGACAGGCAGATCCCAAGGGCTCTGCAGCCAGTGGAGCTGAAATAGCAAGCTCACATTTCAGTGATTGACAGAAACAGTAAAAGTGATAAAAGAAGTCACCCAATATCCTGCTCTAATCTCAGAGTATACATAATACATGCATATATACATATATCCACATATATACATATATACAAATATACACATACATAAATTTACACATACATACACATATACACAATATATATACATACATATACACACATACATATATACATACATAAACACACATACACATGTATACATACACACATGTACATATACCATATATACATACATATGCGTATATACATATATGTGCACATAAATGCATATGCACATACATATATACACACGTACATACACACAATACACATATACATACATGTATGCACACATGTACACATACCATATACATGCATGCATATGCACATACACACACATATAGATGCATATACATATATACATACATACACACATACATATACACATACATTCACACATATATACATGCATGCACATATACATACACACATATACACATACATACACACATACATATATACATGCTTATACACATGTATATATACACATACCATATATGTATATTCATACAAATACATACACACATGTATACATATACATATACATACATACATACATATAATCAAACAGACAGAAAAATACGTAAGTACAACCTCTGAATCCATTTTTGTTGTTTATGTTTCTATGGTTTCAGGGCTGCTGTAGAGGCTAAGTTGCTTTAGCTAACTATTCTGTAAAGAAATCTTCTCAAAGACAAGTCACAAAGGAATGGAGAATGGATGTACACTAAGTTTTCCCCATAAGGTCCCTTCAGAAGTATATGTGTGTATGTATGTGTGTATGTTGTGTGGGAGTGGGTGGGTGTGAGTGTGTGGGCAGATATGTGTGTGAATGTGTTGTGCATTGTTATGTTTGTGTGTGTGTATGTATTGTATGTATGTATTGTGTGTATGTATTGTATATATGTGTGTATGTGTGAGTGTGTGTATGTGTGTATATGTTGTGTATATGTGTGAGTGAGTGTGTATGTGTGTATATGTTGTGTTTGTGTGTGTATATGTGTATGTGTTGTGTATGTGTTGTGTTTGTGTGTGTGAGTATGTGTGTGTGTATATGTGTATGTGTTGTGTATGTGTCGTGTTTGTGTGTGTATGTGTTGTGTATGTGTCATGTTTGTGTGTGAGTGTGTGTGTGTGTATATATGTATGTGTTGTGTATGTGTTGTGTTTGTGTGAGTATGTGTGTGTGTATGTGTATGTGTTGTGTATGTGTCATGTTTGTGTGTGAGTATGTGATGCGTGTGTGTGTGTGTATGTGTCATGTTTGTGTGTGTGTGTGTGTATGTGTATGGTGTTGGGAGAGGCCATTCTTTACACTTTACAATATTTCCTTTTGTTATTTTTAATTAACACAGACAAACAGTGTCTGTTGCTGTAGATTATGCTTTCTGCATCACAGGAGTTGGTGATGTGGGATTGGAGCTGTGAAGTCCTTGCATTCACATTCGTCTTTCTGAAGCTAGTTTCAAATAGCCATTTATCGTGAAAATAAAACTACCTGTATTTTAATCAGAAAGATTAATGAAACTTGTTCAGAGTTTTTGTTTGTTTGGTTTTGTTTTTCTTCTCTATCTGTGTCAACAAGAAAAGCTAGCAGTATCTCTTTTGTTTTTGAGCAGGCCTTGCCTTTGTAATTGTACCCAGGCTTCCAGCAATCTGTCAATGGGCCAAGAGAGTAAGGCTGGGTCTGTGAGCTAGCCCACAATAAATGCAGAATTGCCAAGCACAAAGCCAGGGATAAATCACTCCCCCTGGGGTCTGTTTAAGGCCTGGACAATGGTGTTGCAAATGCAGAGAAAGGGTGGGAGTTAATCTACTTTTGATTAGAAAAGCATTTCTTTTCTTATGCAGAGGCCAGTGTAGGGGAAAGTTTAAGCAGAGAAGCAGGGCTAGCTGCCTCTTCCTGCTTTGTAAGAACTGTCCTCTGTGACAAAGGAGGAATGTTGAGCTGGGTTGAAATTTTATGCAGCTTCTGATGCTGACACAGGGTGACAGGCCTTCCCTTAACCCTTCCCTTTCTGGCTCTCTTTATCCCCTGTAGCACAGGCTCACATTACAGAGACTCATTCTGTCCATCAAGATAGGTCAGCTGGAGCAGGGCTCCCACCATTGCTCTCGTTATTCTGTGAGAGTGAGAGCTCTGGAGAGACTTGCTAGCTCTCCTGAAGAATATCCTGGAATTGCTACAATAACCACTAAGGAGAGCTTCCAACTCACTGAGACACAGGAGGGCCTTGGAAGAATCTGAAAGATGAGTTAACTAGGTATTTTAGTCGGCTTCCTCTTATTGCTGTGATAAACACCAGAAACTAAGTAACAAAAGTCAGGGCAGGGCCTCAAGCAGGAAGCTGGAAGCAGACACTGGAGCAGGGACCATGGTGGAGTGCTTGCTCACTGGCTCCTCCTTCCTCAGTCTCACATTCAACTACCTACCTTCCTTGTACCTCCCAGAAACATCTGTTCAGTGGTGGTATTGCCCATAGAAGGCTGGGCCTTCCCACATCAATCATTAATTAAAAAAATAAATAAAAAATAAAAAGCCCCACTTTCGTGCCTGCAGGTATCTTGGTTCTCAGAACTTAGAGACAGAGTGACAGAGACAAAGATGGCGAGAGTGAAGAACAGATCTGCTCACAGGACAGGGTTCTCATAAGTGATATTTTGAGGGATTAGATGGATATCTAGATCAGTAATTTATTGTTTGTTTGCACTGCTGAGGACTGAACCCAGGGCCTCGTGGGTGCCAGGCAAATGTTCTACCACTGAGCTGTATTCCCGGCTAGCTCTATTTTCTTTTGGTGATCTGAGCAAAAGCAAACTGCATGCTTTTCATATAACTGCAGTTTCCATCTTTTGCAAGTCAGGAGATTTATGAGAGAATGAAGTATGGCCCTTGAGGCCAGAAGGCAGGGTTCACTATGAAGGCCCCACTGTGTGTGGGTTCCAGGTACCATGTGATACCTGCTGGCCTGTCACAGCCTTCTGAGCCCTGGGGTATGCTGCTGACTGACCTCTTTTCAAGACTCCACTGCCTTACCTCTTCAGTGGGAGCCATACAAAGCCAAACCTTCCATAGCTGACCACCACAGCTCTGCTCTAGGTGTCTAGTACCAGGAGGCTTAGGACATACTGGCTATGACAGTAGCTCTAAGGTTCTAAGGTCTTCTGGCTCTCAGGTTCCTCCTCAAAAAAACACTGTGAAGTATGGCAGACCACAGCCATTTTGGTTCAAAAGCTAACAAACTCTATTTGCACATCAAAGATTTCTAATAAGTGCTGCCCGATACTCCCCTCAGCCAGTAGTGCCGACAGCAGCGGTGGCACACTTGCTATCAACCCTCTCTGGTAGTAGAAGATCCTATAATTGTAGGAAAGACACAGCATAAAGAACCCTGTTGCCATCTGTGTGACCCAGTAAGTGGAAAGTTGGGCTAGCCTCTTCCAGCTTTTTCCTCTTTCTAAATAATTTTATTCAGGTAGCCCCTACCTTGGTGGCCAGTTGAAACCTTATGTCAGAGTTCCAAGATATTTAAGATGTATTTATTTTGTGCATACTGTAGCTATCTTCCGCCATACCAGAAGACGGCATCGGATCCTATTATAAATGGTTATAAGCCACCATGTAGTTGTTGGGAATTGAACTCAGGACCTCTGGAAGAGCAGCCAGTGCTCTTAACTATTCATCTATCTCTCCAGCCCATGAGGCTTTATTTTTATTTTTATTTTTATTTTTTTATTTATTATATGTAAGTTCACTGTAGCTACCTTCAGACACTCCAGAAGAGGGCGCCAGATCTCGTTACGGATGGTTGTGAGCCACCATGTGGTTGCTGGGATTTGAACTCTGGACCTTCGGAAGAGCAGTCGGGTGCTCTTACCCACTGAGCCATCTCACCAGCCCGAGGCTTTATTTTTAAAGCCTGTTTCTTCTCCATCAGATGAACCCTAAGAAAATGCTCTTGGAGAATTAGCTATGTTGCTATCACAGGCTTTGTAGAATAGTTGGGAGGTATCCTAATATATTATGTAACTGATATGACTCATCATTGTCTAAGTTAAGCATGTGATCATTGGTAACATATATGTGGAAAAGTTATATCTATTTGAATAGGCCATTACTTGGTCTCTTTTATTTCAAAATTCCCAGAATTAGTTTCTGGGTAGGCCTTAGGTCATTGTTGGGTTTGTGACATGGGAGTGTTTTTGCTTCTGAAATCACTAGTCATTTTTCTGGCTGGTGAAGCTTTGAGGCCACCCATGTAGCAAAGTGACGTGCAGAGCTCACAGAGGGAGTTGGAACACCATGAGAGAAAATATGAGAAGGTGAGAGGACTGCAAGTTCCAGGCCAGCCTAGGCAGTTATAGAAACCATGTCTCAAAAGCTACACGAAGTGATGAAGTTGACTCAGTTTTTAGAATCCTCTGCTCTGTGGACTGAGTTCAGCTCTAATGTTGTCCTCCTTCTCAATGGATCTGTTTTTAACAAAATCCATGTTCCCTCCTCCTCTCTGAAACCTCTTTCTGGGGAGAACTGCTGGCCCCTTTCCTCCCTAGCCCCCACTCCCACAGATCTGGTGTCTCTTGTCCTCACTGTGAGGAGACCTTGTTCAGGATAAAGGGAGACAATAGAGAGCCCTGAGCAAGCACAAGTGTCATTTGTCAAAGCTTGACTAGAGGGCCATTCCTTGCATTTTTCGCTGGTTTTGTGTATTGAAAAACCTTACAGAGCTTAAATGAGGCAAAACCTCAGGGTTTATTACTCTTTTATCAAAACATCTCCGAGTCCTTAGCAGATGTCCACATATTGTCAATGGGCCCAGCCTCTGTGCGATAGATTGGGAAGCCTGAAATGAGACCTGAGTTCCTGTCAGCAGGTGGAGGAGCTGCCTCTAATTCTAATGTTCGGTGTGACACCCTGCCCCAACTCTCCCCTCTTTCCCCTTTCTCCTCTTTCCGTCCCCCATCTTTGTCTTTCTATTTTCCTGCTGTTTTTCTTTCTACCACTTTCTTCTGCTTCTCTTTCTCTCTCTTCCCTTTCTCCTTCTCCCTCCCTTCAGAGACATTTACAGAAAGATCTTTGTGGTGTTCCACTGTCCACAGCGCTTCAAGCCACCCTGTTGGCGTATGCCATAGGCCTGAAGTAGCATTGTCTCCATCGTTCAGCTTTTGTTTGGGGCCTGATAGGGCAGCTGTACAGGGTCTCAGCTCCCGGTATTTTGACAGTGTCCTCCTCCCACAGAAGCATTGAGCAAAGAGAGACAGACATCAGCTGTTGCGGCCCGCCCGCGGTCCACAACACGAACGGTTCACTGAGAATGGCAGTTCCCTGCAAAGAGAGGAATCTAGACGGGGCGGAAGAAACAATGGAGTCAAGACAAGACTCTGATCAAGACTCAATTTAATATTTCCAGACACTCAGTTTATAAAGGAAGGGGGAGGGAACCCAATTTCCCGCCAAGTAACTCAGGGTCCAGTAGCAGGACGAACACGTGTGTGACTCCAGGCAGCAGAGGCAGGTTCCAGCAGTAGGTAGGCGTGGCAGGACGAATGAGCCGGTAGCTCCACCCTTGAGCAGGCAGGTTCCAGGCTGGGGGGAAGGGAGGCCACATTTCCCCCCATTAGATAACAAAACAAAAATAAAAAAAAAAGGGGGTGGCCTGTGGCAGAAAAATTATCTATGTTCAATAGTTCTGCCTGAGTTCCTAGGGCTAAAGAAAAAACCTATTTCCGTGGGATTCCCTAACTATTCTAATGGTAAACTGTATCTGGCTGAGACTGTCTTAAAAGCACTGACTGAATAGCAGCACTGGGCTGTAGGCTCTGACTTTATAATGCTAATTAGTGCTGAATAGGTAGCTACCTGTTTGCCTTTTAAGTAGGGCGTTGGAACCCTGGCTGAGTTTAACTAAACAATTTTAGAATAACACTGAACTGATAATCCTCTGCAATTTTGGGTAAAAGGCAGGGGAACAGTGAGAAGGGGTTAAGAACAGCTCTTTAGTACAAGGCCAATTGGCTTTTTTATTATTTGGGTGGGAGGCAGTGAAGGGCTTGCCCTTACGACAGCAAGGTCTCCAATCTCTCTCCCCCCTATTAATTAAGTTTAAATAGGCAATGCTTAACAGAGGTGATCAAATGATTTTCTCATCCGTAGATGAGTGGGCCTTTAACCTTGACTTGGGTGGACATTGGCCTGATTCCTCCCGTGAGCATTGTAACGACTCACATCTGTGGCTCTTGGTATCTTTTGGGGAGGGGAGGCAGAGCCTTAAGTATTTTTGGTTTTTAGCTGGAGTCGGATACCAACCTCCTTCAAATCAGGTGTGTCGCACAGGGAACTCAGAAACGGTCAAATTGGACCTTCCCTCCGCAGTAATCTCCTGCGCCAAGCGGTACCCATACCGTATTCATATGATTATGAATCAGTATCACAATTCTGAGTTATTGCGAGGTCTCTATATGAGACTTGTCAACCTCAGATTTAGCAAGGCCTAGACAAGAATTATGTCAGTATTAACACCATTAATTTTGGTTAAACTAGGAGCTGAAAGTCTTTCCTCTTCATCTCTGTTATTCCCAGTAGCCTGAGGAACTAAGGACACCTTGCAGTAACAGCAAGGGTGAAAAGCCAGAGGCCAGCTAAGGGACTAAGCCTATATCTATCAAAATAAGAACTAATCTTTGTAAATATATATGAAATTTCTACTTCCCTAGCTCTCCTGGTAAATCTAAATCTTATCTTAGACTGAAAAGCCACATGCTGGGATGTCCCTGGAAGGGAGATTAGCAGAACCACCTGTTTGCTCGTAGGGGCGGGGCGGAGAACCGGAGAATGTAGATTGACCTGCTTGAGAGAAGGAAGAATACTAAACAATGAGAGTGTAGCAATGTAAATTTTCTGTTTGGAGAAGTCAAGGTACTTTATTTAGATGCAAATTGTAAAGCTAAAGTTAATCTCCGGCCTCTTGTAGGGGAATTGGCTCAGAGGAAACAGTGTTTTTTGAGAGCTTCCACTCCCAGCTCAAGAGGAATTTTAGTCTTTAGAATGATACTTACGAGGAGAGACAGAATCTGTGTTTACCTGACGAATTAATCTCTCTGGTAGCCACCGTGCTTCATCTTCATCTCGTGAAAAAACACAAACCGAGCCTCTTCCCCAGATTAGAACTGGATCTGGACCCTTCCATTTATTAGTCAGGGCGTCCTTCCATTTTACCAATGCATAAGAATTAGAAGTAACTGGGTGCCAGTGGCGTTCCGCTGCAGACTGACCTTTAATGTCAGTTTGCAAAAAGTTTAGGACAAATAAGGTAAAGGCAAGATGAGCCTTTGGTGACCTTGGGGGAAATGCTCTGAGTTAACTTTGCTAGGTAATTTAGAATATAGGAATCTCTAATAATTGAACTGAATATTAGACCAGTCTAAGATTGAGTTAGAATGGCTGGTCACACTGAAGAAGAGTGAAAAATCATTATGACTCTATTAAATGACTAATTTTACTAAGTCTGAATATACAGTCTCTGATGTACTATTGCCATAAAGTTAAAAGGCTAGAAGCTAGTCTAAACTGGAAAAATGACAAGCAAGGATGGATCTAAAACATGAATTTAATCTTTTAGTCCTTTTAATCAGGACACGGAGTTAACTTACCTGTCAGCTCAGCACACGAATTACCAATATGTTTCTGTAGAGTTCTGTGGAGAGAACCTGTTTTTCCCTTTCCTAATAAGGTAGCTGTTTTAGGATCAATTTATAAGCCAATAAGTAGATCCTTTTAAGATACTAAAAAGCATTTATTAAATTTGACATTTTAATCTCAAATTTCGAAAATAAAGGTATGTTTTAAATAGTGTGCATGGAAATGCACAAATAGTATATATGGGGATACAATTTCTCTCTTTTGTCTTTTAAGAGGTTAAAGTTTAAAATTTTACAATATCTAACCTTTTGAATTAATAACTTTTTGGACAAAACATTTTAAATATTTGGCTGTAAAGGGGCAGTGACTAATTGCACTTTCAATTATTTTTCTTAAGGAACGGTTGTAACTAGAAAGCTTGAAAAGTTATTAAGAGTCACACGTGCATAATTTATTTATTTATTAACTAGAAATATGTATAAGCAATTGCAAATTTGAGAATTAATAGTATCTGAGGGACGAACAATTTTAAGTAATTATGAGCTCAGAGATATAGCATTGACTATTAATATATAAATTAAGGTTTGATTGTTCAGCATTTTAAAACACCATCTACAGCACACAACCAGATTATTTGTGCTGGAATAGGGGCAACTGTGTGTCTTAAGACTTTACTCCACAGCAGCTAGTTGGGCCCACGTGGCCAACGATCGGCTGGGAGGATGAGAAAAATGACTTTACAATAATGTTTTTTCTGGCCAAAGAATTGTCTTCGGCACAACTAATTTTTAATTACCAATTAACAACAATTATAAAAGCTTTCTTTATTTTTTGTAAAACCTTTTGCAGTAAACTAAAACACTAAATAATAAAAGGATACTGTCTCTGAATCTTTTGGGTGAGAGCAAGGATTTAAGGTAAACTTCCCTTGAGAAGCATTAGTTAATAAAATATTTTTCACTTAGGAAACAATATATACTGAAAGATTAAAACTTTTGGCTTCTTGTAAAGAAGCAGAAACAATAAACATTTTTCTTACATAATGTAAAGCTATATTAGCCATACATAGAGGCAAAATTTTCTAGTGATTACCAGTTTACTAGAAGCAAAAATCTTTGAATTTAAGCATTATTTTAAACATCTGAATAGATCTGTAACACTGTTAAAAAGAAATTTTCTTGAACACAGGGAAAAACTTTTTTAGGCATTGTTTGCAAAACAAAAGAAAAGGCCACAAGCCGCTCTGGGACTGCCCAGAGCCCTGTATTGACTCAAAGGTAAAATACTTTTTAATCTGAGCATTAATCTTAAATTTGCAATCAAACTGCAAGCTGCAGTCAATGGAACAATGGCAGTTTTAACCATAATTTTTAAGTTTTTGTGCAAGGTTAGGATAATACCTACAACTTTGGGAAAGCAAAACTTATGTTTAAAACAATTTATCACTGTTAAAATCAATATTAGAAGCATTACTATCATATTACGAAGTTTGGATATCAATTAATACCTATGAATACCTATTAAAGCAAGCTTTAACGCTTTAATAAAGAGGCATTGCTTTATATCTTATCTTAAATTTTACTATTTAGGATAGGAACCACATTAATCATTATCTAAACTAGAAATATCTTAAGAGACTCAGCCTCTGAAGCTTAATCTCAAACTTTAACTCGCTTCAGGGCCTCACCAACTTTTTCCCAGGTTCCACAATCTATCGTTTCTTCTTCTTTGAACCATGGACAACAGCTATCTATCTTATCTAAAAAATTTCTTACTAATTGTACTTCAAGCCTTACTCCTTTTTCCTTAAGCAACTCCTGAAAACTAAACACAATCGCCTGATCCATGATTTTGAACCCTTCTTTCTTCCACCTAAGCAGTTTTCTAAAAAACTGCGGCACACCGCCTGTCTCCGTATCTAGTTCCGATTTACGAACTGCTGACCCCAAGCAGAACCAGTGTTGGGTCAGCACTGGTTCAAACTTGATTCGTATCCTACCGCATCCTCAGCAACACTTTACAAAACTGAAATTTTTTAGGCTAGCGCTAGCATGTGTACCTGTCCGTTGCTCCGATGCTCCTCCGATACGAAGATTCTTTCCTTTCTTGTGGAGCTCCACACAGCAGTCGTTTCTCTTAACATCCCTCTGCCATTCTTCAGGTCCCAGTTCTGGCGCCAACTGTTGCGGCCCGCCCGCGGTCCACAACACGAACGGTTCACTGAGAATGGCAGTTCCCTGCAAAGAGAGGAATCTAGACGGGGCGGAAGAAACAATGGAGTCAAGACAAGACTCTGATCAAGACTCAATTTAATATTTCCAGACACTCAGTTTATAAAGGAAGGGGGAGGGAACCCAATTTCCCGCCAAGTAACTCAGGGTCCAGTAGCAGGACGAACACGTGTGTGACTCCAGGCAGCAGAGGCAGGTTCCAGCAGTAGGTAGGCGTGGCAGGACGAATGAGCCGGTAGCTCCACCCTTGAGCAGGCAGGTTCCAGGCTGGGGGGAAGGGAGGCCACAATCAGCCTGAATATTAGAGCTTTCAGACTTTATCTGCCAACCGCCACAGGGGGTTTTCACTATAAGATTTCAGTGGTGTATTTGAAGAAAAGATTAAAAGTTTATATACTTTGAAAATGGCTCAAAGCTCTTTGTAAATAATGCTTACCCCACTCAAATTACCATGCTGTGACTTACATTTTAACTCTCTCTCTCTCTCTCTCTCTCTCTCTCTCTGTGTATGTGTGTGTGTGTGTGTGTGGGTGTGTGTGTATGTGTGTGTAGAACCTACAGAGATAGAGATAGTATTGTCATTTCTGAATATTTTTCTACCCCTATACACAAGACATAAAGCATAGCACGTACCTCTAAGCCTTTACTGAATGCATTATAATAAAGTTATTGGATGGCATCTTAGAGTTTCAAGCTTCTTTTTCCTGCTTCCTCCTGTGTCAAGAGCCCATCTGTGGATGCGAAGGTGACAGATGATGGGTGGACACATCCATCTCTCCACACACCCTCCTGCTCATACCCTCCTTCTTATCTAGCAAAACCTTTCAGATCTTCCACTAATCTACTACCCTCCTTCCAAATAGATCAATAACCCCTTCTAGTGTTAGAGTTAGACCTCCATCCCTACCCAACGTTCCTAAGATTGTTTCCGGGGAAAGTAAGAAGCATCGTGGCCGGCTCTGGACTTTCAGACCCTTACAGTCCACGCAATCACCTCTTCCTCACCTTTGCCCAGGGCCTGATCTCCATGGGGTAGACACCGTATTCGCCACTACCCAAAGTCTTGCATCCCCAACACTCCTTGCTAAGCCTCTATTTGCAGGCGACGTTAGATGCTCCTCTAGGTAGGAAGATTCCCGAGATGTTCTTTGCTGACAGTGTAGGCTGCTGGTCTTCTGAGGTTAAGGTGTGCTGGCCCTGAGATCCCACCTTCTCATGAACAGGCACTTGCTGTGGTCATTGAATCTGAAACGCAGGATAAGCATTAGCTCCTGGTTTCTGTCACTAGAGTGTATTTAAGATGGACCTCAACTCTTCATAGATGGGCCAGAAATCCCTTGGCCAACTATTCATGGGTCATTCCTTCCTGGTGATTCCTCAGAGATGTCCCTAAGTCACCACAATCTTTAACAGGTCCAATGCTTGTGTGTGTTATCTTTATCCTCAGGCTAATGCTGCCTTCCGGTCCATCTCCTTAGGGACAGAATGCTAAGGTGACCAAGTAGGGATTCAGTCAGAGGCCTGGGATTCTAAGCCAGTCTTAGCAGGCATAGCCATTCCTGGGCATGCTATACAGAGGACAGTGACTACAAAACAGAAGCCCTACTCAGAGCTTGGCCCCTGATAGGGACAGACTACAAGCCGGAGCTATGTAAAACCCTACTATCTGCATGTGACAGGTCAAAATAGGCATTGTTTCCTCTCACCACAAATCCTCAGAGATGTCAGAGAAAGGTCGCCTTGGTTTGGAGACGTGTCCAGCCTGTCAAAAAGGTCTAAAACTACCTACTTTGGCCTCTGCAGGTCCAATACCTGGGAAAAAACTAAAAGGGAAGATAGAAGATCTTCTATGGGTGCCTAGGCCCATAGCTCAGCTGCCTCCCTGAAATGACCCAACAAAAGATGGAGCCAAGGGTCCTGTGTACTCAGTGCCTTTCAACCCACCTGCTAGCCCAGTGGACAGTAAAGTGTCCAGTAGGGAGCTAGTAGAACTGCTCATTCCTCCTCAGTGACAAAATGTGGAAAAAGGGAGGGGATCCCAGGCTTCCACCTCTGGAGGGCTGCAATCACTAGACCACTTGATCCAAGCACACCTCTCTCTGACTCCCTCCCTTCCCTCACCCTCCTCACTTGTTAACTGCCCCTTCCTCCACTGCTTTTAGGTTCAGGTAGTGTGTTCCCATATGTAGCTACTCTGCTCTAACCAGCCTCCCTCTGGTTGCCTTTCTGGTACTAATGCTAGAGTATTTATCTCATTGCATCCTCTGGTTGCTACTACTGTTGCTAGGGAATTAGGAGTGGCCTCTTTTGGATTGTAGTCTGGATAGTTTTGTTAATAAAAGAACTTAGAAATAGACTTGGAAGGAAGCTCTAGGACAATATTATTAGCAGTTGGGAGAAAAACAGAACAGGCAAGCTGTAAATCTCAGCAGCTGCCAGGGAAATGGAGACAGAGAAGAGGAAGAGAGGCATGCCATTTGAGTTAGGCCAGCATGCTGTGCAATGGAAGTCAACAGGCAGGGGCCTGGCAGAAGCCAGATGTGTGTGTGTGTCAGAGAGAGGGCAGCAGTGGGAGCTTCAGAGGGCAAGTGGGAAAGGCCAGAGTGTCTGGGAGAGCATGCTTAGACTTCTGGCAAGCATCCAAAAGAAAAAGAAATGGGGGGAAAGGAAAGGGAAAAGTTACAAAAAAGAAAAAGTTAAGGCTCCTCTGTACTGTTGCCTGATGGAAGTTGCTTTGCAGCAGGGAGTTTTAGTGGTATGGCTTTTATATATATATAATATATATATCACTATATATCCTCATAAATATATATCTTCATATATATCCACATATGTGTATGTGTATATATACACATATATATATATACATATATACACACATATATACACATACATACATACATACATGTGTGTGTGTGTGTATGATCCTGATCAAGGTTTGTCTCTGCCTGTCATTGATCCAGCTTTTGGGTGATGCCCTCTTGGGAGGCAAGTTTCTCTTCTGGCTAATATCAAGGCCTCTCTCCTCTCCCCCATCCCCAGTGTGGAATTCCAGTACAAATGTTTTCCTTAGGAGTCCATTGTTTTTCAGTTTTGTGCTCAAGTGTCTCTCTTTAAAAAGATCTTCTCTCCTGCCAAGGGTTACAATCCCTTCCTGGAATGGACCACCTCTGCCTTTGCCTGTGATCCTTCAGTACTGAATATGTGGGTCCTTCTCTCCTGATCATGTATTGGTCTTTTAGCCAGAAATGTAAATGGACCTGTTTGTTGATACTTGTACTTTCAGCTAGCCAAGGAGGCAGCTCCTTGCAGGAAGGGATCCTGTGTGATTCAGTTTGTAAACAACTAGCTTGTAAAATAGAATTTGGCACCTACTCTTAACGCCCTCGGAAAAAACAGGAGGAAGGACTAGCTGAGTGGAAGGGAGTGTGCTTCTACACTGTAAATCAATATATCAATGTAGGTCATTCTGGTGTCACTGGCATCCTAACGCAGTACCAGGTGGTGGCTTCTGTGAAATGAAGGAGATGCTCTCTCCAAAATAAAAGACCACCACCACCATCGAGAAAAAAGAAAACTGTAGGCACTCTATTCAAAGACCAGGGTACAAAGTGCTAACAGAAAAGGCTGAACACAAAAACACTATAGAAGTCCACTGTGTAGGAGCTTGAAATACAAGCAAGACAATTAGGAAAGAAGTTTCCAGTTTCCTTTGTATCTCCAAGCTAAAGAGAGTGCAGGATAGGATGGATTTAAACACAGGAGGCACCATAGCTACCGTTCATGTAAATAACTGCCTGTTCTTCACTGTGGTTTGTCTCTAGCAACATGTTAACCAGGTTTTAACATTTTAAACATGATCTCAAAGAAGAGAGAGGATGGAGGAGCCGCTGGCTGAGCTCCTTCAAGCACCTTGTAGAAATTGTCCCAGTGATCTCTGTAGAGCTGTAGCATCCTTTTGTGTGTCTTTGCAGCATGATTATCTAGACCAAGATTTCTTTAACTGCTTCATGTGTGTGTGTGTATGTGTGTGTGTGTGCATGCATACTACTTTATAGTTTGTTACTTATTATTGTTTTTGTAAAATAATGAAATGGGAAAGAATAAAGGTATGTTAGTTCTGTGGTTAGAGGTATGGTTTTGTTCCTGGTACTCATGTGGAAACTCACAACTGCCTATAAGCACAGGTCCAGGGAGGGTCAGACACCCTCTTTTGATTTCTGAGGAATCATGGAAGCTCATGGTGCACAGACATGCATGCAGGCAAAGCACTCATGCACATAAAATAATAATAATAATAATAATAATAATACCAATGGGTTGGCGAGATGGTTCAGTGGGTAAGAGGACTGCTCTTCCAAAGGTCCTGAGTTCAAATCCCAGCAACCACATGGTGGCTCACAACCACCCGTAATGGGATATGATGCCCTTTTCTGGTGTGTCAGAAGACAGTTACAGTGTACTTACTTATAATAATAAATAAATCTTTGGGCCAGAGTGAGCGGGACTGACTAGACCTAGCAGAGGTCCTAAATTCAATTCCCAACAACCACATAAAGGTTCACAACTACAGTGTACTCTTATACATAATAAATAAATCTTTTTAAAAACATCTTTAAAAAATAAAAAAATTTAAATAATTTTAATTTTAAAAATACATAAAATACATATCAATTATAAAAACAAATTTATTAATAGAACCAAAATAGTCAAACTTATTATTAAGGTGTCAACCCAGTTACCTTCAGGTTCTGTCCTTACATTATTGTAGGGTCCAAAACAGTATTTAAACTGCCTTCTGGCCACTGCCACACCTCGACGGGGCACTAAGTTAGACTCTACTTTGATATTTTCAAATAAAAAGCCAGAAGAAGACGGGTCACATACAAGCCATCCAATGAAGACAACCTTAGGGACATAAACTACTTAAAAACTAGATACTCTAAAGCACATTTACAATTGCAGTAGGAAAACCGAGTGGTAGAAAGCTCTCTTTCTGAGGTCTCTGTCAGTTCACTCCCGCCTGATACAGAGTGAATTCCTTCTTAGCCTAGAATTCTTTCCCGTGCAGACATCTTCTATGGATTGGTTGTGAGCCGCATAATGGCCATAGGTGCTGACATGAAGCCAGTGAAATTACTAGGCTGTGTGACGACGGGCTCTCAGAGGGCTCACTGATGTGCCCACTCCGTCATTTCGGCTGAGACGGAGCTGTTATTAGGCCGAGTTTCCAGCCTCTCATTTTGGCTGCGGATGATTACAGCTGCCAAGGCAGCACATGCTACAGTAGTTTCCAGTAACTGGTTCAGGGTTAACGTCCCCTATTTAAAAGACTTAATTATGGTCAGAGCGGGGAACCAGTTGTGGCCATTAAACTTTGATCTGTTATCTAGAGTGACCTACAAAAATGTGGACTCCTAGTGGCCTATTTTCTCAACAAGAAAAGCAAGCAGCTTTTAAAATACGGGGTCTCTGCCATGGACTCTCAGGGTTTCAAAGCACTTTCCTTCAGAGATCTGATGGGGAGTGGGGGTTGGGGGGGGGACAGGCTTTGGGTTTCTCATTCACAGCCTGCAGCAGCTAGTCATGTGAGTTTAGCAACGCAGACACCAACCCAACTGTACTCTCAGCTTGATGTGTTGGCAGGGGCCACGTTCTCTAGTTTACTTTTAGTTTACATGCAAAATGCCCCTTTAGAATGTCTAACTAGGGTCTGGAAAGGTGTCTCAATGGTTAAGACCATTTACTGCTCTTCCAGAGGACCCAAGTTCAGTTTCCAGTGCCCAAGTCGAGCAGTTCACAGCTGTTTGTAACTATAGCTCTAGGGGGATCAGATACATCCGGCTTCCTTGGACACTTGTGTGTGTGCACACACATACAGACACACACACAAATATAAAAATAACAAAGAACTCTAAATATCTATTGACATACTAAGCTACTGTCAAATGTTTATATTTGATGCGTAGTCATTAGACCATTTTTATGTCCCATGTGTAATTTTAACAGAAACATAAATTCCTTTTGTTTGGCATCAATTGGAAGATGACTGTATGCCGTGCCTGAGCATGGAGGTCAGAGGAAAACCAGTGCGAGGTGGTTCTCTCCTGCCGTGCGGCACCAGGGCTCTGGGGAGAAAACTCAGATCATCAGGCTTGATAATAACCCTTTACCCACTGACCCATTCCGTAAGCGCTCAGTGAGTGCTGGGGTTTTTGTTTGTTTGTTTGCTTGTTTTGTTTTGTTTTTTGGATGAAGTTCAGGTTGTATCTGTTGTTCTAAGTGTACTGTTCCTTCAGGTCTGTTGTGCTTAGCTGCTCGTGGCTGGACATTAACTTCTCTGTACATACACAACTTCTTTACCTCTGTCTCCCCCATAATGGTGACAGTAAGCTTTGCTTGAAGAGTACGGGTTGATGCTAACTACACTAAAATCTCGTGAGCCTGCTTTCTTACGAGATATTCCAGAAAGAGAGGGAAGGAAGAACAGAGGAGAAAAGAAAGGCTGTTACCAACAAAGCTTGCTTCAAAAGATAAGAAAGGTCATGTGTGACCAAGCTTTTAGGAGGAAATGACCAGAATGAGAGCCTATTGGGGATAGACAGTGACCTGTGCTACTTCAGGAAGCTAACAGCAAAGCATTTGCTTTTTTCCAAAAGAGCAAAGATGGAGAATGAAAATGACTTAGGGAAAGACGTAAAAAAATGAGAATCCAATGCATGCAAAGTCACAGCTTCTCCTTCTGTGGGTTCTTCCGCATACCATTTCTCATGTGTTGCTGGAAAATGGGATCCAGCCGGGAGCTGGCCTCTGAGATCCCTGTCACTTTGCACGTGCACCTGCCCCCTAATGCTTGCAGATTATATCTGGTACTTGGGAGGAAGCAGAGCTGCAATGTAGCCTTGGGAAGGGACTGAGTTTTGCTTTGGGTTTTGGTCTTTGTTGTTGTTGTATTTGGGTTTGTTTCTTTGTTTTGGGATTTTTTTGGATTTCTTTTTTTTTTTTTTTTTTTTTTTTTTTACATTATTTCAGCCGTTCTCACTTTTTTCTTTACTCTGTCCTTGTTTCCTACTGAGTTCATGCTTCAGGAATGCTGGGAGAGAGGAACACTGAGTTATGAACTCGGGAACATACAGGTTTCCCCTCTCCTGGCAATTCAAACAGCTTCCAGGATGTGTTGGTTTCACCCTTGTGGGTCTGACAGATATGGGATATATCTGAGAACCATTTAAGTGCTAGACATATAAAATTATTCCCATTCCCAAATTCATTAATATAGCTTAACACTTAACAAAAGTGAGTAATGTGCTTGAATTTTAAACTTTTCCAAATTATCTTTTGTAGGGGAATCTTTATATATATATGATACCTTTCTACCTTAAAGGCTTGTCTAATGCAACTCTATCACACTTTGAATTTTTTTATTTCTTGATTTCCCACTGTATGCATTTCATATATGTTTGAGGATGAATGGGAAAGCCAGAGATCAACCTTGGGTGTTGTTCTTCAAGTTCTGTCTGCTTTGGTTTTTGAAACAGGGTCTCTCATTGGCCTGAGACTGGAAAGTCAGACTAGGCAGGTTGGCCAACAGACAAGCCCCCAGCTCCACCTCCCCAGTACCGGGATGACAAGCGTGCGTCACCATCACAGACATTTTCATGCTGGTCCCAGGACTTGAACTCAGATCCTCACACTTGATCAGCAAGCACTTTCCAACTTAGCTATCTCCTGAGGCCTGTGAAGTTTTTCTTAATCACATAAAGACACAGGGAATGGTAGCCTGTCCTAACTCTGACATTATCACTAACTGTGACCATCATCCACAGAGAGGCCTTCTGATGGACTGGGGGTAGGAGCGATCCTTTAATGGAGGCCACACATTCTCCTTGAACTCATTCATGAGAGAAAATTTGTACCCCATGATAAAGGTGATAATTGCATTAGTATCACTGGTTATTTAAAATAGATGTCAGTGATTCATCTTGCATATTAAAAATGTCATAGAAAAGATCAGGAGTCCTAAGGCATCCTTCTCATTGATTTCACAGGATTACCTGGAGTGCATACGGGACCAAACCAAACTTCCCCTGGCGACTGAAGACAGGGCTGCTCTTTTCGGAAATATACAGGATATCTACCACTTCAATAGGTAAGTTAATGCATGAAAGGTTGTTTTAACATAAGAATGTTATGAATTTCTCTTGGGTGAACACACCTAAGAAACCTTTGCCCATCATCCTTGATTTGGCTTCATGAATATTGTCACTGTCTGTTCTATTGGCTCAGAGAGTACACTTATCTCCCTGATAGAGCATCGACATCTTTTGTCCATAACAGAATGCAAGTAGAGCATCCAAATATCACACTAGCTTGGTCTCCAGAATCTACTCCTATACTGGATTTTCAACATGTTTTCTTCTGCCAAATTATTACAGTATTCTTGCATTTATTTGTGGGTGTGTTACCTGGGTGTGTGTCTGTGTATCACAGTGAGAGAAAACTTTCAGAAATTATTTCCTTCTTTCATATAGATTTCAGAAAAAGAACTTGGATTGCCAGGCTTTGGCAGCAAGCTCCTTTACCTGCTGAGCCATCTTGCAATCCCCAGTTCAAATAACTTAATTCACATACTTATTAAGTAGGCCCTGGATGGTAAAACTAGGCTAGAAAGTTATACTTGTAACCAAGGCAGGAAGCTGCAGGGATTGGAAACAGATCTATAAGCTATTATAACAGTTTGTAGCACAGCTTGGAAGGCACAAAAGTCAGGCTAAGAACACAGGTACTGGTGTTTGTCATTTCATCTGGCCCATGGGAGATGTCCACACTTTGATAAACAAATAGATTCAAATACCACAAAATGCCCCCTCCCATGGCTGTGGTGAAGCTCTTAGCTGACATGCTTGAAGGGCCAGCTCAGTGGCATCATAGAGCAAGTACTAACATGTTCCCACTGGAGGTGTGCACTTGACAAAGTCAACTGCTGTTATAAAACTTGACATTGCTCCCTCCTCCTGTGACTCAACTGTACTACAAGCTGAGTCCTACCCCTCGTTGCTTATTCGGACCAATAAAGATGAGTTCCTCAGAAGCATGGTCTCCATCTCCTGCTGCCCCTTTGGAGCCTTGATATTTAGCACCAACCTGGCTTGTAGGAGACAGGATCCTCCCATTCTGACTATTGAGTTCATAGGAAACACCAAAACTACATCAGGGTTTCATGTGCCGGACCCTGCAGACTCTGAGAGCCATGTTCCTACCCCATGCTTCTCCTGGGCCACCCATTGTGCCACCCACTGTGGCACCCACTGAAGCACCTGGGAAACTTCCTTTAAAAAAAAAAACCACAAACACACACACACAGTGAGAGTATTGTAAATTGCATGCAGAGCAATTCTCAGCTCCAAATAAAATCATAGATTATGGGCTGACCTGCAGAGATAGGAGGATCAGAAGTAGAACAGTCATCCTCAGCTACGCAGTGAGTTCAAGGTCAACCTGGGCTACATGGCACCACATCTCAAACCAACAAGCAATATCTGACCCTAAATGGAATCACATCACTTCTTTTAAAGACTCGGGGTTTATAAAAGGGGACAGAGAGATGGTAAGAGCAAGAGGTGGTGGAGGACCCCAAATAAATAGCACTTTGCAGACACAGCAGGGCTGATGCACATATGAACTCACAGACTGTGACTGTGCACACAAGCTCAAGCCAGACAAAATGCTAGCATGCAAGGGAAGTGGACATGATGTCCCACCCCTAGCCAAGAAGTCATTTGAAATTGATAACTGCTGGGAGGGGCAAAATCAGTTCAATGGAATCTTCAATGGAATGACACTGGGTATATAAACCACACTCCAGGGTGGACCCCATGCTAAGTAGTAGTCAACCAACACAAATTGGACTCCATGGGACTTGTTGTTATTGTTTTTAAGAGACAGAAAAAAACTTGAAATTGGGTGGGTAGGGAAATGTTGGGGATAGGGAATCAGGGAAGAGTTGATGGAGGGAAAAAGCTAATGAAAATTTACTGCATGAAATTCTCAAAAAATATGATTTTTATTAAAAGCAATATCTGCACCCTACCCATAAAAATTGACTCATTGATCTGTGATGGGACCACAGCATTAGAATTTTCTAAAAGGCCCTCAGGTCTTTATAATGTGAAGCCACAGCCAAGAAACACTATTGAAACACTATCTAGATAAATCAGCCCAGCAATAAGATGGTGAGAAAGACATCAAAAACTGCAGAAGCCACTTGTTCGTTACTGATGTGTTGGTTTTAATGCAGGCTCCTATTTAGCAATTCCACAAGTCCCTGGATAGCGTCAGTTTCCAGAGCCCAGTAATGAAACTGTGACCCAGAAAGATGCTAGATGCTGAGAGACCCTTGGCCTAGCTCCTCTGTGGTTTGGCCGTAAATTGATGATGACAAGAACTTGTGGAGTGTTTCCTTTGTGCCAGAGGCCAGACAGCTTTAGAGGCATCACCCCTCATACATGTCATCGGGGCTCACTCATCCATGTGCCTGCCCTCCTGCACAGTAGAACTTTGTTCTTCAAGCCCTTAATGAACACTGGGAAACTATGGCTGAACTCAGGAGAGATTTTTCACTCCTTGAAGCTTAAACGTTCATGTGTCTCCTAGTCTACGGAAACATAAAGGGAACTAGCAACAAGGTACGTGGCAGTGAGGACCACTCTGCCCAAGCTTGGTGACCAGGAAGAACTCTCTGTTCTCAAACCCATTCTCTGCCTTTTCTGTTGGATGCCCATTGGCTATGAAAGCCATTCCTGTCTAAGATATGCCTGGGTCAGAGTGAAGGAATACACTGCTGATGATGTCGTACAAGGCATGGATGAGGTCACATGGTGACAACCCATCGGGTTCATGCCAATGGCTGTAGTGATCACATTTGCATAGTCGTAGTCCATGTGGTGCCTTTATCCTCTTAGCAACTCTGCAAGGTGGACCAAACACAGCAAGACACACAAACCTCATACATGTGAATCATCCTTTCAGGCCAGGAAGTCTTCCGCGCAATAGTCTGAGTTACTTTGGATACTACTGTTAATTTCTAATATCTTCGTCTGTTTTGAAAAAAATATCTGTTGTTTAACTTTACTGTCAAATTGTCTGGGTTTTGTAGGTTAGTTCTTTGCTTGCTTACTTGTATCTTTGTTTGGGACAGGGCTTTACTATGTATTCCAAGCTGACCCTGAACTCATTAGGTAGCCTAGGCTGTCCTCAAGCTCACAGTCTTTGTGTGGTAGCCTCCAGAGTGGTAGGGTTATAGGGGCTCACTACCATGCCCTGCTGCATACAGTACGACTGTATGTTTTGTCCCCATCTGTTTTGATTTCCATTTTCTCAGACCTAGAATCTCTATTTATCCTTTAGATGACCCTGTGGTTGTTAGAGTTGGTAAAGTAAGGACATTAATGCAACCTCTTATGTCATCACTCATGCATCTTTAATGATCCTCCACTTGATTTCCAAGATGCAACTGTCTGGCAAATCATGATGGAGCTTTAAATAACAGTTTCCAAAGGTCTCTTGTTAGCTTAGTTCTGGGTTTTTCTAAATAAAGTTGTAATATCGTGTCCAAGTTAGTAAAGCTTCAGTCTTCTGAATTTAAGGGGTGGCTAGATTAGCCTGAAATTTTCAGCTGAACTGGTTCGTTTTTTCCAAAACATACAGATTGAGCATCCTTAAACCTGAACATCCAAAATGCTCCAAACTGGAAATCGTTTAAACAGTGTGGCTCATGTGAAAATTTTCCACATCTACCTCAAGTAATGTGTCATAGTCCTAGCACAGATCCACTGAAAACTGCAAAATTACCTCGAAGCTACACGTATAAGCTGCAGATGAAATAACAGAAATCTCTGTGTGATATTTGTGTCTCATCTCCAAGATACTGCACCATTCTATGCAGATATATCAAAATTAAAAAAAAAAAAAAAAAAAAAAGAACTTCTGGTCCGAAACATGTGGTTTAGGGAGCTCTTGACCTGGATTTCCAAAACAGAGAAAAGTACAAAGTGATGTATGATAAACCTCAGCTCCTTCCAAGCTATCTTGTACCACGTTTACTTTTTACATTCTTTCAGTTATAAAGGCATTAAACATCCCACTGAAAACCTCTTATGTGCCCTCCTCGAACATCATTCTGTACTGTGTAGTGCAGACACACATGTGCTGAAGAACCAGTTCTCTTCTATGGCATTGGGGGAGAAATCTGGGCTTGATCATGATTGCCAAGTTCTATGGCACAAACATCCCTATCATGTATCATCCTCTCATATAGTGAAAACCAGAGACACAAATGTCTTAGATGTCAGTGCTCTATGTCATCATTGAGGGAAGAGTAGGCGAGATGCGGGGCCCGTTAACATAGACCTGGTTTTCTGGACCCATTTTTCACTGTAATTGACTCTCCAAGCTGGGTTTGTTTGTTTTCCTGGTTTGTTTTATTGCAGTGATAGCATCCATGTTTCTGGGGATAGTACCCAGGGTCTCACACATACTGCATATATATGTTCTACCACCTAGCCTGGGGGTAGGAGACTTGGCATTACAGATGTGCTTATTTGAAATATATATGCTTTCTTTTGGTTCAGACATGGCATATATACTCCATATTTTTTTCATTCAACATCATTTTTGAGCTTTAATCCTCTAGTTTGTGTGACCACCGTGTGACTTCCCAGAGTGTGCCTGCATTTTGCATTGGGCCAATTACAACAAGGCTGATTCTTTTTTCTTTCCTGTTGCTGCCACCGATATTCTTCTGTGACTTTCCTGGCCATATACATCACCTGCTCTCACAGTGGATTTTCATGCCCTTATAAGGGTTGTTGGTAAATTATGTGGCCCACGAAAGTGCCAAGTATCTCCTGGGGTGAGCCATGCCCTTTGTCTATAATGTGGCGTCACAGAAGACAAATCCCACAATTCACAACACAAAATACACTTTCAAAACTAGGATTCTTTGGGGTTGGGTATTAAAATTATCTCCTATTCTTGGGCGATAAGTATATTTTTTCTCAGACTCCTAAAATTTTGCTTCTTACTACATTTGTTTTTAATCTGCCTGAAACTGCTGATGGTGAACTCTTTGACAGAGACCTAAGCTCCGATGTCACATGCCTAGCCAAAGGTCCCACCACAGCTGATTGAAATACACAAATTCTCCACTCTAAGCTGCATTTCCTGTCCTTTGTACGCTGAGTTTACATAGGTGTGTCGGGCTGAGTCTGGGCACTGAGTCCTCTTTAGTCTTCTTTTCCCACTGTGCTGGTGCCATGCTGCCTTCCACAGCGAGTCCTCAACTCTGATTTAATTTCTCTTGACTTAGCCCTATCAAGTGCTCTTGTTATCATTTCATTAGTTTTTCAACATTCATCTAGTACTCCATTGGTATCTTTATAAGTCTAAGGTTTAAAATGACAGCTTTACATGACTGAGTCATTGTATCTATAGCCCTGTGCCTCTCTGACCAATTATTTATTTACTTACTTATTTTTGAGACAGAATTTCATGTAACCCAGCCTGGCCTAGAACTCAATATATAACCAAGGATGACCTTAGACTCCTAACCCCTCTGCCTCCACTTCCCACATCCTGGGGTTCCAGATATTCACCAGATCCCATCTATTGTTTAAAATGTCCCATAAGAGTATTTAACAAGTTTTCTCCCATGTGATAACATGTAGCTTAAAATTTTACTCCTATAGACCTTAAAATGCTAATACAATTTTGACTAAAAATTTTTCCTATTCTTTAACTATGTATTCTCAGCTAGGTGCTTTGGATTCTTACATATGTTGTCATATCTCCAGGCTTCCCCGTAATGTCTAACAATGGATTGTAGATGCTGCTAGAACTCTATGGTGTCAATCTGAAAGTTAGGTGACATATTTTGTTTCCTTGTTCGGATCGTCTTCCCTTTATGTCCTCTTCTTTCCCCACTGCTCTGAATTGACTCCCCCACCCCAACCCACCCCACCCCACACACACTCTATTTATGAAATAAGCATAATGAAACTTAGGGAGACACCTCTCCATTTTGCTAGAGCTTTTAGAAATATTGTGGGTATTAAACATTACTGAATGAAGAGTTTGGCTTTAATATATAGCATATTACTTTCCTTCTGTACATATTGAGTGAACTTCATTGGCAGACGTTCGGATTTGAATCACACACATGTATCATTACTAGAATAAACTCCACGTGCCTGTGATGCTTTCGATGTTTGTATACTGATAAAATATTTTATGTTTGTACATAAATGATGATAATACTTTTGTTCTTTTGTTATCTTCCCTTCTATTTTGATATATCATGGGATTTAAATTTTTACATCTCTCGTCATGAAATCCAACTGAGACTTCATTTTGGTATATGTTTGAGTGGCCACATCTCTTACTATATAAACCTCCCACCAGCCCTGAAATTTTAATCTCTAGTTTGGTATCTGGAACAAATCTCCAAATGGACAGAAACTAGGTTAGTTAAAAGAAACCACTTGAGCGCGAAAATCCCAAAGCTTTTAAAAGATTGTATTGCCAACCACAAAAAAAAAAAAAAAAAAAAAAAAAAGACAGTATTCTTGGAATACAGAGGAGTTGTCTAAACTGTAACTTGAGTCTTTCTTTTAGGATGAATCATGAGAAAATGCAGGCAGTTCCTCCAACTTGGATTTTTAAGTCTGAATTGATTATGTCTGAATTGATTTACATCACTGGACTCAATTCCCCAATAAAAAGACATAGACTAACATACTGGCTACACAAACAGGACGAAATATTTTGCTGCTTACAGGAAACCCACCTCAGGGATGAAGACAGACACTACCTCAGAGTAAAAGGCTGGAAAACAAATTTCCGAGCAAATGGTCTGAAGAAACAAGCTGGAGTAGCCACTCTAATATCAAAGAAAATAGACTTCCAACCCAAAGTTATCAAAAAAGACAAGGAGGGACACTTCATACTCATCAAAGGTAAAATCTTCCAAGAGGAACTCTCAATTCTGGATATCTATGCTCCAAATGCAAGGGCAGCCACATTCATTAAAGAGACTTTAGTAAAGCTCAAAGCACACATTGCACTTCACACAATAATAGTGGGAGACTTCAACACACCACTTTCATCAATGAACAGATCATGGAAACAGAAACTAAACAGGGACACAGTGAAACTAACAGAAGTTATGAAACAAATGGACTTAACAGATAACTACAGAACATTTTTATCCTAAAACAAAAGGATATACCTTCTTCTCAGCACCTCATGGTACCTTCTCCAAAATTGACCATATAATTGGTCACAAAACAGGCCTCAACAGATACAAAAATATTGAAAATGCCCCATGCATCCTACCAGATTACCATGAACTAAGGCTGATCTTCAATAACAACATAAATAATAGAAAGCCAACATTCATGTGGAAACTGAACAACACTCTTCTCAATGATACCTTGGTCAAGGAAGGAATAAAGAAAGAAATTAAAGACTTTTTAGAGTTTAATAAAATGAAGCCACAACATACCCAAACTTATGGGACACAATGAAAGCATTTCTAAGAGGGAAACTCATAGCTCTGAGTGCCTCCAAAAAGAAACTAGAGAGAGCACACACTAGCGGCTTGACAACATACCTAAAATCTCTAGAACAAAAGGAAGCAAATTCACCCATGAGGAGTAGAAGGCAGGAAATAATCAAACTCAGGGGCGAAATCAACCAAGTGGAAACAAAAAGAACTATTCAAAGAATCAACCAAACAAGGAGCTGGTTCTTTGAGAAAATCAACAAGATAGAAAAACCCTTAGCCAGACTCACTAGAGGGCACAGGAACAGAGCATCCTAATTAACAAAATCAGAAATGAAAAGGGAGACATAACAACAGATCCTGAAGAAATCCAAAACACCATCAGGATCCTTCTACAAAAGGCTATACTCAACAAAACTGGAAAACCTGGATGAAATGGACAAATTTCTAGACAGATACCAGGTAACAAAGTTAAATCAGGATCAGGTTAATGATCTAAACAGTCCTATATCCCCTAAAGAAATAGAAGCAGTCATTAATAGTCTCCCAACCAAAAAAAGCCCAGGACCAGATGGGTTTAGTGCAGAGTTCTGTCAGACCTTCAAAGAAGATCTAATTCCAGTTCTTCACAAACTATTCCACAAAATAGAAGCAGAAGGTACCCTACCCAATTCATTCTATGAAGCCACAATTACTCTGATACCTAAACCACAGAAAGACCCAACAAAGACAGAGAACTTCAGACCAATTTCCCTTATGAATATCAATGTAAAAATACTCAGTAAAATTCTGGGTAACCAAATCCAAGAACAGATCAAAACAATCATCCATCCTGACTAAGTAGGTTTCATTCCAGGGATGCAGGGATGGTTTAATATATGGAAATCCATCAACGTAATCCATTATATAAACAAACTCAAAGACAACAACCACGTGATCATCTCATTAGATGCGGAGAAAGCATTTGACAAAATCCAACATCCATTCATGATAAAAGTCTTGGAAAGATCAGGAATTCAAGGCCCATACCTAAACATGATAAAAGCAATCTACAGCAAACCAATAGCCAACATCAAAGTAAATGGTGAGAAGCTGGAAGCAATCCCACTAAAATCATGGACTAGACAAGGCTGCCTACTTTCTCCCTACCTATTCAACATTATACTTGAAGTCCTAGCCAGAGCAATTCGACAACAAAAGGAGATCAAGGGGATACAAATTGGAAAGGAAGAAGTCAAAATATTACTTTTTACAGATGATATGATAATATATATAAATGACCCTAAAAATTCCACCAGAGAACTCCTAAACCTGATAAACAGCTTCGGTGAAGTAGCTGGATATAAAATTAACTCAAACAAGTCAATGGCCTTTCTCTACACAAAGAATAAACAGACTGAGAGAGAAATTAGGGAAACAACACCCTTCTTAATAGTCACAAAGAATATAAAATACCTTGGCGTGACTCTAACTATGGAAGTAAAAGATCTGTATGATAAGAACTTCAAGTCTCTGAAGAAAGAAATTAAAGAAGATCTCAGAAGATGGAAAGATCTCCCATGCTCATGGATTGGCAGGATCAACATTGTAAAAATGGCTATCTTGCCAAAAGCAATCTACAGATTCAGTGCAATCCCCATCAAAATTCCAACTCAATTCTTCAACGAATTAGAAAGAGCAATCTGCAAATTCATCTGGAATAACAAAAAACCTAGGATAGCAAAAACTCTTCTCAAGGATAAAAGAACCTCTGGTGGAATCACCATGCCTGACCTAAAGCTTTACTACAGAGCAATTGTGATAAAAGCTGCATGGTACTGGTATAGTGACAGACAAGTAGATCAATGGAATAGAATTGAAGACCCAGAAATGAACCCACACACCTATGGTCACTTGATCTTTGACAAGGGAGCTAAAACCATCCAGTGGAAAAAAGACAGCATTTTCAACAAATGGTGCTGGCACAACTGGCGGTTATCATGTAGAAGAATGCGAATTGATCCATTCCTATCTCCTTGTACTAAAGTCAAATCTAAGTGGATCAAGGAACTACACATAAAACTAGAGACAGTGAAACTTATAGAGGAGAAAGTAGGGAAAAGCCTCGAAGATATGGGCACAGGGGAAAAATTCCTGAATAGAACAGCAATGGCTTGTGCTGTAAGATCGAGAATCAACAAATGGGACCTCATAAAATTGCAAAGCTTCTATAAGGCAAAGGACACCATCAATAAGACAAAAAGGCCACCAACAGATTGGGAAAGGATCTTTACCTATCCTAAATCAGATAGGGAACTAATATCCAATATATATAAAGAACTCAAGAGGGTGGACTCCAGAAAATCAAATAACCCCGTTAAAAAATGGGGCTCAGAGCTAAACAAAGAATTCTCACTTGAGGAGTACCGAATGGCTGAGAAGCACCTGAAAAAATGTTCAGCATCCTTAATCATCAGGGAAATGCAAATCAAAACAACCCTGAGATTCCACCTCACACCAGCCAGAATGGCTAAGATCAAAAATTCAGGTGACAGCAGATGCTGGCGAGGATGTGGAGAAAGAGGAACACTCCTCCATTGTTGGTGGAATTGCAAGCTAGTACAACCACTCTGGAAATCAGTCTGGCGGTTCCTAAGAAAATTGGACATAGTACTACTGGAGGATCCTGCAATACCTCCCCTGGGCATATATCCAGAAGATGTTCCAACTGGTAAGAAGGACACATGCTCAACTATGTTCATAGCAGCCTTATTTGTAATAGCCAGAAGCTGGAAAGAACCCAGATGCCCCTCAACAGAGGAATGGATACAGAAAATGTGGTACATTTACACAATGGAGTACTACACAGCTATTAAAAACAATGAATTTATGAAATTCCTAGGCAAATGGATAGACCTGAAGGGCATCATCCTGAGAGAGGTAATACAATCAGAAAAGAACTCACATGATATGTACTCACTGATAAGTGGATATTAGCCCAGAAACTTAGAATACCCAACATACAAGATACAATTTGCAAAATACATGAAACTCAAGAAGACCGAAGACCAAAGTGTAGACTAACCAGTACCCCCCGGAGCTAGAGAAAGTACCCAAATAGCTAAAGGGGTCTGCAACCCTATAGGTGGAACAACATTATGAACTAACCAGTACCCCCCGGAGCTCATTTCTCTAGCTGCATATGTATCAGAAGGTTGCCTAGTCGGCCATCAGTGGAAAGAGAGGCCCATTGGTCTTGCAAACTTTATATGCCTCAGTACAGAGGAACGCCAGGGCCAAGAAGTGGGGGGGGGGGGGGGCGTGGGAGGGGAGGGTATGGGGGACTTTTGGGGTAGCATTGGAAATGTAAATGAAGAAAATACCTAGTTAAAATAAAATTTAAATGTAAATAAATAAATATAAATAAATGTAATTTTAATGCAATGTAATGATTCATTGGAACATTTAACAAAGCAGAGAGAGGTGGGACAATTTCCATTTTAGTACATTTTCAACAACCCACCTCAGTGAGTCACAGCTTTGTACACTGGTGGGAATCCTTTTATAGACAGGGTTCTTTCGGGCAGCTGGAGTTAAAGGCTAATGTATCTAGTCATGAGTTCCAGGACAGTCAGGGTTACAAAGAGAAACCCTGTATCTAAACAAAGCAAAGATCTACAAAAGCCTTATGTATCAGTGAGCCATTTTCCATTCTCATATACACATGAGTCTCTGTGGAAGCCACACATTAAAGCAGTGTAGTTAGGTAGTGGGGGACAGAAGTGTTGCCTGGAGTCTGTGCCAGGCAGAAGAGGAGAGGCCTGTTCCTGACCCTTCAATGTAAGGCGTGTGACCTTGAAGTCACAATTCCTCCCTTCAGGTTCACAGCAGAGGTCAGAGAAAGCATCACAGAGAATACTTTTTTGAAAGAGAACAAAGCTGTTGCTCTTTGTCCACTAGCACAAGTTCATGGGCCTGAGCTCAAGAAGGAAATAATAGCATTTTCTTATTCGTGATCCCATTCAAAAGAGAGGAGAGATTCAGAATAATTAATTACTCAGGCTAAAGAAAATAGACCCAGGGGCTGGTGAGATGGCTCAGTGGGTAAGAGCACCCGACTGCTCTTCCAAAGGTCCGAAGTTCAAATCCCAGCAACCACATGGTGGCTCACAACCACCCGTATTGAGATCTGATGCCCTCTTCTGGTGTGTCTGAAGACAGCTACAGTGTACTTACATATAATAAATAAATAAAATAAATCTTTAAAAAAAAAAAAAAGAAAAAGAAAATAGACCCAGACCATGCAAGCAAGATGGTCGAAATCTGATTTTAACTCCGATAAAACTCTGATACTCCATCCATCCTTTGTCTGTCTCATGGCCCAAAGCTATACTGAGGCCATCTCTATGGTCATTAGCCCATTAGACTGTAAGTTGGTAATTTAATTGTAAATTGTAATTGTAATTGGACTGGTGGACTGGGTGACCAGTCCTTTTCCTGGTGATTGGTGATTGGTCCTACTAAACATACAAGCACACACACACACACACAGACACACACACACTGTATCTTACAGTCTTTCATTCCTTCCTCACGATTCCTTGTCTTCCTGAATCCCCACATTCTGCAATGTTCAGCAACCCCCAGCCACAACAACTTCCTTCCTACATCTTACACAAGAACATACCAAACTCATTCTGTCTTTAACTTGAGGTCTCATTTATTAAATGATTTCTCCCAAGCCTCTGCATGCACTCAACTATCAATCAATCACCTTCTCAGAAAACAAACTTTATGAGCCACCAATTCCCCCTGCCTCAGTTTCTCTGCTTTATTAACTTCAGATTACGTGGAGCCAGGTGGCCTTGGTTATTTTATTAACACTGTGTAGGATCTAGCTCCCTCCCTGCTCTCTGGTTCTCAGGCAGTGGGTGCTGGTCATTTGTTTACAAGTGAGGCCTGTCTACAGCCAGCATGGGGACCCCAATCACTTCCTCCTCCCAGTCAGTCCACTCTGAAAGTAAAATCAATGCTTAGAGGAAGTGCTCAGAGCATAGAGTTTAGAACGTGGGGAGTTGTGCATAGCCACGGAATCGTTCAAGTGAACTATGATACAGTGTTCGGGAAGCCTCTCACAAGTCCGATTGCCCAGAGAGAAGATTGATATTGATAGGCCGGGACACAAACCTTCCAAACAGAGTAATCTTTCCTTCAGTAACCAAGAACACCAACCCCAACAGCCTTGTCTCCTCTTTGTCTCTCTCCTTTTCTCATCTCTGCTCAGTACTCAGAACCCAGTGGTTGGCTTTCAACTGCTTCTCATTTAATTACACACATCTGCTATATAAATAACAACAATACAAATACCTGAATGACACTTGCCGAAGTAAAAATAATCTTACAAAGGAGATGTTTTAATAAGAATTCTGGAGGAAATATTTGTAATTACGACTATGGAGCAGATTTGAAAGTGATAGGATGACTCATTCGGTGTGGTTTCTGCCTCCAGACTATCAAAGAAGTCACCCTGCTCCGAAGAAGCCATTAAAATATCACCTCATCTCCCAATGATGTGGTTTTGTGGCTGCTCTGTTTTCAGTATATTTTACCCTAATATATTACAGCAGGTTGAATTCAGAAGCAGGTAAGAGAACCCAGCTGAAGTTAGATATGAGAAACAAACAAAAATGTAAGACATGCTCTTCTGTTTTGTACAAACTGTCACAAAGGAATATTTATATTCATATAATTATCTTCTGAATAAGTTGATTATAATCAGTTTTAATTTCTAGTATATATATATATACACAATCCATTTTAAGAATATTTCAGAGTATAAATAGGTCATGCCGAATAAAATATTTGAATATCCCTACCCGAGAGTGAGAGTACCTGATAATATCAATCTTTGCACAGAGGTTATCATCAGCATCATGGTGTCTCACTTGTTTTAGTAGGTGTCACTACAGCTATAACGAAACACTGCAGCTAAAAGCGAATTGAGGACAGGAGGGGCTTTGTTTTGTGTTTTTGTTTTTGTTTTTTGCTTACATAACCTGAATCACTGTCTACTGAGGAAGCCAAAGCAGGAACTCAAACAGTGTGAGATTCTGGAGGCAAAACCAAAGCAGAGGCCTCCTTACAGTGGAGGGTGCTATTCACAGGTTTGCTCATTGTAGATTGCACAGCCTGCTTTGTAATAAAACCTAGACTGTCAGTCCAGGGAAGACCCCACCCACCATGGCCCCATCAATCACTAATTAAGAAAATGCCTCAGAAACTTAGAATACCCAAGTTACAAGTTGCAAAACACATGAAACTCAAGAAGAACGAAGACCAAAGTGTGATCACTTTGCCCCTTCTTAGAATTGGGAACAAAACACCCAGGGAAGGAGTTACAGAGACAAAGTTTGGAGCTGAGACAAAAGGATGGACCATCTAGAGACTGCCATACCCGGGGATCCATCCCATAATCAGCCTCCAAACACAGACACCATCGCACACACCAGCAAGATTTTGCTGAAAGGACCCTGATATAGCTGTCTCTTTTGAGGCTATGCCGGTGCCTGGCAAACACAGAAGTGGATGTTCACAGTCAGCTTTTGGATGGAACACAGGGCCCCAGTGGAGGAGCTAGAGAAAGTACCCAAGGAGCTAAAGGGGTCTGCAACCCTATAGGTGCAACAACAATATGAACTAACCAGTACCCCCAGAGCTTGTGTCTATAGCTGCAAATGTAGCAGAAGATGGCCAAGTCGGCCATCATTGGGAAGAGAGGCCCCTTGGTCTTGCAAACTTTATATGCCTCAGTACAGGGAAACGCCAGGGCCAAGAAGTGGGAGTGGGTGGGTAGGGGACTGGAGAGGGGAGGGGATGGGGGACTTTGGGGCTAGTATTTGAAATGTAAATGAAGATAATACCTAATAAAAATATTAAATAAAAATAAAGAAAAAAGAAAATGCCCAACCAGCTTGCCTACAGCCCGTTCTTGTAGAAGCATTTTCTCATTCCCTCAGATGACATTAGCATCATGCAGAGCAACAAGAGCTCAACACAAGACAAAGAACAGCCAGAAAGCATCACCATCACTGCTGCCATCAGCACCATCACCATCACCAGCACCATCATCAGCACCAGCACCATCAGCACCAGCACCACCATCATCCTATCTTTGTACTACCTAACAGAATATTCCGTGCATGTGAAATAAGAACAGAAGAAGCAAAAAGGAGCTGGTGAGATGGCTCAGTGGGTAAGAGCACCCGACTGCTCTTCCGAAGGTCTGAAGTTCAAATCCCAGCAACCACATGGTGGCTCACAACCATCCATAATGAGATCTGACTCCCTCTTCTGGAGTGTCTGAAGACAGCTACAGTGTACTTATATATAATAAAAATAAATAAATCTTTAAAAAAAAAAAAGAAGAAGAAGCAAAAAGACACATCCAAAGAGCAGGCTCAAACAAAAACATCCCCAAACCCTTCAAACTCAAGAGTATAGTGATAGAAATTTTTAAAGGTGCCAATAGATGAGAAATTAAGTTAAGATCTCCTAGGAACAGCCAGCCAGCAACAAGTTGAAGAAAAGAAGAGAAAATGAGACAGATTAGAAGAGCAGACCAGCAGATCTAAATTGTGAGTAATGGAGCCTCTGCCAGCCCCCAGCAGAACGATTCCACCTGACTTCAAAACAGTAGACTTTGCTCTTTGCTCCCAGGATCCTGTGCATTCCTGGAGGTGGGTAAGACCCACGAGCATATTTGCCTGCATTCTATTGTGTGTTATTTATCATGTTAGGAACTAAAGCGCAGAAATGACTAAAGTATCGATTTATATTATAATAAAATAATCATAAACCCACACGTTTTGGCAGATGATTTTATGCCTTTATGCTTTGAGGTTTTGTTTGGGAACCATTTTCCATTTTTGATGCTCTCTTTGCTGTTTAACTCTGTAGCACACACCGGCATCCCCATGTGTCTGCTCCTGCTCTCTGTGAGGCAAGCCAAGTCACACAGTCTCTGGCAAAGCTCACTGTATTCTGAATGGAAGATGGAGTGGAAAACAGCATTTTTATGAGCACTTCCTCTGTTGATAATTTCATTAGTATGAGTTGAGTATCTTATTTTTCAAATGCATCAGTAATTCATTGAGACAGGTAGCATAGCTCACTTTGGTGCTTGATGGGTGTGGGTGTGGGTGTGGGTGTGGGTGGGTATATGTGCTGTGTGCCTTAGCCTGCATGAGTACCTAAGCACTTCTTCGATGGATGAATGTGCGTGAACATTTTGACAACTGATGACAGATGTCCAGGATACTTATCTCTGGTAGCCTAAACTCTGTGTCTAAACTCCTGCTCCACCCATGACCTTGAAAACTCTATCTAAGCCTTGGACAGAGTGGCAGTAGACCTGTGACCCTATTGCCTGATTCCTTGTAAATGCCATTGGAAAGGTCAATTTTAAGTTCCATAAAATGTCCTAAAGACTACAGCCTAATACTTCCTCTCTGTGTGTTTTGTTTTATTAGTGAACTTCTTCAAGATCTGGAAAACTGTGAAAACGATCCTGTGGCCATAGCAGAATGTTTTGTGTCCAAGGTAAGCAGAAAAATTCATCTTTTTAGGGCCAACCAAGGCAGACAGAATAAATGGTTGTTCTACATTGAATTAAGCTAGCCAACAAATCATGCACTTTTTTGTTTTTGTTTTCATAGGGGAGTGTGTATGTGTGTGTGTATGCTCACACACGCACTGTTATAGGAGAAAGAGAGAGAGAGAGAGAGAGAGAGAGAGAGAGAGAGAGAGATTAGCTCTAGTATACCTAGATTGTGTATAGTGATTGGATAATGTTATTTATCTTTATCTTTTTTTGGGAAAGATTTAAAGTTTGAGAGGAGAGAATCCAGAGTAGAGAATGTAAAAAAAAGAAAAAGATCCATATAACATACCTCTAAATCCATTCAAACATACACACACACACACACACAAAAGAAACTACATGTTTTGTGTGTGATATGTGTGGTACCAGTATAGTCACTGCTGTTACCCTTCAAGGAGTAAAAAGCAGTAAGGCCAACTTCCTGCAGTTTAAAAGTGTCCTGAATTTCCTATACTTTCCTTATCTGTCATTGGTGGCTTTTAAAAAAGTACACGACATGAGCTTGACATGAAGCAAGTTCATGCTCTGAACTTGGAAGTCTGACACTCTGCTATATCCTGGGCAGCCCATAAGATGCTGCCTGATGTACGCACACAACCTCCTGTCTTACTCAAGTTTTCCTTCGGAACTCTGGAAAAGCTTGATCCAGAAGAACTCATCTTGCAGAAAAACCTCATGTGATTTCTGAGGATGTATGAAGGCCTGAAGTGGACCAGGTTGAAACAGAGTTCATAGCAACGCTTTAGAACCAGCCATCAATTGGCACCTCATTTAGAGCCCTGAAGGCCAAGGTGAACTAAGATGTTGCTCCATAGGGTTAGTTCTGATGGCTGCAGACCCATCCACGTGCCTGGGAGGTCAAACCTAATAGCTCCCTGGGTTTGATGGAAATCACTAAAAGCTAATCAGCGGTCTGTGTATAACTCCTCCTGTCTTTACAGCATTGTGTGTGTTCCCATTTAAGACGTTGGTGCAGACATGATTCACTGCTGCCCTCTTTGTAATGGATTCTTTTATAGGTAGGAATTTTTAGAAGACAAAACAAAAACAGGAAAAATGGTGTAAAAACAGAGCTAGGCTGAGCTTTTCAAGGAAGGTATGTTAAAATAACTGCTGCACATGCGCAACACTGACATTTCAGAAAACTTTCAGCTTTTACTACTAACTGTAATAATCACAAGCTGATTAAAGAGTCTCCAGTGCTCACTTAACTCTGGCTTAATTATTCACATAAATGTTTGTTTATGTGCCTCCCTGCCAACTCTCAAATCTCATTTTTCATTGTAATATTGCCAAGCTTAATTAGAAGACAAACTTCAGTACTCGGCACTTTCACATGGGAGCCAGAGTTGGGAGGGAGTGCCAGCCTCTGCACTGCCCACTTCTCACTCAGCACCCTGACATTTAGAGGAGGTTATGTTTTGCTGAACTGCCACCAGCTGCTCTGCTTTGAGAGGAATGGAAAATTGCTTTAATTGAGATGTCATTAGCAGAAGACGTAGAGCTGGCAGTCGATTTTTGCTCTTATCTGAATCACTGGGGCTCCCACACAGAGAGTCATCTTTGACCTGGGTTACTTTTGTAGTATGTGTAGGCTAAGGAAGTCCCTAACCAGAGAAAGAAAACAGTTTCGTCTTCCTGACTGCTTCTAGATGGCTTGAGTAACAGAGCAAAGCCTCCACTACTGGGCCTGATGCCCCATGTATACTGATCTATAATCAGGGTTCTGGATGCATCTTGAAAGGCTTGAGTCTGTCCTCAGATTGCCTCTTAGCCACCATCATGCTCATCCTTCATTGGACCGTCACTAGGGCTTACTCTGGGCAGCGTGCAGGAGAGATTGAATGACTTCCGACTTCCCCTTAGCCTCTTTTCCCTCAGTGCCCCGTCGCCTCCCCTGAGGGCTTCCCTTCCTTCATAGCTGAGAATGAACATATATACACAGAAAGATGCGGCAAACACTCGCTACATATAAATACATGTATGTACACAGACAACACACACACACACTTGCCACATATTGGAATTATCATCAAGAAGTCACTAGTGTTGAAAACTTATGTCAAGTGACTGGCCCAATGTGCTACATATGTACTGAGTCCAGGAAAACATCCTTGAAGTCAAAGACTATAAGGGAGAGGGAGATTTGTGGCAGAAAAACACTGAAATCCTACAGACTTCTTTTCCCTGTCACCCATTCAGCAGCCATTAGGTGTCCTGTGTGCTCTGTTTGGCAGTGCTGTATCTTATAGCTTGGGTTTTTGCATAATTCCCTCATTTCTGCATCCTCTCTAATTAGAATCTGAAAAAGCTGAATAACTAGAAAGCTGTATCTGCTTTTTCTAATTTGTATAATATATTCCTATAACTGCATCTTTAAAAGGATTTGGACTAGCATCATACAATGACTAATGACATTTAAGCATTAATAGGCCTAGGGACTATTGGGTTGTTGTTGTTGCTTTAATAAAACCATTGTTTGCAAGGTGTGCTGATCCTGGAACATCTAAGGTCAAATCTGCATTTAATCCTCTATTAAGGATATGCTACTGATGGAGAAATTTCTAGAGCAGGAACAGAATCAACTGTGACAAAATTGGGTCTAGTATATATGTAGTAGGAGGCGGCCTGTGGGCTAAATGAACCGGGTATTCCTGGAAGGCAGGCTGGGGCTGAAAGAGACAGAAACTAGATGGGGAGAAAAGAATGAAGCCAAGACAAATTTTTCTCTGATCAAGTCCTGCGAGTTTATTAAGAGACTGTGCTTATAAGGGCGAAGGCCCACCCCCCAACACCCCCCCACACACACACCAGTCCATCCTTGGTGTTTTGTTGCCATGCTGTCAGCACTTGGTCAATTGTCACTTGAAAAGAAGCCAGCCAAGTTGGAAAGCTGCACCGCAGGTGGCCCCACCTCCGTGGCAACAAGGTCTGCACCAGCCCACTTCAGGCTGTATATATAGGTTGACTATATGACTATATGACTATATGAAATGTATCTTCATGAAGGCCATTTTTCTCAATGTGGCATGTCCTGTGATCCTAAGTGTCTCAGTGTGTGAGGGAAGGTAGCTGGATATTCTTCTATCCCAGAGTGAGAAAAGACCAGACACTCTGAGTTACCGAGGACTGCTGAAAAGCTCCTGTCTTCTGTGCACTTGCTGAAGGACCTAGTCAAATCTCTTTGCTTTTCTTATCCCTGGAGCCAGGGATGTGCTGTACAGCCAATAAATGTCTAACTTAATGTCTTAGTTAGGGTTTCCATTACTATAAAGAGATACTATGACCAAGGCAACTCTTATAAAGGACAACATTTAGTTGGAGCTGGCTTTTAGAGGTTCAGGTCATTATCATCATGAAGGAAAACATGTCAGCATGTAGGCAGACATGGTGCTGGAGGAGCCAAGAGTTCTGCCAAGTATCATATCAGACTGACTGAAATTCTGTCAGTTTGTCCTATGGGTAGCTTTCTGGAAGAAGGGCAGTCAGAAGGAGAAGACTGTCTTCCAGTCAGCCAGGAAGAGGGTCTCAAACTGACACACTTCCTCCAACAAAGCCACACCCACTTGAACAAGGCCATACCTCCTTATAGTGCCACTCCCTGGGCCAAGCATATTCAAACCACCACACTCGATGTGGAGAAGCCATTTAGAGGGTACAGTGGTACAGGTGTTTGCCATATGACTTGTAGGTCCGTGGTATCTATACTTTTACAGGAAAAGAAAAAAAAATCAAGCTATTTATATTCTCCAATGCTTAGAAGTTGACAACTGATTTAGAACTTGTGAAGTATTATACTGCAAAATGTGCTGTGTTTAAAATGCTGTTTAGGCTATAAGGGAACAGATTAAAATTGGCCCAGAAGCTATGAAGAGGAATCTGTCCAAATCTAGATTTTAGAAATTGGAATTTCACCCACCAATCCTTCTTCCAGAAAGCTACCCATAGGATAAACTGACAGAATTTCAGTCAGTCTGATATGATACTTGGCAGTAATAATGGATCCTCCAAAGACTAGAGACACCCTAAACAAAAAGCTGCTTGAATAATCTTTTGTATATTCAACCAAATAATGAAGTACTGTGGAGCAATGTAAGCCAGGAAGGAATGCCTCCATAGACTGTGGGGGGAGGGGGGGGACACGTGGCGCAGGCAGTTAAGTATGCAGAGCACAAGTGTCTCAAAGCATGGTCCCTAACTGAAAACGCCATGTTCTCTAACTAAAACCTGGATGGTGCTCCATCCAGAAATTTGTTTTCATAAGCCTTTCAGTGGAGTTGACTCAAGTTCAATCCTACAGTGTGATTTGCTTATCTGACAAAGGGATGTCTGTGTTTAAAAATAGATAAGATTAAAACATAAGAGGAAGGAACTGAATGTGGTAGCTTGAAGCTGAAATCCCCAGAGGATCAGCAGTTCAAGGTCCTCCTCAGCCACAGAGCAAATTAGAGGCCAATTCTGGGCTCATAAGACTCTTTTTTTTTTATTTTTTATTTTTAGTTTTTAGGGTTTTTTTATTAGATATTTTCTTTATTTACATTTCAAATGTTATCCCCTTTCCTAGTTTCCCCTCCAAAAATCCCCTATCCCCTATCCCCCTTCCCCCTGCTCCCTAACCCACCCACTCCTGCTTCCTGGGCCTGGCATTCCCCTATACTAGGGCATAGAACCTTCACCGGACCAAGGGCTTCTCCTCCTATTGATGACCGACTAGGCCATGCTCTGCTACATATGTAGCTAGAGCCATGAGTCCCACCATGTGTTTTCTTTGATTGGTGGTTTAGTCCCAGGGAGCTCTGGGAGTATTGGTTAGTTCATATTGTTGTTCCTCCTATAGGGCCACAAACCCCTTCAGCTCCTTGGGTCCAACTTATAATAAGGACACATGTTCTACTATGTTCATAGCAGCCTTATTTATAATAGCCAGAAGCTGGAAAGAACCCAGATGTCCCTCAACAGAGGAATGGATACAGAAAATGTGGTACATTTACACAATGGAGTACTACACAGCTATTAAAAACAATGAATTTATGAAATTCGTAGACAAATGGATGGATCTGGAGGATATCATCCTGATCGAGGTAACCCAATCACAAAAGAACACACATGATATACACCCACTGATAAGTGGATATTAGCCCAGAAGCTCAGAATACCCAAGATACAATTTGCAAAACACATGAAACTCAAGAAGAAGGAAGACCAAAGTGTGGATACTTCAATCCTTCTTGGAAGGGGGAACAAAATGCCTATGGAACCTTTCTCCTCGTTGGGAGTCTGAAGGCAAGATGGCTCTACTGGAGTCACCCACGGAAGTTCGGCCAGGGTTCCCGCTCTTGCCGCGTCTGCTCTAACCGCCACGGTCTGATCCGCAAATACGGACTGAACATGTGCTGCCAGTGCTTCCAGCAGTACTCGAAGGACATAGGCTTCATTAAGTTGGACTAAGCAACCTTGAATAGATTCAACTGACTACCAAGTGGAACGGATCATGCTAGTCTTTGTGTACAAAGAATAAAAATGTGAAGAACTTTAAAAAAAAAAATGCCTATGGAAGGAGTTACAGAGACAAAGTTCGGAGCAGAGTCTGAAAGAATGACCATCCAGAGACTGCGTACCTGGGCATTCATCCCATAAACAACCACCAAACCCAGACACTATTGCAGATGCCAACAAGATTTTGCTGACAGGATCTTGACATAACTGTCTCCTGAGAAGCTCTACCAGTGCCTGGCAAATACAGAAGTGGATGCTCACAGTCATCTATTGGACGGAGCACAAGGTCCCCAATGAAGGAGCTAGAGAAAGTACTCATGAGATTCTTATTTCAACAAACAAAACAAATTGAGAAAAGGAAGGAATCACCCAGAATGGAACAGAATGAGTTAACTTCTCTGAATATGGATTTATTTGTAAAACCAGCTCTGCATCTATATAACTCAAAAACCAAACTATGGCTTCTAAAACAGGCTCTCTCTACCAAGAGAAATATGAAACAGACACAAAAGAATGTTCATACAGTTAGTAGGCAGCCATGCAATGGACATTCTAATTGATTTGGAAAGCACATGGTGGCCAAAATGCAGTTAACACATATCTATGGTGACATTTCTGTTCTTCTCCTATGAAAATTATGGTGTGCACTATGGGATAATGCATGTACACTGATGTCAGTGCCCTTGAGAAGTGAAATTGCCAGGAGACGTAAGACATAAAAGTAGAAATGCTCCAGGCTAATTAAACCCCGTGGTCCAAATGCTGGTCACCTTTATCCCGTGTTACCCTGATTCTAAATGCTTAGAACCAGAAATATGTCAGATGCTTTTAGATTTTGGAACTTTTCATATATATAATACAGTATCTTGAGGAAGAGATGCAGGTGTGGACATGGAATCAGGAAAGCTTCCATGGTGCCTAGGCTGAAGTGATTCTGCGCTGTGTTCTCAGTGCAGCTGAGTCTTGTGCTACTCATTGTATGAGTTCAGGTGTAAGGTCACCTACTTGTTGTGTCATGCTCATTCTCAAAGATTTAGATTTTAAGCATTATGGGTTTTTGTATTGTATCAGTATGTATTAGTATGGACCGGGCCTCCTTTAAAATCACTTAGAAAAGCCTGGCATAGTGGCACATATCTTTAATTCCAGCTCTTGGGAGGCAGAAGTAGATGGATTTCTGTAAGTTCAAGGCTAGCCTGGTCTGCAAAGTGAGTCCAGGACAGCCAGGTTTCACTGAGAAACCTTGTCTTGAAAAAAACAAAGCAAAACAACCCTTAGAAAAGCAATATTTCTAACTTTATCCATTGAAAAGCCCTAAAAACAATGATTAAGCCAGTAGCTGGAGCATCCCTAGTAGCAAGACATCCCAGACTGGTCTACAAATATTGCTTCCAACTGAGAATCAGGACTCTGGGAAGCATGGGTGTGGGTGGTTGGAAATACATAAGATGATAAGGAATTCTTATCACACATAACACATGAAGCTTCTGGAGATGACCAGTCATGTCACAGGCATAAAGAGGCCGGTATGAGAAGAGAAGAGGAATTTTTCCCCCTTAGTTAAATCATTTGAAGTGAGAAGACCCTGTTTTAATCCAGATCTTTTGAAGTGTGAAGATCCACCTTTAGTCTGGGCTACATCTTTGTCTAGCAGCCTATGTAAAAAATACGGAAGAAGGAAGCTTGCTCTCTTTGCCTGCCTGCTCTCACTCTCGGACAAGTCTATTCCTTCACTGGCATTAGAACCTACTTCTTTGGGATTCTAGAGTACACCTAAGACCAGTTAAGACATCCAGGCTCGTGGGCCAAATAACTACTACATTCTCAGACCTTCTGTTGATGTTCAGACAGCCATTGTTGGACCAGCTAGACTTAAGCCTGTAAACCATTTTAATAAATCACCTTTTAATAGGTGTGTAGATAGGTAGGTAGGATGGATGGATGGATGGATGGATGGATGGATAGATAGACAGATAGATGATAGATAATAGATGGATAGATAGATAGATAGATAGACAGATAGATGATAGATAATAGATGGATAGATAGATAGATAGATAGATAGACAGACAGACAGACAGATTCATTATATAAATTCTGTTCCTCTAACGAACCCTGACTAGCACAACCAATAAAGACAGTTAATTGAAAACAACTTAAGCATATTAAATAAATGTTTCTATTTATGAATTTATAGTGGCATTAAAATCAGACAGGCCCTTTTATGGGCTATTAGTAAGCCAACACATTATTCTGAGAATAATGAATAAAGAAGGAATAACTGAAATAGAAATATCACCATTAGTAGCCTCTGATAGACCTATGCAGTAATCGCTAGTGCCTGTTACCATCACAGAAAAGACATCAGATGTTGCAGCTCCTGATGGGAGCATGGGGCAACCCTACAGTGCATCCTGCCAGATTATAAAACCTCAACCTAAGCAAACCTCTGTGAACCCTCAGGAGTACAGTGGACAGAGTGCAGAGAGGGGACCGCTGTGTGTCACCAGGACCCCAGAGACTTTGACCATGTGGTCAGAATGAATGGTCTGGTTTCTCCAACAACTAAATCGCAAAGGGAGAAATGGTGAAGAGGATGAAAGGATCAATGGAGGGCAGAGGATTTGCCTGGGATGCTAAGACTCCATCCAGTTCTACAAAGCAAGCAAGCAAACAATCACACAGCTGATCAATCGCCTTCGCTTTGTATGAAACTTCTTTGGGCTTCAAATCAAACAATGAAACATAAAAGAAGTCAGGAAAGGAAGGCAATGTCAGTAGTTACTGGCAAACTTTTTTTTTTTTTTTGGTTTTTCAAGACAGGGTTTCTCTGTGTAGCCCTGGCTGTCCTGGCACTCACTCTGGCAAACTTTTTATCATAGAATTCTTTTAAGTATGATCAGAACATTGTGATGCCTATTGATTGAAATGCTTAGAGATAGGGCCCTAGAGAGATGGCACAGGGGTTAAAAGGATTGGCTGCTCTTCCAGTGGACTGCCTCACAAACACCTGTAAATATTGTCCCAAGGGATCTAAGGCCTACTTCTGGGCCCGAAGGACACCATGCTCACATGTAGCATGTAAAATCCTTGCTGACAAAACACCCATACACATAAAAAATAAATCTTTTGAAATGCTTAGAGACATGTAGTAAATATTTATATGTTGTCTAGAATTTGCCTCAGAGTAATGGTATTGGGGACAAGAGGAATAGGTGGGATATAAATCTTGAGGTAATGATTATCAAGAGGAATAGGTGGGATATAAATCTTGAGGTAATGATTATCAGGATGAATGGTGACTACCTGAAAAGTTACCATACCATCCTCTCCAATTTTATATATGCTTAAAATAATAATAATTCTATATATGCTTAAAATAATTTCCACAATGAATATATATGTATATATGTATGTATAGGTATACACACACATATGTATATATATATATATATATATATATATATATATATATATATATATATATAGAGAGAGAGAGAGAGAGAGAGAGAGACTTAGTACTACTTGAGTTTAACAGAGAAGATTCTAAATAGAGACCAGGATTAAAAATTAAAGCTAGCAACACCAGAAATAATTGTCCTAGAGTCACCTGTAAATCCTGCATGAAACAGTTTAAGAAGTTGGGAAATGTGGATTTCCAGCAAATACCCTGTGGCTCGTGGTCAGTTTTTGTAAGATCCAGTTATTCTTTGGCTTGAGTCACTCATTCTGACTATTGCCCAATCAGAAGTTTGAAACCCTAACTCTTGCCTACACCTTCTGTGGATATATTTCCTCCTTTGGCAGTATAGACAATCAGAAAGAGAGAGAGAAAAAAAACCAGATTGGTTAGTGGATGTCACCACCTGTTTTCTGGTTTATTCATCCCAATCAGGAATTCAGCAGGGTCCCTGCACTTTTCCCTGAAAGTGTATAGAATGTTTTCATCTTTGCCAATTTCATATAACTGAGAGAAGTGCAAACGGTTCTTGCTGTAAATGAACCAGGGTGATGGGTTAGCCTTTGTTCTTCCTTCCTATTTATTCTTCCTCTCCTTTCCTCCCCCTCTTGCCCCTTCTTCCTTCAACACCTTCCTTCCCTTCCTTCCTTTTCCTTCCTTCCTTCCTTCCTTCCTTCTTTATCCCTTCCTTCCTTTTCTCTTCCTTAACCTCTTCTTTTTTCTTCCTTCCCTCTCTTCCCCTTCCTACCCTGACTCACTCCTTTCTTTCTTTCTTTCTTTCTTTCTTTCTTTCTTTCTTTCTTTCTTTCTTTCTTTCTTTCTTTCTTTCTCTTTCTCTCTCTCTCTCTCCCTTCCAGGCGGTCTTGCGTTGTAGTTTAAGCTGACCTCCAGCTCTTCCCGGCCCAGTCTTGCATCATCATGATTGACTCGACAGTTCATTTCTTCCCTCCCCCCAGTCCTCAGAAGGAAAAGGGCAGCTTCCTGTCTCTTTGTGAAATTCATGTCATCCTTCTTGAGCACACCTCAGTGTGCTCTCTTTCTTCCTCTTTTGATCCAATGTATAGCACCTGTCTGATTTCCTCCTTAATAGGTGAAATAAGGTAAGAAACAATGCATGCCAGTGAATAGACTTTGTTCTCAAGTCAATAGATATTATCTGTCAGGCCCTTACATATTATGGCCATAGATGTTATGGCCCCATCCTGACTACCATGATCCAGACAGATAAACAGAAAGCATCAGTATCATTTGGTCAGTGCTTCCAGACAGGTAGATGCTGGGTATGGTGGATGTTCACAAATCCACCATAGAAAGAGTTGACTCAACTCACGAGCTCCAGAAAGGCTACTTGGAAGAAATACAGCCTGGATTCATTCTCAAGGCAGGCCCAGTGACTATGCTGTAAGAAGGGCAAGAATGACCATGGTCAAGGAAAGGTACATATGTAAGGCTTAAGAGTATGTAGCAGCCTCCTGATCTCCCATACACATTCCAACATATTCTTACTGAGTGATGCTTAACTATAACCTACCTATATTTTCCTGATGCATGCACACCCACAAGATGACCATAAGCACCTTGGGGCAGAAACTCTATTTTCATCCTCCTGGTTGTCTTCAGATTCACTGGGACCCAGCAAGTGTTTACTGGACTTAAGTGATTTCAAGATTTGTGGATTCTTGGTAAAGAATAATGAGCACGGATCTGGCCACATGGGTGCAAGGGGTAGAATAATGCAATTGGAATAATAAAGGCCTGATTGCTATTTCTTACGATGTTGTTGAACGAATGTTGTTGGCTGTGCTTTGGGGCTCATGAAAATCTCTTTTGTTTCTTTGTAGAGTGAAGAGTTCCACATTTATACCCAGTATTGCACCAATTACCCAAGGTATGGCTTGGAAAGGAGCAGGGCTCTTTTCCATTGATGATTTTTTTGAGTCATAACATGCAGTGACATACTTCCTCCAATAAGGCCACACCTACTCCAACAAGGCCACACGTCCTAATGGTGCTACTTCCTGGGCCAAACTTATTCAAACCACTATACCACCCCTTCCTTCTTCCCATCTTATAGATGACCCAGCTTGAGGGACCCATGACGAACTGACTCCACAAGGGTCCCGCAGCTGAGAATGGCCCACTGAGGATATCAAACAACTTGCTCCAGCCTCAAGCCACCTGCCACCATATTTTTTAATGTTTTGGAGCATTGTGTAAAGCCATGATTAGCAAGCTCTTACAACACAGCCAGAAAGAGGGCTGGGGGATGACTTGCACACTCATAGTCAATGCTAGCAGAGGTGGTCCACAAGAATACGGTATACGGTAGAATCCTTGCAACAACAGCCAAGGGAAGGATAGACAAACACCCCCAACCTCCAACAAAGGAGTAGCCTAGAAAGACTAGTGTGTCCTAAGAAGCCTGAAGTTCAGAATTACTTAACAACAACTTCCCATTGTAATATTTTCCTGTAAACAGTGGTCAGGGTGTGACACCATGTTTATTCATTTGGATGGACAGCCATGCATTTCTCGGGGTTTCTCTCTCTCTCTCTCTCTCTCTCTCTCTCTCTCTCTCTCTCTCTCTCTCTCTCTCTCTCTCTCTCACTCTCACACACACACACACACACACACACACACAGAGAGAGAGAGAGACACGTATATTCAGGCATATGTCACAAACCTCATCTATAGACACACCCATAGTTTGCAGGATTACACTTAAGCCTTGTTCTTTCTGATACAATGTGAACTATAGAAAGCCCCAACTAAATCTCGTGGTCCTTAATACAAAACACCACACAGCAGAGGAACCATAGAGTCAACTCACAGCCTCTCCAGAAAAGTTCTTCCCAAGCAAAAAGGAAGATGTTCAAACTGACAAATCAGTAAAGTTCTGGGTCTGGTGATCAGAGGGGCTAGCTTGGGAGGGTCTGTCTGTGTGCATTTCACTGTAAATATACTATCCAAAGACATAACCTCACTGTAGAAACTTTATTCCAATCACAAAGTCACAAGATTTTTCTGACTTACTGATCAAGCACCATGCTTTGTCATCATGGCTGTTTGGGATCCTGCGGAAGCAGACTCCTGTGTGGGAGAAGGATTGTTAAGAGCTTGTCATTCATGTGGCGCTATCCCATACTTAGTGCAGATCTGCAGAAACTAGGAACCAACATTCAAGCAGTTTGTATGCTTTGGAGGAACAGAACCCAAATAAATACATCAGTGAAATAGCATGATAGGGGAGATTAGATACCTAATTGGAATTAATATGGAATGGACTTGGTGGCATGCCATGGAAGCTAGACACAAAATAATGAGAAATAACCCCAGTAGGGATGTTATTTCTAAGCTAAAGACAGTTTCCTGGAAAGTGTGTGTTTTGATTTTGAGTCTGACTTTAAGAAAACCCCTTATGTTACCAGGGTAACATAAGGACACACTTAATGCAGAAGGCATGCCCAGTAATTGCCCCGTGTGTGGCTTTAGTGTCCACAAAGAAATAATCCCATGCCTGTCCCCAGGTAGTTTGCTCTGACCCTGAGATTCTATTCTCCCTGCCTTAGCAAGCCAAGAGTGCTAAGCTTTTTCCCTCCTCTTGAGAAGCAGGCTAGTGATTGTAAATGTGGCCAGCATGCCTTGGCAAGTGACTTCTTTCTTCCTGCCAGTCACACCCTAGTGATTTCACTGTGAAGAGGCATAGGTCCCTCCCTCCTTCCCCCAGGGACAGGCACAAAGGAGGTCAAGCCATTGTCTTCAGATTCCTGCCCTATTTCTAAGATTTCCAGGAACCTAGAGTGCCATGTGCCCTGATTTGTAGCAGATTCCAATCTTGAGCAAGAACTTGGGCAGTCAGTTAGCCACAAGGCTGCTGAGCAGCTGCACTTAATGCCAAAGGACTTCAGAGAAATGTCCAGGTCACACAATGAAGAATTTCAAAACCAGGGCTCAAAGGAGAAATAGATCCGTCTGGTGGGCTATCTTCTAAAGCAGAGGCACAGAGGGCTCTACCGGCTTAACGGACACCTGAACTACGAGACTTCCACTTAGCGTCAGTCTAAGGAGTCTTAGTTTGTTGCTTGACTCCATCTGATTGTCTCAATTAATTTTGAAAATATAGCAAAGACATGGAAAGACAAGAAGAAAATGATTCCTGCCTGCATCCTAGTTATACCACATCAGGATTTTAATTTGCACCGCTGTGTGTGATATCCCATTCTATTAGCTAGCTTGATGTGGAAGAAGATATGAATTGTTTCAACTGTTGCTTTAAAATACATAACTAGCCTGGACCCCTGGGGGCTCCCAGAGACTGAATCGCCAACCAGAGAGTGAGCATGGGCTGGACCTAGGCCTCCTGCACATATGCAGCAGATGTGCAGCGTGTTCTTCAACCGGAGCAGGGTGTCCCTGAATTTGTTGCCTGCCTACCTACCTGAGGACCCTATTCCACTAACTGGACCACCTTGTCTGACTTCAGTGGGAGAGGACTCACCTAGTCCTGAAGTGACTTACCATGGGTGGGGGGAGGAGATGCCAAGGGAGCCAACCCTTCTCAGAGGAGAAAATGAGGGAGGGGGTTGGAGTGAGGATTAGTGTGAGGGGGTACGAAAGGTGAGAGAAGCTAATATTGGGATGTAAAGTAAATAAATAAATTATTAATAATAAAAAGATGCATTGGGGCTGGGTATTACTTTGGGGGCTGCAGAAGGGACTCTAGCACCCTTTTGTGAGACTATCAAAAATAAAGGGGGGAGATGTTCAGAGTTTCTCTGAGAGAAGTCGCCTCTGGGAAAGTTGTACAGTGGTACACTTCACAATCCATATGGGCAGGGGAGGGTGTGGGGTGTGGACAAATGCCCTGGTGGGAGGCCAAGTCTATGTTACAAAGGAACTGTTTTGTCTTAATCCCGGGATGCTGTGCCTTATAACCTGACTTGTGGGAACTGAATCCAGATGTGCAGGATGAGCACTGTACAAAGACATGTGGATGGGGGGCATGTGTAGGAGCTAAAATCCAATGCTTGTGTCTCTTGCCCACCTCCTGATGTGGGGCTGCAAGTCCATGGCTCTATATCTCTGAACTCAATTCCTTTTTCTAACTCAACCCATCCAAAGGACACCTTTTTAAAACTTGCCCTGAGGCAACCTAGCGGGGATGACTCTGTGGGTCAGTTTCAGTCAGGAGCTTGCATCTAAATTAAAAGCACATTCATTCTCCCTGTCACGCCCATTTTAGGGCATTTCCATTCGAGTCTGACATTTAAACCTCAAACACCCACCTAAAACATGGCGTCACCATGATGAAAAACATGCCCTTCTCTTGCAGGTCTGTGGCCGTGCTAACTGAGTGCATGAGGAACAAGATACTCACCAAGTTCTTCCGGGAGCGCCAGGAAACTCTGAAACACTCACTACCCCTAGGGTCCTACCTCCTAAAACCAGTTCAGCGGATTCTCAAATATCATCTCCTTCTTCATGTAAGTCTCAGCCTGTGCTAGAACATTTGTTAAGGGATGGGGTTTGAGGCTGTGTATATTAGGTATTTTGGGGGGTGAGGGTAGGGGAACACCAGAAACTGCTGTGTTCATATGGAAACATGTTTTTTTGCTTTACAACTGACTTATTTTCTTTGAGGAATCAGAGATCTATATATGCTGGGTCTTACAGCCCCACTGATGGTAGCCAAGATGAAAGGTTAATTTAAACTTGGAAAGTGACAGGACTGAGGGATGACTTGTGCTGGACAGGGTCAGTTTCAGGCAGGGAGCTAGCATCTAAATGAAGACCACATTCATTTTCCTGTTTTATTTCCATGAGACCCAATTCAGCAGGCCTCTGGGAGGGGAAACTGTTGTAGATTGGTACCCATGTGTAAGAAAAGAAAGTGCTCAAGAGTAGGGAGGACAGATGAGCAGTGACAGGGAGAACCCCTGAGGGATGTGGAGGGTCCCTGGGTGGGGCTTAGCCTCATTTCTGGCTATTAATCTTTCCTACTACTTTTATAAAACTCAAGGAGAGGGTTGGAGAGATGTCTCAGAGGTTGAGAGCAGTGACTGATCTTCCAGAGGTCCTGAGTTCAATTCCTAGCAACCACATGGTGGCTCACAACCCTCTGTGATGGGATCCAGTGCCCTCTTCTGGTGTGCAGGCATATATATAAGCAGAACATAATAAATAAATAAATGTTTAAAAAAACCCTCAAGGAGACTTTCGAAATAAGATGCACCTAGATATCAGATTCTCCTTTCTCATCCTCTAATGAAGTTCGCAAAGATGGGGAAAGTTTTATTGAAGATAATTTGTGAGTTTGGTTAGCTTTACAGTGGGGGAGGCAGAACAGGCTTGAGGTACAGCTCTGTGGCAAGTCTATCTGCCTCCAGATCCTAAAGGCTCATTGGCCTATAGGATAGATAGACTTGCACAATCAATTAATAAATAAATAAAAAATTTTAAATAAATGAATTTTAGTCCAGAGTCCCATTTTATCAGCATGCCTGATATCTCTCTGATACAGGTACTAATCAGGCCCAACCCTGTCTTGCTTCCAAGATCTGACAAGACCAGGCGTGTTCAGGGCAGTATAACCATTGACTGTGTGTGGTGTCTCTTTTGAAATGATTCCAGGTTTCTAACTGGGGCAATCATTCTGGTTTGCTGAGTTCACATTTGTAAAACTTTACCAAAAGTTTGTCTGCTTGCTTAAGTCTCTCATCCTTGGGAGGATAGCCTGTCATCTTCTGAAACCATCCTGGAAAGAATTCCTTAATTTTTAAGTTAATTCTAAGGACCTTCTAGATTTAGTGGGATACGTTTGCTAAATCAGTGTCCTGACAGTTGTTGAAAAAGGAACACCATCCTGAGAATACATCTCTCCTAAACTGTGTTAATGTGACATATAAGATATTGTCTTCTAGAGGGTCAGGTAGCCATCAATCAAGAAAAAAAGTCTAAGACCTCAGCTCCTGTAAGTAATCAAGATCCTTACAAGAACTTAGTTGATATTTATAATTTAATATATGTAGTTTGATTTTTATAAATGACTATTAATGGAGGGGAAAGGGAAGGATGGAAACTGAACCAATTCCAAATTAACTTCTTGTTGCCCTTGAATTATCTTTGCGTAGCTTAGAACATCCCTCCATAATTCATATTAATTCAGAGCTGAGCCACAGGCACATATTCCCCACGGGACTATCCCCGAGAAGTGATTAATTCTGACCTTAATTTTACAGTACATTTTTCTACAACATTTTAACAGGTGGACCTGACAGTTTAGGAAGAACATGTAGATCCTGCCCCACAGCCAAGCTAGATAAAAAACCTCGGCTATTCAGTGTTTAGCAGTGTTACTATAGAGTAGTAAGATTAGTCCTCAGGATATCCCAGAAGCTCTAGCGTCTGCTCTTTAGATAATTAGGCATGACAGAAGTCAGAAAGCACCTAACGACCCATCTCTAACTTCTGTAGATAGAGCATCCTTTAGCATCTGCAAAGGGTAGATTCCAGGTCCCTCCAAATACTAAACTCTGGAGATGCTCAAGTCCCTCATACAAAATAGCAGAGAATGTCACAATGAAACCTATTACTGTAGGTACTATGTGTTTAAAAATAATAAAATCAAAAAGGGGGGCTAGAAAGATGGCTCAGTAGTTAAGAACACTGACTGCTCTTCAGTAGGTCCTGAGTTCAAATCCCAGCAACCACATGGTGGCTCACAACCATCCGTAATGAGACCTGACTCCCTCTTCTGGAGTGTCTGAAGACAGCTACAGTGTACTTACATATAATAAATAAATAAATCTTAAATAATTAATAATAACAATAATAATGAAATCAGAGAATTGTTTGCAAATAACTTTCCCCATATATGAGACTCTAAATAGCCTCTAGGTTACTGCTATTATCTAATATAATGTAAGTGCCATGTGTTCAGCTATTAAGTCCGCTAGGGAATATAATCTGCATTGATGTATGGGGAACCTATGGATCTGGAAGCTCCCTGTACTAAGTAAGATTACTCTTTTTAAGAAGTTATTGCTTCGCCGGGCGGTGGTGGTGCACGCCTTTGATCCCAGCACTCGGGAGGCAGAGGCAGGCAGATTCTGAGTTCGAGACCAGCCTGGTCTACAAAGTGAGTTCCAGGACAGCCAGGGCTACACAGAGAAACCCTGTCTCGAAAAACCAAAAAAAATAAATAAAGAAATGAAGAAGAAGAAGAAGGTACTGCTTCAAACTAGTAAGCATGTATTGAGGCTAGAGATGTAACATAACAGTAGAACACTTTTCTGGCCCAAAATTTGGTCTCTACTCCCACAAATAGGCAAAAGAATTTTCTGACACCATTGGCCTGTCAGGCACAGTGCAGATATAGGAAAGCAAAAGACTGGTGGCCTCTCTGTTTGGAACCTTCAGGAGTCTGGGGCTTAGCAGGAATGAATAATTGTAACATGGGTTGAATGATCTCTCCTCTCCTTGGGACTGTGAAATTCTGTGGTAAGTAAGATGTATGACAATGCAAACTGCCCTGATGGTAGTCAGAGAATTTCCTCTTGAACCTTGAACTCTTTCTACACACTGAATGACTGTCAGAGAAGCCCCTCTCTCTTTTCCTCCCTCCCTCCATTCCTTCTTCTATCCCTCTCTCCGTCTTCCATCCTTCACCTCTCTTCTCTGGTGCTGAGGATCAAATACTGGACATACTGAACACATACTCTTATCACTGGGCTCTGAACATGATGTCTCCCACATAGTTCTAAGTAATATTTTTATGTCTGTGCGGGTGTTGGTTGGTTGGTTGGTTGGTTGGTTGGTTTTTTGACACAGGGTTTCTCTGCGTACCTCTGGCTATCCTGGAACTTGCTCTGTAGACCACTGGTCAGATCTGCCTGCTTCTGCCTCTCAAGTGCTGGGATTAAAGGCCTGCATCCACCCCCAACACCCACTGCCTGACTAAGTAATATATTTTTAAAAGAGTCTTGTCTTTGAGACTGAGACCTATATTACTGAATGCTCTCTTATGGCGGCCACCACTGCAACTGCAATATCTTCACGTGACTTACTGCAGCCTCTGTGTACTTTATAGTGGGACTGTAAGAAACTTTCATTATTCTTGCCCATTTTGTAATATGCGGTTATGGTTAAACTTAAGGAATGATGGTGATACATAAATAGTGTGTGTGTGTGTGTATGTGTGTGTGAAACCAAACATAGGCAATCCATTTGCCTCACTGAGTACATGAAAAACATCGAGTAAGAGTTTCTTTTTATTTTTTGAAAGGAAATAGAGAACCACCTTGATAAGGCCACGGAAGGCTACGACGTTGTGCTGGATGCCATAGACACGATGCAACGAGTGGCCTGGCACATCAATGACATGAAACGGAAGCATGAGCATGCTGTCCGCTTGCAGGTGAGCACACAGTCAGACGACAGCACCAGGCAGGTGCTCTGACATGTTGCTGTTTTCCAACATGTCAGATTACACATTTATATATATATATATATATATATATATATATATATATATATATATATTCAAGGCTGCATAAATAATGTCCCTCATTTATGATCCTTCCCCCAGATCTCCCTGAAGATGGGTTAGGATATGAATAATGCCAACCGTCTGTTAGAGTAGCTACATAGAACAACTTTTATTACTTTTAAACTAAGTTTTCTTATAGCTCCTTTGATGAGTCTGAGTAAATATGAGTGCCCCGAGGCTTTATTTTATGTCATGACAAATCAATAATTCTTGCTGAAAACAGTTTCCTCTAAACTACTTAAGGACTTCTAAAGCCCCTATTCTCTCTTGCTAGTTTATACAAAACGGTGGTGTACAAGGGAAGTCTTGGGGCAGGCGACTGAATTTCAGGGAGGCTGGGGCAGCTCCTTTGTATTTCCCTTGACATGAGTCCCATGCACGTTGTTTCAGTCTCTTCAACTTTAAAATCTGACAGCCCAATGACAGGTTTGCTAGAGTCCATCCAGCACCAATATGAGCCCTAAATTCTCAGGAACCATTCTCCCCACTCAGGAACTTTTGGTTATGTTCCTGACTCCTAAAAAAAAAAAAAAAAAAAAAAAGAACCACTTAAAAAACAAGGGGTTGGAGAGAGGGCTCGGTGGTGGTTAGGAACACTTGCTAACAAGTGGATCCAGGTTCATTTCCCAGCATCCACATAGATGGAGGCTCACAGCTGTCCATAGTTCCAGTTCCAGGGGATCTGACACCATGTTAAGACTCCATGAGCGCCAGGCTCACACATGATGTACATACACATGCCAAGGGAGGCAAGACACACATACACAGAGAATAAAAATAAATCCTAAAAGAGAAAGCACGTGGTCCAGCAGCTCATTCCAAACTTGTTTGGGATCCTACAAGTAGGACAGAAAGATGCAGAGGGAAGCCACAGCAGAGAGCTCCCGTCAGCGAAGGGTGCACCTTTCTCCTCAGAAGTCAGAAGAAAGTCTGGATTCACCTGCAAACAACCATAGTTCGGTGTTGCTGTTCAGGAAACAGCAACATTCTATTTCCAGGTGTTTTTGTTGTTGTTGTTGTTGTTGTTGTTCTCTTTGTTCAAGTTTGTTTGTTTGTTTGTTTGTTTTACAAATATAATATCAAACATCTTTTCTATAGTCAAAAACGACCAAATGGCTCATTTTTCATGCTGTCTTGATCTGTGTGACATTCTGAAGATCCCACTAAATCAGACCCTGTCTCAAACTTTACTCCATTCATACCATGTCAATTTGTAGCCAACAAAAGTAGTTTTGTTTGTTTGATTTTCTGTTTGGTAGTAAGATGACTCACTTCTTGACCTTTTGGCTAAGGTCAGGTGTGGTAGTAAGACGAACCCAGGGACTTACACAAACTTCACATGCCACTGCTGAGCTACACACCCGGCTTCCCAGTGAAGACATTGACCATCTTGTGGCTTTTCTTAAGTAGTACCTGTGAATATCTTCAGCTTTCAAAGTCATTTTAGGCAGCTTCCTTAAAATTTTGATGTGCAACAAATCCTAAAGGGATATCAGTCGTATCACTAATTTGTACTTTCTAAGTTCCATGGAGAGCACGCAAACAGTAGCAAAGGTGTGACCATTTCCTTTCTCCATAAATGAATTCCAAGCTGGGGAAAATCCTGAGAAAATGTCTGTGGTTTTACAAAGGCTTTAGTTTTCAGTTGTGATGGTGTGGACTCAGTTTGTGAAAGAACATCCTGTAGTTGGACATTGGAGGTTTTATAATCCAAAAAGGAGAGGCTGAGACAGGTTAGAGGAGGAGCCCGTCTAAGATGGCGCTCCACGTTGACCGCCTCGTGAAGCCTTTGAAAAGTTGAGCTGCAGCCACTGCCGCTGGTGGCTATGACTCTGGACCATTTAGGGATGACAATAACCCTCTGGCAATTCAGCAACTAAAAATTCAGTTCCTTTTGGATGATCCTCGACTGATAGCCTCACCCCATAAACACGGATATGCCAGCCACCATCCTTGAGATCCAACAACAGGCCACTGAGTGTGCAATGCAGCTTGCCTGGTGTTTCATTCTGAGAATTTTTTACTTTTTATCCAGGAGATCCAGAGCTTGCTAACCAACTGGGAGGGGCCTGACCTCACCAGCTATGGGGAGCTGGTGCTTGAAGGAACCTTCCGCATCCAGAAGGCCAAAAAGGAGAGGACTCTTTTTCTCCTGGACCAGCTGCTGCTCATCACAAAAAAGAGAGATGACACGTTTACATACAAAGCTCATATCCTGGTGGGTCTTCATGGGGTGGCATGCAAGGCCTGGGGGTGGCTCTTTGTGTCCCATGTGTGCCTGATGCACTGTGCTCTCTGCTGCAGTGTGGGAACCTCATGCTTGTAGAGGTCATACCAAAAGAACCACTCAGCTTCAGTGTCTTCCACTACAAGAACCCCAAGCTTCAGCACACGGTTCAGGTAACAGGGCTACTCTGAGGTCTCCAAAGGGGAGAGGTGTACTGGACCCAGCCACCATCTCTATGTTGCCTCACGTCTGACAATTTAAATCTCCCATTGCAGGCCAAATCTCAGCAAGACAAACGTCTCTGGGTTCTGCACCTGAAGAGATTAATTCTGGAGAACCACGCAGCAGCAGCAAAGATCCCAGCTAAGGTGAGAGAGAAAAGTTAGCCAGCACACCATAATGTAGAAAGGACCCAGGCCGGGGGGAGGGGGGGAACGGGGGGGGGGGGGACACACAGGGACACATGGCAGTGTGGGGTCTGACAGGAAATAAGGCCTAGCTTCACAAAGGAGCCTGAAATCCCAGCACTGAGGAGGCCGAGTCAGGAGGCAGGCCATGTCTGCAATAAGGCATTTCAGAGGTTATATTGACATATAGACAAAAGGAAGTCAATGGCACCCACTAGAGATTTAGGGGGGAATATATATATATATATATATATATATATATATATATATATATATACCATAAGGAAGCTTATAGAGAATAGAAACTACTGGGAATCACACCCCCCCCCCATTCCCTACCCCCATCCCCCTGTGTTGGGTCCCGTGGGAACAGTGGAAAACCAAGCCATTTGGCGGGAAAGGAATTTACCATCATAGAGCCAGCTGCCCGCCTAACCCAGATCTGTTTGTCAGCCGGCGTGGGGAAACAATAGCGTTGAAAGCCAGGTGGCCTGGGGGCAAAAGGACAAAGTGTTCAGGTCTAGCCAGTGAGGGCAGGAAGGAAAATACCTCCGGCTTTCTTGAAGGATGAGGAACGTCCTTATGAAGTTGGGGAGGGGGAAGGGCGGAACTAGGCTGAGACAACAAAGTCACAAAAACAGAAGTGACACCCTGTTTGCCAAACACAGCTGGTGTTGGGACAGGAGGACCAGGAAATGGGGCAGGAATGCGGCTGGGGAAGTAGCCTAAGGAGCAGAATACAAGGCGCAGATGCAAGACAGGTCACCCAGGCAAAGGGAACAGAAGTCACCCTCTGCGATTGTGCTTGGGTTGCAGGAAGACCTCCGGGTTGGAAGTTAGCCAAACTGGCTCACAGAGGTGGCCTAACTGGTTAGCTGGTTAGATGGGAGTGGAGGAGCATCTGGCGGGTGAATGGAGGTGGAAATTCAGGTTCCGGCAGCCCAGGATTAGGAGAGGCAGTGATTGAGGCCCTAGGGCTTGACAGGGCTAAGGCCACAAGAATGTATAAAGGAAACAAGGTTGCCCTGCTCTGAGGAGACTGGGAGGGGTAATGGGGGAAGGGGCTTGTAATGTGGGGAAGCAAGGGGGAGGGGGGAGGGGCTTCCATCGAGATGTAAAGTGAATTTAAAAATAATTATTGGGGAAAAAACAGAGGAATCTTGGGAATCTCAGCAAGTCGCCTGCTGGGGGAGGGGCACCTGGAAGACCAGAGAGAACAGCAGAAACCCAGTAAAAGAGCAGGAGGGGACAGCTGGTGAGGAAGGAGGGGACAGAAGAACCTCCACCTTGAGAGGGCAAAACAGATGCAGAGTGTGGGTTTGACAACTGGGATCTTTGCAATGGGTTGAAAGAAATTAGAGAACAGACTGCCCTACCCGCAAAGTTCAAAAAGATGCAGTTTAGAGAAAACTCATCAAAGCAAAGCTCACTATCTGGGTGGAAAACACGATATAGGTTTCTGAGTTGTCTGGGGAGACTAAGAGGCAGGATGCAACAGGATGCAGAAGAGCAGTTTGTCAAGGGAGGTGGAAGGAATGGGGCCGTAAACACAGGGATGGTAGAGAGTAGCCTTGGAAAGAGTCTGCCGGGGACCTGAGGAGAATTAGGAAATCATGAAGGGACAGAGACACTGCTGTGAGTGACCACACAGGAATAGGGTTTGTCCTTGAAAATGGAGAGAGTCAGATTCGATGCAAAGGAAGATGATCCTGTCACTGGAGGTGACTCAGGTCCCATCTGGAAGACGCCAAAGACCTGACTGGGGCTGCTGCGTGAATCAGTTTCATGGTGTCATAACAAACCACTTAACAACTGCCCTAAGGGAGTATGGCATCCAGGAGTTCCTCTGCGGGGAGGGGACAGGTGGAGCTTGGGAACAGAGAACAGTGCACACTCATGAGCCTGTAGCTGCAGTGACTATGAGTCCAGACTGAACAGGGGAAAGAGACTTCCAGAAGTCAGCTGGTTCAGCGGGAAACCTGAGATCTGTAGTTGAAGACGGTCCCTGATACCCTACCTGACAAGCAGGGCAAGCTGGTGTGTGCATGTTCTGGGATGGCTTTACCATGCTGCTGTGGAGTAGAGGAAACAGTTATTAGAGATGACGTAGCAAAAGACTAAAAGGGATGGGTGTGAGTGGCCATCTGTGAGGATGGTGGGATGTCTGTGATGAGACCAGGAGGAGAGAAGTAGAACAGGAAGTGACATCGGGTCATAGAGTGGTACTGATGGGGAAAATCAGAAGGAATTCTGGGAAAGGAAAGATTTGTCTTTGCCTTTGGTTGGTTGGTTGGCTGGTTGAGACAGGGTCTCACTATATATATAACCCAGGCAAGCCTTGAACTTGGAACGCCCCCTGCTTTGGCCTCCTAAGTGCTGGGATCATATGTGTTTTGAAAAGATGTCCAGGCTGGCCTCTAGGATCTGTGCAGAGAGGTGTGTGCTCAAGTGTGAGTTTTACTTTTTCAACCACTGTGCAATACAAGGGAGCTCACGCAGAGCCGCGATCACCTTCTCCTGTGGTTACTCGGGCTGTACCCTTCTGCAAGAGACATTGATATGCCCCTCCTACTGGTCACAAGAATCCTGGGGAAATCCAATTGCTTAACAAGATTCTGAAAGGCAATTATAGTCAGTTGCCGAATGAGACAGCTCACTTTGCCTGTCTTCTTTCTTCCATTCTACATATTCCTGACAGCTTTCCCTTGATGTGTAAAACAGTTAAAACAGCCACAATAAAATTATTCCTTTCACCCTAGTTATTAGTCCACTTAGAATCTAAAGGATTTTAATTTACAGCATATTAATGTATTAACACATAAGCATAGTGGTAAGTATATTGTATTCTTACTTCACACTCAGTAAAATACCTGGGAGACAGGTCCTGTTCTCCTCTGATAGAGAAGTAAAAGCAGGAGTCAGAAACAGGAAGTCCACTGTCCACATTTTACAACAGGTGCATGGCCTAATTCAGACTCAAACCCAGTCATCTGGCTTCATGGAACCTCTAAACCGTATTTTCCCCACTAGAAAGGAAAGCAAACTTAATATACTCTATCCACTAAAATGTTAAAAATAATTCTTTTGCTCTATTTAAGTAGGGTTATTGAATGAAGGGTTTTTTTTTTAAGGTCTTTCATCAAGACTACTCAATTGTTTTCTGAAGGCCTTCCAAATGTACTTATTTCTGTGAAATCAAACAAATGTCTAATGGGACACTTTAAACAACAAACGTGTATACCCCATCTTGTAATGTCAACACAGTGACGGATGGGTCACTGAATTCTGCCAGCCTCCACCCAGACCTCTAGCTCCAGAGTGGTCCTTGGCTGACACCTAGTGGACAACATGGAAAGAATTCTTTTCTGAAATAATTTGTAAGACTTAAGGGGATTACGCTTTCTTATGGAATAGCATTGTTAAAGGAATTTCTTGGAACTTGTCACATGCCCCATTTATATTCATAGTGCGCAAACTGAGCCACATTAATTGAGCATAAAGATGAAGGGAGTGCTTTCATGTGTCAAGTGTTAAAATGGAACTAGAAAACCACTTTCCAGAGATTAAGCTGTCATTTGAGTTTGAAATTAACTCCAGCTATAACCTCAGTATATAGTAGAAAGATAGGTATACAAACTAGGTGACTATTTTCCTCAAAACTAAAGTGACTGTTAATGTTTTTTTCCTGTCTGCACCTCCATTTTTAATTTTTTTAATTAAGTGTGATTACCATTCAGCCCAAATAGTTTTCCATGATACCAGATTGCAGCAAATTAGAAACAAAATCATTTCAGTTAATATAACATAGTGTATGTAGATCAAATTATAGTAGCCTTGGGGAAAACGTAAACAGCTCTGGAGAGAAAGGAACATCCCCTCAGCGGACACTCTCCCCTACATCAGCTGCTAAAGCATTAGCAACATATGGCAACAGTAACAACAAAGCATTCTGGGTAGAAATACTAAGTGTGGAGAGAGAAAGCCTCAAGACATCAGGCTCTATTCCCCAGAAGGGTAGAGACAGGGGCTGTGACTGTGCCTGTCAATTGATGCTAATGGTACTGGGAAAGGTAGGTCCTGCTGTCCCACCCTATAGCTGAGAGAGCACATCCCAAGAGGTGAGAGAGCTGCCCCACGGGTTGCTATTAGACACAAATGATTGATCTGCAACTGTACATAGTGGGCTTGGGTTGTTTTTGGTTTTGTTTTTACTCGCCTAAACAATACAGAATAAAACTATCTGTAAGGCCTTTACTAACTGTTGGGTGTTATAAGTAATCTAGAGCCAATTTAAAATTTATAGGAAGCCATGTACAAGCTCGGTATAAGTTCTGTATCTCTCTATAAAGACTTGGGTACCACCGTCTTGTTTGCTGTTGAGATACCCTGACAAAAGAAGCAGTTTGGGGAGGACGGGTTTATTTCAGCTCACAGTTCCAGGTTACACTCCATCCTAACTGGAACATCAAGGCAGGAACGTGAAGCCACTAGTCACATTCTATCCAGAGTTCAGAGCAGAGAGAAATTAATGTCTGTGGGCTACAACTGAGCTCTCTGCCTCTGGTGTAATTTAGGACATAGCCCCAGTGTTGTGACCCATACCAAATGGTCTTCCCATACAGGTTAACAAAAGTAAGATACCCACCCCCGGATATGCCTACAGGCCAACTTGATCTATGCCAGAGGTTCTCAACCTGTAAGCTGAGACCCTTTTGGGGGTCAAATGACCCTTTCACAGGGGTCAGAAATCAGATATCCTGCATACCAGATATTTACAATATGATTCTAACAGTAGCAAAATTATAGTTATGAAGTAGCAAAAAAAATTATGGTTGGAGTGGTCACCACAGCATAAAGGACTGTATTAAAGGGTTAGCTGTTGAGACTCTCTTCCCAAGTGAGACTAAATTGTGTCAAAATCACTGTTAAAACTAACCATCAAGTCTTCACTGTATTGTACCAAGGATAATCTTTAAATCTCCTGAACTTTGTATTAATGCCTAAAAGAAATAGTAAGGGTTTTGTTTTTCTTCTAGCATCCATTTATTTAGGTATGGTAGATCTCTGTCATACTTGTTCACTAGTTGTCTCTACATTTTCTCTGTTTCAGGCCAAGCAAGCGATTCTTGAAATGGACGCCATCCGTGAGTTGTTGTTGTTTTGTGTTGTTGTTTCCTTAGCGTTCTTTTTTTTTTTTAAGCAGACTTAATTCATTTATTTTTCTTGTATAAAAACTTTTATGTGGCCGGGCGTGGTGGTGTACGCCTTTAATCTCAGCCCTTAGGAGGCAGAGGCAGGTGGATTTCTGAGTTCGAGACCAGCCTGGTCTACAGAGTGAGTTCCAGGACAGCCAGGGCTACACAGAGAAACCCTGTCTCGAAAAGCCAAAACAAAAAACAAAAAAAAAGCCTTATGTGGTAGCCACAGCTGGAGCCTGGGTCCTCTGAACAGAGACTCTGGTGTGGGTTTTCACAAGATGACCAGTGAATTCCTGATAAGGAGACTGGGTGAAGACAGTCTCTTTCCAGAGGTCGGGGGTCAGGTAGCTGTAAGTCTTGGAGATGACATCGAAGGTGGCCTTGGCAAAGTTGCCCAGGGTGGCAGTGCAGCCTCTGGCTGAAGTGTAGCAGTCATCTATACTGGCCATCATCAGTAGCTTCTTGGGCACAGGAGCAGAGACAATGCCAGTGCCTCTGGGGGCAGGGATGAGACACACCAGCAGAGAGCCACAGCGGCCTGTCACCTTGGATGGAACAGTGTGGGGCTTTGCCAATCTTGTTCCCTCAGTAGCCTCTCTGCACAGGGACAATGGAAAGCTTGTCCAAGATGATGGCCCCTCGGATGGCAATGGCAACCTCCTTGGAGCACTTAACACCAAGACCAATGTGACTATTGTAGTCCCCAAATGCCTTGAACCTGGTCTGCTGGCCAGCCCGAGTCTGCTTCTGCACTGGCATGATTTTTCAGAACCTCATCCTTTAGGGGCACACCCAGGAAAAAGTCAATGATCTCAGACTCCTTAATGGGCAGGGAGAACAGGTAGATCTCCTCCAAGGACTTGATCTTCATGTCCTTAACCAGGTGGCCCAGCTAAGTGACAGGGATCTACTCCTTGTCTTCAGCTTTACCGCCACGATCCCCGCAGCCTCCACCACGGCCACGGCTTGGACCACAGCCACGGCCCCTAAGACCGCTGCTGAATCCTCCACAGAAGCCGCCGCGGCCTCCTAACCCTAGGTCCCCGTCCTCTGGGCCCTCCCGCTGTGAGGAAGAAGAAATAAAGTAGTGTTCTTTGAGACACTGTTGTTCATTTGTGACCATTCCATTCTCTATCTCAAAGCTCATACATTGTCATTTATAAGACACTAGCAGCAGTTCATTCCACCTTAGCAGCTGGAGCAGATGTGACACTCGTTCATTTCTGCTTTGAGTCTCTGGTTTGCCTGTGGGGCACTGGATGGCTAACCACACTTCTAGGTTTTTACAGATCCTAACACTGTCAGAACTGCCTCCATGAAGAACTCGGGCACTAGAACGTGCAATGCATTTATCCCTTTACCTACCCGTTAAAAAAAAGCAAAAGTCCCTTTTGATTATTTACAAGAACCGCTAACAGTTGAGAATTACTGGTGTTTCTGATGTAGCACAAAATCCTGAAAATGCCAGCTACCCTGTGTGGTCACCATCCCTCACTTGCTCCTGTGGTTCTCTTGGCAGACTATCCAGGCTTCTGGTACAGTCCTGAGGGAGAGATGAAGACACCATGTGGTTCTGCACCACAACGGCTGAGACGGAAGTCAGGTAAGCGGGATGCTGTCATCTAACTGTGATGCAGAGAGGAACAGGAAGTGAGTACTTTCTAACTGATAAGCATTTTCCGGCTGCTTGTTGTTTGAATATATCTAAGGCTACTTTAAATAGATAACAAAACAAAAACCCTCTAGTTTTTCTTTTAAATACCTCTCTACTTAACTCTCTCAGTGAATATAAAATATGGCAATCAGTCAGGTATGATGGCCCATGCCTTTTGTCCCAGGCAGAGGCAGACAGCTCTCAGTGAATTGGATACCAGTCTAATACTATATAGTAAGTTCTAGGCCAGACAGATCTCCACAGTGAGACTCTGTCTCAGATGGATGGATGGATGGATGGATGGATGGATGGATGGATGGATGGATTGGATAATTAATAGAAAGATAGATAGATAGATAGATAGATAGATAGATAGATAGATAGATGATAGATAGATAGATAGATAGATAGATAGATAGATAGATAGATAGATAGACTTCATACAGTTCCTTGCCTTTGACAAATACCCCCTTAAGCCCTGTTTGCTGTCGCTGGTGGGAAGTAAACCTTATGAGTAACACACACAGCACACTCATGCCTACCATTTTGATATGTGTAGGTATTCCCCTAACTCTCAGATCCTGGTTTTATATGATATTTACTAAGCCCACTTTCCCTTGGTATAGGCAAGGAATGCCAGGGTAGATAACAGCTAATATTTCTGCTTTTAAGACCCACTCTGTGAGGAAGAACCAAAAAAAAATTATTTTAAGTAATAAATAAACACCAGTCTCCTTGATAAGGCTTTGGCGTGTGTAGAAAAGAGAGTGGAAAGACACAGAAGAGAGAGAAAGTCTAGGAAGAAGAAAGTCTTCACAGAGCCAAAGGCTGATTGATACCCACGACAGAATGTGAGGCTGCGGCAGGTAGAGCTGGGATCATCCATGCACCGGCCTAGGACCTGAGCCAGCAGGGCCTCAGGACAGACAGGTCATGTCAGCAGCTCCACCTGGCTGGAGTGAGGGAAGGAGCTGAAGTGGAAATGAGGATAGAGGGCTTCAGATCAGAGCCTGGTCATGAAGGCTCAGCCTTTGTCATGTACAAATGTGAAGGAGATAGCAAGGCGAGGGAGACCCGGAGCACAGCGGCCATGCTAGGCTGGAGAAGTGGCAGAGGCCTGGTGACTTGCATCAGGCTTAGGATGCAGAATGGTAGCTCACTAAAAGCTTTTCGGAGCAGGGTGGAGAAGTGGGGAGGTGGGGAGGAGGTGAGGGAACAGTGAGGGGTGCAGAGAAACTGGGAATGACATAGTGGTCACTAGCTTGATAAACTGGCAAGAAATACAGGTGAAAGTTCAAGAGGAAAAGGTGAGCTCTGACTGAGAAGAGCGAGTTGGCGGTATCTGAAGCACGAGGGCACTGTGCAGCCTAGAACTGAAAAGTGCCACTCGCCAGCTGAGAAAGAGGCGGCAGTGGGAGCTGAGGGGGTCCTTCCAGTGTGCTGGGTTGGAACAGTAGCACCTGCTCTTCTCTTCTGGGACTCCTGACCCTTTCGAGTTTATCCAACCACTTCAGCAGGGTGAATGGCTGGCACCCAAGTATCCCTGACCACTGATTGTTTGAATAAATTAAATAGAGCGTTTCTACAGCTCAGGGATGGGGATGTTGCTTCATTGAGAGCATGCTTGTCTTTGTGCATAACAAAGCCCTGGGTTAGTTCTCCAGCTCTACATGGATGGGGCTCCTGTCTGTAATCTTTCAGGTCTGTAGTCTCTGTACTCAGGAAATGGAGGCAGGAGTATTGGGAGTTCAAGGTCATCCTCAGCTACTAAGCAAGTTCAAGGCCAGCCTGAGATGCATGAGAACCTGTCTAAAACAAAAGGGAACATTTCCAGAGCTCTTAAAACATCAATAAGCTACTAATTTATTTATGAGGGGAAATATTGATTTGCAAATGACGGTGGCTTTGCTCTCTCCTCAGAACCTTCCTCGAGATCACACAAAGTGTTGAAGACCAGCGGTAAGTCCAAAAATCGAGGTACATTTTTCACTCTTGTTGGTTCTCAGTCAAACCATAATAATAGAAGATTGTGTGTTAGATGCATTGTAGATGGGTGGATTTTTTTTTTTTTTTTAGCCAGACTGCAGGAAAATTAAATATTTCGGTAAGCAAAAGTGTCTTGATGCAAACAGTCAATTGATGCAACCTGATCTCACAGACATAAAATTACCATCTGTCTTAGTCAAGGTTTCTATTCCTGCACAAACATCATGACCAAGAAGCAAGTTGGGGAGGTAAGGGTTTATTCAGCTTACACTTCCATGTTGCTGTTCATCACCAAAGGAAGTCAGGACTGAAACTCAAGCAGGTCAGGAAGCAGGAGCTGATGCAGAGGCCATGGAGGGATATCACTTACTGGCTTGCTTCCTCTGGCTTGCTCAGCCTGCTCTCTTATAGAACCAAGACTACCAGCCCAGAGATGGTCCCACTCACAAGGGGCCTTTCCCCCTGATCACTAATTGAGAAAATGCCTTACAGTTGGATCTCGTGGAGGCATTTCCTCAACTGAAGCTCCTTTCTGTGTGATAACTCAGCTGTGTCAAGTTGACACAAAACTAGCCAGTACACCATCTATCAGGAAAAAAGAAATACTATCAATAAAAACAAGAGGAAAAAGACCCTTAAATGTATGTATGTATATGTGTATGTATGTATGTAATATATATGCTTTATATGTCTACACATATATATGCCCTGGCTTCACAGAAGAAACAAAGTGCCAATAAAATTTAAAGTTTACAAAGTCATCTGCATCGGTACTTAGAAAAAAAAAACTATTCATTTAAATGAGAGAAATGGAGACAAGAAAGCTTATGAATTTGACCGAAAGATACTGCAAAACTCTTGGGGGGAGGGTAAATTTTTATAGCTTCTTCCTAAGCAAAAGTTCATAATTCCCATGTAAGTTCAAAGTGGAAATTTGCCCTTGACTCAACAATCTGACCTCTAGGCCCATATAGACGTATCAGCAAATATGACTAGAACCCTGCCTGAACTCTTCACAAGTCGGAAGGGCAAATTCTCAAGGAACTAGGCCTTGGTATGGCAGAGGTCAGGTCCCATTCCACGTGCTCAGAGCACCTGGTACCACTCCTGTGTTCCTCCTGGTATAGAACATTAACTGCAGAGACTGTCACAACTCCTGGATAGACCACCACGCACTACACGACAGTCTCCTCTGCCTCATAGCAAGTTCAAGGCCAGCCTGAGATACACCAGACCCTGCCTAAAAACAAAAAGAAAGAATATTTCTTCTTCCTTTTGCATAATTAAAGATGTCTAGCTCTTTTTAATTGTATGCATATCAGTGTTTGCCTACATGCATGTCTATGTGAGGGTGTTGGAACCCCTTGAATGGAGTTACAGACGGTTATGAACTGCCATGTGAGTGATGGGAATTGAACCCAGGTCCTCTAGAAGAGTAACCAATGCCCTGAACCACTGAGCCAGCCCTCCAGCCCTCTCTAGAGCTCTTAAGATGTCAATAAGCTACTATTTCTTTATAAGGAATAAACTTGATTGGGATTTTTGCAACATTTTAGTAATACAGCATTAAATGTATATATCATAGAAAGTGGTCTGTTCATACATATGATAGGGTGTTCTGCTGTTGGAAAAAAAAGAAAGTCAGTCTCTAGCTACTAACAAGTGCCTATAGATTTAGCAGAAAATATACTGAGGTGTATTGCATCTTTATTTAGAAACAAACAGGGCAACTGTGCCTTGCAATAAGATGGGAGACAGTAGTTGTGGGATCCCGAACAGTGAACACCATGCTGAACTGTGCTACTATAGAAATGGTTCTCAACCTGTGGGTTGTGACCCTCTTGGCATCCCTCTATCTTCAAAGATATTTACATTACTGTTCAGAACACTTGCAAAATTACATTTATGAAGTAGCAATAAAAATAATTTTATGGTTGGGGCGGCAGTCACTACAACATGAGGAACTGTATTAAAAGGTTGCAGTGTTAGGAAGATTGGGAACTTCTGCTCTAGGGGAAGGAATTTGTGGGGAGAGAAGTCCTTTATAAGTTTACACAACTAAACAACTTTTAAAGATGAGCTTTGTATCATCTGGGTATCCAGATGATAGATACCAGCATAAAGATACCAGGATAAAGATACCAACATAAAGATACCAGCATAAATCCTTCTCATTGACAGGGTCAAGGAGACCTGTGAATATAAACTTCACCATCATTTAAAACCAACTCCCCAAAAGTCTAAAAATCAGCAAAAGCCTCCTTGTGTCTACAGGAGACGCCCATGGCCTATGGCATGGGTGTTCTTTTTCATGTTTTTGTTCAGAAGTTTGGGGACCTATTTACCATGAACTGTTGCTCTCAGGGATACAGAAGACAGCTTGGGCTCATAACATAAAGTGGTCCTGTTGTGGAAAAGGATATAGAACAGATACCTAAGGGACATTTTGGAAAACTGGACCCAAAAGGCTCAAAGCTCTTAAGTGCCAATTATTAGCAATATGTATACAATCCATATAAAAATATGAGTGCTTACCTAGAGATGAGATAAACTTTAAATTCTCAAACTTAAAACACTTTTCTTTATTTTTCAGAAACTTCACAAGATATCCAGAAGGTAAGCATGGCCATGTTTCTTCTAAAAGGCTTTCTGGGGCTCCTTCCGCCGCGGCATCTGTCCTTACTGGCCTCATCCCTGGCCTGAGTATCAACATTTCCTTTCCATTTTGGCATTCTTATTTGATTTGCATTTTTAGCTATTTATACTTGATTTAAGGGAAAACTAATTCTTTTCAACCTATTCCCTCTTTGTTGCATCTCTTTCAATTCAGGCAATTCTACTCATCCAGCCCTGTGCCTCACTTCTCTCCTTAGAAGCTGTGCTCACAGCTTAAGAAGTAACCCTTGCTAATGTGCTTGGTCTTGCACTGCCCAGCACCTCTGTTCATGTTAAACCCAGCCTCTGACCTCCTGGGTATAGCTCCCTTCCCAAAGCACTGGCTCAGGTGACCTCTTGAAGAACATGGTCTAAGGCAGGTACAGTAGCCCCCAAAGTCCCTGCTACTTGGGAAACAGAGGCAAGAGAAGTGCATGAATCCAGGAGTTTAAGATCAGCCTAGGCAACATACAACATACTGAAACCTATCTCAAACAAACAAACAAACAAACAAAATGCTAAAAATATAGTCCTTCTGCTGATAGAGCAGATGTAATGTGTACAGTGAAACTTTGCTGTGCCAAATTGTAACAAGGAGGGGCTTCTGTTCCTCTGACAAAAGATTAGGAAATGGGAAACACTTCTTAGCAGAGCTGTGCTTGCAACCTAGCATGCCTGAGGTGCTCAGTTATATCTCACCACTAGAGCTGAAGAGATGGCTCGGAGGTTAAGAGCAGTGGCTGCTCTTCCAGAGGTCCTGAGTTCAAATCCCAGCAACCACATGGTGGTTCACAACCATCTATAATGAGATCTGGTGCCCTCTTCTGGCATACAGGCTTACATGCAGATAAAACATGTATACATAATACATAAATATAAATCTTTTTTTAAAAAAATCTCACCACTAAAGAAAAAGGAAATAGTATTGTCTTATTGAATGTTGTGTGCCCAGTTTTATTTCCTGGAAAGACGAGCTCTTAGTATCCTGATTTGAGTGTCCACTGGTGAGCTGTCTTAATGAACAAACAATTCCTAGATTATTTATTGTAGTTTCTTGTGTAAAGGCCAAGGCTCTGTCTTCCTTATCCATAAGGATATGGTTCTAGAAATCTTTCTCACAAATCCCATTTCTATTATGGTTTAGCACAAGGACAGAGTGAGCTTGATAAAGGCTGTATCCTCGTTTAAAAACCCTAGAACTAGCTGGGCGTCGTGGCACACGCCTTTAATCCCAGCACTTGGGAGGCAGAGACAGGTGGATTTCTGAGTTCGGGGTCAGCCTGGTCTACAAAGTGAGTTCCAGGACAGCCAAGGCTACACAGAGAAACCCTGTCTCGAAAAAAACAAAAACAAAAACAGCCCTAGCACTTGGGAGACAAAGGATATCAGCAAGTTCAAGTGAATTCCTGGACTACAAAATTGAGTTCCAGTCCAGCCAAGACTACACATTGAAGCCCTGTTCCAAAACAAAAGCAACATTAAAAAACAAAAACAAAAACAAAAACAAAAAAAAAACAAAACCAAAAAGGACCTACTTCAAGATGTCTAAAATTCAGCTTCAACTTGTGAGGTGATTTTTTTTTTCCAGATCCTGTTGGTTTTCATTTGAAGCCATTTGAAACTTTGTAACTTGATTAATTCATCATTGTAAAATCTATTTTCTGATCTCTATTAATAACTTGGGCCACTGAAGATGGTACCCTGACCTTTAATGTAGCTGTGGTGATCCTGGAGCCAAGCCTCTCTCAGTCCCTAAGTAAAGGCTATAAGTAAAGTGAAGCTTTCCCTCTTAGGAACCTTTTCCTCTTAGGAACCTTTCCCTCTTAGGAACCTTTTCCTCTTAGGAACCTTTTCCTCTGAGGAACCTTTCCAGCAATGCTCACCAAAGTGCACCCAGGAAAGTCCACCTAAAAACTACAACACCATATGAAGACAACAGAAGCAAGCAAACTCAAAACAACCAGGGTGTTGCTTCACTAGCAAAATTCCATCTCCTAACCACAGTGTGCTGACTGTATCCTAAGTGTAAGAACGGACAGTTCTGAACAACAGTTTGATACTTTTTCCAGAATGTATATCCTGGACCCCTCATCATCTGTCTATAGTGACTAAGCTTCTCTATAAGCTGGGGTTGCATGCCTGCCATTTATAAACATCTCTTGCTAGCTCTTTAACATTAGCGGGACCTAGCTTTCTACTTTATAAAATGATTATCAAGACTTACTATGATAACATAATTTTTAGAAGTATTTATTCTATGTATATAAATACACTGTAGCTGTCTTCAGATATACCAGAAGAGGGCATCAGATCACATTATAGATGGTTGTGAGCCATCATGAACAGTCAATTGAACTCAGGACCTCTAGAAGAACAGTCAATCCTCTTAACTGCCGAGCCATCTCTCCAGCCCAGTAATATAATTTTTAAAGATGCTTAATATGATATTTGGTAAAAGGCAAATGTACCTACCATAAATGATAGCTGTTACCAGATAAATAAACACCCAAAATAGACATTATGGAAAAGCAAAGCGAAAAATGGTCACCTTGTTCCTGGTAAAGGTTTCTGACTTACATACTTGTATGCTGTGACCAACAAGACATTTATTATTTCTTAATCTTCGAACTTGATCAGGTCTCTGAATGACATATTGGACACAATGTTTTAGCTTCAAAAATAATACTACCATCTTCATTCATTTTAGGTGTTGTTAAGATACATATTAACAACTACAGTCTCCTAGTTTCCAAGTCCCAAAGCCTCTGGGACTTTAGAAGATGGGCAAGCTCCAGGGTCACTTTTGGTCCAAACAGCAAAGCTATTCTGTTAGGCCTTCAAAGGCTGCCATAACTTAATGAGTGAATACTAACTCAGCTCCAGCATCAGCAGCTCCTGGTACCTGTGTTCTACAAGCATCATCTCAGTGCATTGAAGGAAATGGAAAAGATGTTAAAATGTTGGGTAAAATGATTTATAAAGGCAATGAAATGATACACAAATATTTTATGTGTAAGTCTAAAATTTTACTTTAAAAGATTAAGTGATTAATTAATTAATTACTTATTAAATGATTAGTTTTACATTTTAAAGTTTTAACAGAAAAACATTAGGTGAAGTTTTACTTCTGTGGTATCTACTCCTTCCTTTCCTGTTGTGCTTTCTACTGTTATGGACTGACAAATGATAAGCACTTCTTGCTAATCTGATGCGTTGTGCTTTAGTCGGGACATGTGTCTCTGTGGTCCTATTTAGTTTGAACAAGCCATAACTACTTCAGCTCCTTGAAGCTAGTTCTTTTGTATATAGATAGTGTTGGGGCAATATCTGCTCCTGTCTGCAGCTCCCACTCTAAGGCCCAGGGCCAGTCTGTTCTCCTCACACATTGTTATCCTCAGGACATGGAGGTGTTAGGAGTCATGTAGGATGTAGGATACATTCTGCAGTTAGGATGCATTTGGCATGTTGCTCTCATTGGGAGATGGGATTTTTCAGGTGGTAGGCTCCATCAAGAAAACCATAACTAACAGAATAGACTCTTGTTTTCTTTGATTAAAAACCATGGTTGTCTGGAATTTGACTTCCAAACAAGATAACAAAGTATTAACTAAATATGTTTTTAAATAAACATTAAAATACCATTATCTTAAACAGCCAGTTCAACTCCTGTAATAAAGCCTCCTTGCTTGGAATCTATAAGTCAAGGTCAGGTTCACAGTGAGCCTTCAGGTTTAAGGAAACCATTGAAGTATGTATGTCATCAAAAAGGCTTTCAGGAGCAAGGCATTGAAATGAAGACTCCCTGCAAGCGAGTGTTAAGGCGTAGGCCCCAGTGCATACAGTGACTATCCTGCACACTTGCTAGATATTAGCTTCTATCCTGTTTGGGAGCAAAGGGTTTGGAGTCAGGTAGAGTTAAGCTCTGGCCTTACCACTAACTAGGAAGGGAAAGTTACTAGTTTGCAGCCTGGGTTTCCTCAATATAATACTAAAATAACCATATTCTAGTTCATATACTGACCATGAAAACTAACTACAGAAGACATCTACAGGTTGCCTTTTCAAAAATCTGAAGTACTTTTCAAGTCAGTGAAAACCAACAATGTCTAATAGATCATTTTCTTTAAGAATGTGGCTGGCTGGCTACCACAGGCAACATTCCCCAGTCTTGTGCCTTCCTTACGGTGCAATCATTCAATTGGTATGTGTCTGTCTCCTTCAGGTTTCTAGAGAGGAAAGCCCTTCCCAGCTGACTTCTGCCATGCCTGCCCAGAGGAACCGCCAGCCCGGCAGCGCTGCCGTTATCAATATGCTTCGCGGGGGAGGCGGTGTTAGAAGCCCGTGGACAGATCACCACATCCGGCAGCCCTTGTTTCCAAGCCGCCGGTCTCCACAGGAGAATGAGGACGATGACGACGATTACCAGATGTTTGTCCCGTCCTTTTCTTCCTCGGATCTCAACTCCACCAGGTTGTGTGAAGAGAACGCTTCAAGTCGCCCTTGCAGCTGGCATCTGGGACTCATCGAACCCACAGAAATCTCCAGCTCTGGTCACAGGATAGTCCGACGGGCCAGTAGTGCAGGTGAAAGCAACGCATGCCCTCCTGAAGTAAGAATTAGAGACTGTGATGACTCTCAGTACTGTCCCGGGAGAGAGCTGCAGAACAGTTCTCATCCAGGAGGAGAGAGAGGGATGACTCCCTATGGGTCGTCTGTAGAGTTGACCATTGATGATATAGACCATGTCTATGATAACATAAGTTTTGAAGACTTAAAGTTAATGGTTGCTAAGCGGGATGAAACTGAATATTCTTTCTCCAAATCATCCAGAGACTCTGTTCGCCCCAAGAGTACCCCAGAGTTAGCCTTCTCAAAGAGACAGGCTAGCCACAGTACAAGCTCTCTCCACTCAAAGAAAGAGGCAGGCCTCGGTGGTCAAGAGGCATCCACCCAACGCGTACATGAACACCAGGAAGTGGAAGAAAACATCTATGACACCATAGGGCTTCCAGACCCACCATCGCTGAACTTGAACCACAGCAGCCTTCATCAGCCCAAAAGGAGCACCTTCCTGGGTCTGGAAGCTGATTTTGCATGCTGTGACAGCCTGAGACCATTTGTCTCCCAGGATAGCCTCCAGTTCAGTGAGGATGACATATCTTACCACCAGGGACCCTCCGATACCGATTATTTGAGTTTGTTATATGACTCTCCCCGCTGTAACCTGCCTATTGCAGATAAGGCTCTGTCCGACAAATTGTCTGAAGAAGTAGATGAAATCTGGAATGATCTGGAAAATTACATCAAGAAAAATGAAGACAAATCAAGAGACCGCCTCCTTGCGGCCTTTCCTGTGAGCAAAGACGATGCACCAGAGAGGCTATATGTTGACCGCACCCATGAGCTGGGCAGGGATACAGGACATGCCACATCTATGCTGGCCCTTCCTGCAAGCCAGACTTTCCTCCTGCCTGGGAAAAGCAGAGTTGTCAGAGCTAGCAGGGCCAACTGCTCCCTGGATAATGACATTATTTCAACAGAAGGCTCCTTCCTGAGTCTTAACCAACTCTCTCTGGCCAGTGACGGGCCTCCTGTGGACAATCCCTATGACCTGGCCAACTGCAGCCTGCCCCAGACAGACCCAGAAAACCCTGACCCCGGGATGGAGGTCACAGACAAGACTAAGAGCAGGGTCTTTATGATGGCCAGGCAGTATAGTCAAAAGATTAAGAAGGTAAATCAGATTTTGAAAGTGAAAAGCCCAGAGTTGGAGCAGCCACCGTCCAGTCAGCATAGGCCCAGTCACAAAGACCTGGTGGCCATCTTGGAAGAGAAGAGGCAAGGAGGGCCCGCCATTGGTATGTTCTGTTCCGTACTCTGTTCTTCCTTCTCGAGAGTCACGTGTGCGTCCCAGTTCTAACTGTCCTTAGAAAGAACACCCCGTGAGGATGCTGCCATGCAAGTCTCAGGACACACAGGACACACAGCCTGTGGGTGCTTTTCACTTGACCTCAGTTGGATCATGTCCACTGGGGCATGGTTGCGCCTCGGGATGGGTGCACATGTGATATTGCTACAGAGTTGGTACTTAGGAAAACATATCTCAAAGGGAGCCTGAAATGTAAAAGAAGCGCTCTGTTTTAACCTATGAAAGACACATAAGCACTTCCCTCTGAATCTACAATGTGTCGGCAAGCAGACGTTCCTCAAGGCTGCTAAGGTTCTGAATCAGCAAGAATGGGGCTGCTGCTTCTCACAGAGCTTACCCCTAGCACGAAAGTGAGGGGCACACACACACACACACACACACACACACACACGCACAGAGGGGGGGAGAAGGAGAGAGAGGGAGGGAGAGGGAAAGAGAGAGAACCTTTTTTAAAAGAATTATTTACTTTTATCTTGGGTGTACCTGTGTACTACATGCATGCAGTGCCTGAGAAAGCCAGAAGAGGGGGCTGGATCCCTGGGAACTGAAATTAAAGTTGTAAGCTGCCATGTGGGTGCTGGAAATCAAACCCAGGTCCAGAGCACTGGCCTGTATCTCCAGCCCCCATTTGTATACATTTTCCCAAACTACCTCATCTGCAATTCATTGGCACCCGCATAGTTCAGCTACAACTGGATTACTGTGTTCACGAGCATCTCATTCTGTTCCATCACTTAACACGTACAAGAAGTTTAATTCTAAAGTTGAACTTCCTTCGTGGGCATAACTGGGGTTTAGATGTGGCATGGGTTAGATCAGGGGTGCAGGGGCAAGCGGGTCACAGTGTGACATGTTGAAGGACCGATCTAATGAGAAGCTCTGAGCCAGGAATTGATCGATAAGGAAAAAAGCTATGTCAGAAATTAAAGAATGAATTATTGAGAGGTTTTTCTTTCAATGCTTTCCAAACAGACTAGGAAGCCAAGGCATGGACTTGGTTTCTGAAGGGTTTTCCAGGCTCTTTTGAATTCTTTTTTATAATTAAAATTAAAATAAAAGTTGATTTCCGTGTGATGATCAAAGAGACCAGAATGCATTTCTTTGTCTCCTGATAATGCTAAGTCATTTACGTCTTCTTCCAATGCTTGTCTTGCCAAACAGGTCGTTCTATAGTTACAGGAAGTGACTTCAGGGGGAATCTGGGGGCAGGAATAGGTGGCAGTGGGAGCAGTTGTGTGGTAGTAATTTCAGTCAATGGTGGAGACCAGGCTATTGTTTCCCAGATCCAGAGAAAATATACTACTAAGATTTCTGATGATGATGATGGTGGTGGTGGTGGTGGTGGTGATGATGGTGATAAGCAGACTACAATTTAGCAGTAATCTCCAGGGCTGGGCTACCTGAAATATGATCCAGCCATTAAGATGCAAAAACTTTAAGTTTGCTTGAAGGAAGCCCTTCAGAACAAAATAATTGAGACCTACAACTTCTGTAAATAGATTTCTTTTTGCCCACCTTTTAAGTACTGTGATTGCTGGTTCCTTTCGTTTTTTAACTTCTGGTTTGTCCTGCTGTCTTCTTGGGGTCTTGTGCCTCTTCTCAGCTTTGGATCCAGGTCTTTTCTTGACATAGTGGGCTACTAGGCTACTACTGCCTTCCTCCTCCTCCTCCTCCAGGGAGGAGCATTCCCTTCCCAAGGCGTCTTAAGAGTGATGATTTCCCTCCGTACCGCAGGACGTCTCCCTGGGGCCTGCCGTCTCTCAGTCTTGGCTCCATCTGGGTGATCAAGGCCACTTCCTGTGCCCACCAGGCTTTCAATCAGTTGACCATGTGACTCCTTTTCTCTCTCTTGTTTATCTGGGCACAGGACGTCGTAATCGAATGGACCGATTCTCCAGACTTCTGCGCATGGGCCTTACCACTTTGCCAGGAGCTTGCTCTCGGTGTTGTGCGGAAGGAAGAGCACTCTATTCACCTGCTGAAACCCTCGAGCATCTTTATTGAACTCTGTTCCCGGGGTCTACAGGCCCCGGTCACATGGTCACCTATAAATCACCCAACCAGGTCCAGTTGCTCCCACCGTTTAGAGCCTGTAGTAGCATGTGGCCTTCTTGTTCAGCTGAGAGTATTTGAGACCAAGGAGGCTGCTTGGGTTTCTATATATTGGGTGATATTTCTATATAGGCTTGAGAACTTTTTATATAATGTAGGGAAGGCACATTTCTATGCTTCTGTCTACATCTGAGCAACATCAGAAATATCAGTATCTTTCTAATCCTTTCTCTTGGAATCAGCATGTTTGATATTTCCCACCACAAGAATTATTTCAATTTTTGTCTTTGATGATAAGAACTTCAACTTTAAAACCTTCAGAAAAACTATAGCCTGATATTACCATGTAATAGTAATGTATAGGTCCTATACAGACAGTACCAGGAGTACGATCACAGTCAGACAACAGGACTTTCTTGGCTCAAGAGACCAGTGGTGGCCTCCCCTTTCTATGCATCTGGCTATCAGGGTCTTTTTAATCACAGCTTGAGCTCTGAACACCTGACTTATTCATATTCGAATCATGCAAGTTGTAAACTCTCAAGTGGGAATATCGAGACAAGAAATAACTGAAATACATTTTCCCTTCTAGTGAGATACATTATAATTGGCCCCCTCTTTTTTGTCTAAAGATTAAAGCTCCCGGTATGCGTCATGTGTAGGAAGCATTTTGATCCAAGGCCATCTCCCTGTTTCCCCTTTCCTGCTATGGCCTGATTTCTGTACTATCTTGACTATTGGGTAGTCTCAGGAGAGGCCCATAAATCTGCAACCCTATGCTCAAAAGGAAGGGGTAAAAAAGAAAAGAAAAGCTGTGTGATGAAGTCATTGAGACCAGTTTCTTTCTAGAAGTTGTTTGCTTCTCAGAGCAAAGTGGACAACATTGTTGCAACCAAAAACTATCTGCAATAAAAAAACTAGTCATGTGGCTTTTCTGTGTGCATGTATTTGAGTATATACATATAAGACTTTTAAAACGTATTTATTTTATACATAGATCTAAAATATGTGCCTACATATATGTATATACACCATGTGCATGCAGGGGTCCTCAGAGGCTAGATGAGGGTGTTGGATCCCCAGAAACTGGAGTTTAAAGGCAGTTGTGAGTCGCCCAAAAGGGGTGCTAGGGATCAAACCTGGGTGTGTTGGAAGGGCAGCAAGCACTCTTAACCACTAAGCAATCTCTCTAGCCCCATGTAGGACTTATGAAAGAAGCTGGGAAAGGGTTTTGAGTAGAATAGGGATTGTGGAAGATTTTGAGGGATGGGTGTGATACCTGATCGAGCAAAGAAGAGGACGGTATGAGAGGGGGGAAAAGGCTTGAGAAATACAATGGGTATTTTAGACATTACGGACGTAAGGAGTCCCTGTTCTCCTTCAAATTGTTGTCTCTCTGTCACCTTGTGGAATGTCAGTGCTCTCTGAGCAGTTATGGATCAGTTAATGGCTACATATAGCATATAAGGGATGGCTCGGGCTGAACTGTGTGGTTTTTGTCTAAAACCCCAGTTTGCTGCGGTTGGGTCTCATAGGCAACATGCCAGGCTTTGGGAGAATGGCTGACATAAAATGCTGCAGTCAAGTGACTAGGTAGGGTCTCTTAAGGTGCTGCTACATTTGAATTCGTGTTATGTCTTTACTATGCTACTTGAGGGATGTGCCAAGGTTTTGCTTGTAAATTCTCTGAAGAGTAATCTCTGACCTTGAATGCACTCTGAAGTTTGAACTCTAAAGCATCTAACTATAAACTCTAATGAGAAGTTACATAGATGGTTTGCCTTGATTGCAGGGAGCAGGGGCCGAGGGGTGAAAGGCTGGAGGGTAACGTCTAAGAGCACATGATACTAGTGAGGGGTTTCTGTCTCCAAGGAAGGTAGACTGGAAGAATAGCAGAAGTTCCACTAAATGCATATCTCATTGTGGTTTAAAGGATAGTTTACTAACAACAGGTTACCAACCATGTAAATTATATGTGTGTGTGTGTGTATGTATATATATATATATATATATAGTCATTTGCTCATTGTCATAGATTAGGTTGATTGACTCCCTTCACTGATGGCATATAGGTGAGGTCTGAGCAATACAAGGTGTATGTGGTGTTCCTCGATGTTAGGAAAGTCATGTGTACCAGGATCATAGCTGGGAACAGCTGCTGGACTGATGTACTGCTGGCCCACGAGAAGGATCTCTCTTGCCTAGCAAGATCTAGGTTATATCTTTAGAGACATCTACGCTCTGGAGTGAGACAACATGGAGAAGGCGCTGCTGCATAATTTTAGGTGGCAAGTGTGTGTGTGAAAATGACTGTCGGATCCTGTCCTTAAGTCAGTGCCAGGCAGCATTCAGCTATGGAGTCTGTGAGCATCAGTTCTTGAGGGCTTCGAGATACTCTTGGCTTTGGAAGAATGGGCAAGAAGACACAATGTAGTCTTTACTTGTGCTAAAGGAAAGAACTCTGCTAGATGCCGGCTACCAGGCAGTGTTCAAACAGCAGCCAGGAGCCAGGTTCTCAAAGAAAAACATGTCTGAGGGCAAGCAAGGGTAGCATGAAGTCAGGGCAGCTATAGCGTTGTGGCCCTGCTTCTTGTAGGACACGAGGTATTTTTATGTATCAGGATTCTGACATTCTCATTTGACAATGCTTGTTTTGGGGACTAAAACCATTTTGTGGATTAAAGGAATTCTCATGACATGCACTGTACACTTGCAAGTCTGCTGTTCAGATAAAATAATGTAAAATTCAACCAAGGAGAACAAACCATTAAAACATAAGTTATTTTGATTAGGGTGGCATTCAGTGACTACTCCCCTTTAATCTTAAATCTACTGTCTGTTTTTTAATAAGTCATTTTGAGTGTTATATTCTTATATTTAATCTTCCAAGGCAAGGATAATTCTGTGTGCTTATTGTTTTGTTATCTGTCTTCCAGGTGCCAGGATCGCTGAATATTCCCAACTGTATGACCAGATTGTGTTCAGGGAGACACCCCTTAAAGCTCAGAAGGATGGCTGGGCCAGCCCCCAAGGACCCACCCTCCACAGGCCTGTGTCACCTCCCCAGACCCAGGGCGCTGGTGAGGACTGGCTCTGGCATTCGCCCTACAGTAACGGAGAGTTGACTGATTTCTCTCCCCAGACAGAACAAGACTCAAAGTCAAAATACCCCATCACATTAGAGAGCATCGCAAAAATTAGGCCCAGGCAGTTGTCGGGTGCTTGTTCGGTGCCTTCTCTCCAAGTGTCGGACCCTCTGCTGGGCTCTGTGCAGCAGAGATGCAGCGTGGTGGTCAGCCAGCCCCACAAAGAGAACTCAGGTCAGAGTCCTCTTTACAACTCGCTGGGTCGCAAAGCAATCAGCGCTAAACCCCAGCCTTATAGCAGGCCTCAGTCATCTTCCTCGATCTTGATAAACAAATCTCTGGACTCTATCAACTACCCCAGTGAGACAGAGACCGAGCAACTACTCTCTTCACAGAAAAGTCCCAGAGGCGCGAGCCAGCAGGATTTGCCCTCAGGGCTAGCAAACTCATGTCAACAGGACAGGGGCAAACGGTCCGATCTCACGCTCCAAGACTCGCAGAAGGTTCTCGTGGTAAATAGAAATTTACCCTTAAGCGCTCAAATAGCGACGCAGAACTACTTTTGTAATTTCAAAGATCCCGAGGGAGATGAAGATGACTATGTGGAAATCAAGTCAGAAGAGGACGAAGTGCGGCAGGATCTCTCTCCAAGGCGGGGCAGGAAGTCTGACCCACAGATCCCGGACCCTGACTGTTCCGATAGCATCTGTAGCCACAGCACACCTTACTCTTTGAAGGAGCCAGTGAGTGGCAGGCTTGGGCTTCCTCCTTACCTGACAGCGTGTAAGGACTCTGATAAACTGAATGATTATCTGTGGAGGGGGCCCTCACCCAATCAGCAAAACATTGTCCAATCTCTGAGGGAGAAATTTCAGTGTCTTAGCTCAAGCAGCTTTGCCTAGGTTTCTAGAACTGTCCAAATTAGCTCCCTAGGCTTACAAATTACCATACGAATGAGGTTGTTTTTTTCTGTATTTTCTTTCAGTATATGCACTGGTTTAAAACAATTTTGTAATAACAAAAGGGTAAAATGTGCTTTCGCTTATAGCACAACTCTTTGAGCTGGCTAACCATGACATTTACCACCCCCACCCCCATGTCCTAACAGTAGTACCCACTCTTAGAATACCTTCTCTCCACACCCCAAGGAGTTTTATACTGTGACTCAGAGGCACCACAAGTGAATCTCTCTCACGGTTTTTTTAAAAAGAGACTAGAGTTATTTAAAGAATCATGCTTATATGTGGCATCTCTATATTTGACAAGACTCAAGAATGATGCATGCCAGAGACCACTGGTTAGACTGTGGCCTTGTCACGTATTTTAAGGATACCATGCTGGTGTCCCAATCACATTTCCTTTAGATGCCAACATACTGTGACTATTGAAGAGGTTAAAGTGTAGCCCTAGCACCAACTTGCTAATGGGGAAAAAAATGTTCTTACTTGTGTTCCAGGACAAGGCCCAGATGGTATGCCACTATTTATGATAAGTTTACAGTTTCCGGGGTGAATTAACTATTTCTTTCATGTCGTAAAGAAAGCCAATCTTAATAAAATACAAGCCAAGTTGATTATTAGATAAGCTAGGGAGACTTCTGAAAACACCCTATTTCTTCATATTACAAGTAAAGGGGAATTGCCTCTGTAAAGACCACAGGAGAAGACATGACTGTAGACACCTGCCTCCTATCAGTACAGAGTAAATCTTCAGGTAAAATAAGACAAGATGCATTTAAATGACCCCTGTCAAGAGCAGTTCTTCATTGGCACTTTCCTGGGCTTGAGGTTCAACTGAATGCCCTACTTGAGAAGTCCTGGCCACAGTAATGGGCAAGAGTGTATTTTCTAAACAGCTAATAACCCATGGCCTTTCGATGTTTTGGAACATACAGAAGAACAGAGACTCTGGTTGCTGGGTTCCGACTAGTAACTTCCCTTACCCTGTACGTACAGTCTCGTACAGCACCTCTCTGTGATACCATACCAGGCTAACTCCTTGTAGACAGGAATGGAAGATGAAAAGCAAGGCACTATGATTCAGAGGAAAATGAGAGAAATGTAAAAGCACCTTCCTGAAGGCCCCGTGCGCACAGTCAGAATAGGCTCTGTATTTCTGTTCCCATCTCTACACAATCGGGACTCTTCCTTCACTCCTTCACCCTCTCAGTCTCAGTTTTAACGTTTCTTTTTATTAGAATTAAGCAACCTGCTCCATTTAAAGAAGACATGATGATAAACACACTATTGAGTGCTGTTGAGTGTCCAGAGTGTGTTTCATCTCTTTGCACATCTTTGGCTACAGAGCTCAGTCCTACTTTGTGTTGTTCAAGTGTCTAATCTTGGGATTAGACTGGTGAGATTATCTTTCCTGATTCTGATAAGAGATTTCTTCAGAACTCATAACTTGTGAGGAGAGCCTGTAAATTGGAACCTAATTCTAGAATAGCTTGTCCTTTTCCCACATCATCCGGAATAAAATCACTGTGCACATAACTCTTTGGTTCCAGTTTAAAAGTAGTCTCTGAACTAGTAGAACTATTAAGACTTAGGTGACTGACTTCTTCTGGATGGGTTTCATGTAATATGCCAATGCCACTCAACCTCTGAAAAGAATCCCATAACAGATTTGTATGTGTAGAAGGCTCACTGCAAGAAGCATGTGAGTGTATTGGAACGCAGTCCTCTTTACTTCTACTCATCACGTCTATCCCACTGCCCACAACAGGGGAGAACGCCTCCATTTGTCTAGTTTCTGAAAGCCTGGTGGTTGCACATTCTAAATCTTGCTTACAAATCATTTTCTTATTTACCGAGTCTGACACATCTTCTGTTGGGGGTTCACTGATCTGACTTGTTGCCAGATGTTTCTGAAGTGCACCTTGAAGCTGATCCGGGACAGCTTTCTCTTCAGGCAAATAAGACCAATCAAAATCTGGGCAAAAAAATAGCGAGGCTAAATTCCCTCTGATTCTGCAGTATCGATGAAGACTCTGACGACACTTCTCGAGCTTTCACATCCACTAGAGCCCCATCTGAACTTCTGTTCTCTTCAGTGCCCACAGCTTTTCTCCATGAGCTCCTGCTCTCAGTTATCAAGGTTTCTGGAGTCCGGGGAATGTGTTTCCTGGTTAAGAAGGGATTAGAAATTAAAGTGTCAACTAGCTCCTCCAATTCGACTTCTTTTCCCTCCTGATTTTTTTTTTCCTTTTTAGTCTCTATGACCCACAGCCCAATACAGTTCATGTTACTGTCCTGTTTGAGTCTCAGAAATGAGTAATTCTTCGCACCAGTGTTTTGTTGCATGGTTTGGTGTCACCTGCAAAGGGGAATGTCACATTGTACAAAATGTCTCGTGTAAGTGGTCCTTTAGGTTCTAGGATAAAGCTGCAGTTTTATTGATCATGTCTGTGGACCAGGCTGCAGACTTTGAGAGCCTGTGTGTGTGTTTGAGTGTGTGCTTAGATGTTCCCTCAATGTTATCAATTCAGTACTTTTGTTTAAAATAGTTTCTTCTGAAGGTGGGGGTGGGGATGTACATAACTGGGAACGTTTTATGTACTTAAATGTTCTTACTGGGTTCCTGTACTGAAGGGTCCAATTTTTCTTTTTTATATAAGTTCACTTTTCACCTTTTTTTTTCCATGGGGGGAAAGTAGTGCATCTTGGAAAACATACTTTAAATACTGTATATAAGACAATGAAACTTAGTAATGCCCATTATTTAATAAAGTTTGTAAAGTAGAAAGTAAATTTTCATTTGAATTAATGGGTTTGCACTGAAACATTTTAATGTTTCCACACTGCTTGGCTATATTACTCATTACTTCATTACTCATTGATGTTGGAAGGTCCAGCCCACTGTGGGCAGCACCATCCCTAGGCAGGTAGTCCTGGGCTATATAAGAATGCTAGCTGAGCATAACCCTGTGAGCAAGGTAGCAAGCCACATTTCTCCAGTGGTTTTTGCTTACAGTTTCTGCCTTGAGTTTCTGCCTTGACTTCCTTCAACTGATAGACCATGAGCTGGAAGTGTAAGCAAGCGAGTTTTCTTGACAGGAGTCTAAAATAAATCAATCACTAAATTAAAAGATCTTTTCATTGACAATGTAATAACAAGATGTCTCTTTATTATTGAACTGAAAATTTAATCTCAATTTTTGCTACAAAGTCAGGCTTACTTTATACAACTATACATTCCAATTTTTCTTTGTTAAAATTACAGAGACAGAGCCAGGTGGTGGTGTCGCACATCTTTAATCTCAGCACTTGAGAGGCAGGGGCAGGTGGATCTCTCTGAGTCTGAGGCCAGCCTGGTCTACAGGATGAGTTTCAGGGCATCCAAGGATACACAGTAAAACCCTGTCTCAAAAAGCAAAACAATAAAATAATAGAGAGAAAGAGACAAAAGAGAGGGAGAGGGAGGAGAGAAACATGCTTCTATAAATGGGTAATTATTGATGCTTTTTAAAGCAATCCACTTCCAAATATAACCATAAAGTCCTAGCCAATGGAGGTGAAAATACAGGCTGGGTGAGTCTATCCATGGAGAAAAGCTGTTAAGATTCTTTCTCTAGAGTGTTTCTAGGCATTTCTCAGCACTGTGCTGAAGAGGTCTCAGATCTCCTTGTTTGTGATGACTTGCTAGAAGTCAAGACTTAAATCCAGACAAGCCAATGGCAACAACAAACCAATGCTGTCTACAAGTCTCTGCATTAACTCTTCAGGAGAAACGGGCAAATATTTACATCTCCACTAAGTTGTCTTTTAAGAAAAAAACCAATATTCAAAGGAAATGTTAATCGCCCTTTATGCACCCTGACTCCTCTGTGCAAGCTATGGCTTTCTCTGGCTGGCCAGTTATGGCTACACTTAATTCTTTCACTCAGGAATGAGAATTCAGTCAAAGAAACAGTTGCTGCATTTCCACAACTTTTATGTCAATGTCTCTTTATCAGAAACCTTGCATGCACAAGATCTGAAGCCTCCTTGTATATATTAGTTTTTACTTTAAAAAAGCCTCAAGATGTAAATACATTCTCAGTTTTGTCATCTCACCTCCCACCCCCATAACTAGCTGACGGTGATGGAGCTCCGAAGCTACTATTGGTACTATATTAAATTTAAAAATTAGATAAAGCCAGGCATGGTGGTGCACGCCTTTAATCCCAGCACTCGGGAGGCAGAGGCAGGCGGATTTCTGAGTTCCAGGCCAGCCTGGTCTACAAAGTGAGTTCCAGGACAGCCAGGGCTACACAGAGAAACCCTGCCTCAAAAAAAACGAAAACAAAATAAATAAATAAAATAAAATAAAAATTAGATAAATGCAAAACCTCACTGAACAAGGTAGAGGAGAGGTTTTCTCTGTCTCCCTCTCGATCCTTACCTGAACACTCCAAATGGATCTAGGGACCCAGTTAATACATAACCAATTATAATGAGGAAAATATTACTAGCTTTGAATAGACATGGGATACTTCCGGAAAAATAAAAACCAAAGAAATGACCAGAGAGCAGTAGTTTTTACACATCAATAACTTTGTGAAAGAATGCAAGCACGGACAAACAGATCTTCAGGCAGGGTAGAACTTTTGAGAGAGATTAACAGATATGAGGTCAAAGGTCAGGTGGCAGATGTAAAGTCTGAGGGGAAATGAGGGCCACTTCATGGCTTTCTATAGGCTCACCAGTGACCAGTCTCTGATACTGAGATTGCTCTCCCAAACAATCAAGGTGGCTTGTTGTAGGTAACACAGGCCCAATGCACCCCCCTCCTGAAGTTAGGAAAATGTCAACTGATTTTACCTTAAAATAATCAACTTGCCAATTAAGCGTATTCTGGGATGGTATACCCTTGGCTCCTTCCATTACCCTACATAACTAAACTAACTTAGGATGTTTGCTGTGCAACGCATTTGAAGACTCTTTTGCAGGAGCTCAATGTTCCCTTGTAGATAAACGGTCTCCGTGACAGCACATCTTGTCTTCTGATACCCTGCGATGCTTGGCACCAGCTCTGCACAGAACGGGGCAATTTGTACTGGATTGATGAGTTTTAATGATTGACTAACCAGAGTTCAAAACTCACAGAAGCCCAAAGCAGGAGATAGTAGTTAAATCAGGAGCATGTGGAGACAAGTATGAATAACAAATAATTAGCTTTTAGAAGCTCATATCTGCGCTGGAGTGATGACCCAGTGGTGACGAGCAGTTGTTGCTCTTGCGGAGGGCCTGGGTTTGCATCTTAGCACCCATATGGCAGTTCACAACTGTCTATAACTCCAAGCCCAGGAGTTCTGGCACCCTCTTCTGACCTCCATAGTCACCAGGCACACATGTGGTATACATACATACATGCACGCAAAACAATCAAACACATAAAATAAATCTAAGTTTTAAAAAAAATTATAACAGCATTAGTAATAGTGTCATATTATCATGGTGGTATTTCATGAGTCTTTGCTCTTTCCTACCTCTTGACTTCTGCAGATGTCTGTTCTGTCAATTTCCAGGTGCTCTCAGCTAAACATCAGTGTATCAGGATGGTACCTCTAACCGTCCCGGGAGTTCCATTTGGACAAAAGCCTTTCCCTTAGTTGCTTCTGGGGATATAAAGGAAGCACAGAGAAACATATCACATAGATTCAGAAAGAGAAGTCAGGTGGGGGGGTACTAGGGGGCTGGGGGACAAAAGACATTGTTGCTGCCGGGCAGTGGTGGCGCATGCCTTTAACCCCAGCACTTGGGAGGCAGATGCAGGCAGATTTCTGAGTTCGAGGCCTGGGCTACAGCATGAGTTCCAGGACAGCCAGGGCAGAGAAACCCTGTCTCAAAAAAAAAAAAAAAACAGGAAAAAAAAGACATTATTGCCTACTTGACAATGTAGACCATACCACAGGAAATATCCCCTTTCTAGACTAGAAACAAAGCCTTGTTTCTCAGACAGTGGCTTTATTCATATACAACACGCAATTGGAAAGGACAGGAAGCAGTCAGACTCACTAATTCCAAAGCCATGTGATTTAGCATAGCACAAAAGAACAGGGCCTTAATAGTTATTAGAACTTTGGCTTGGTGCAGACACCCAAATGCCTTGTTGGCATAGCAATGTGCAGCTATCCACAGAGCTCTCAAGGAACCCCCAAAAAAGACCATGGTGTAGTAAGCAAATTCCTTCTTCCATAGATGAGTTAAGTTGTAGGCTATGAGCCCACAGGCTGAATTGGACTTGTACAATGTGTAAAGGAGTTTAAAAGTAAAAATCCGAATTTCCAACTTATCTAGGAGGAGAGAAGAGCAGAGGGTGGGCAGGCCCGATTGGTCCTGGATTCTGGAGAGGCAACGTGGTGAGGTGTAAGGAGAAGGTACAAAAGGCGAAGAAGCATCATTAGTGATTGTCACCTGCTTTGACCACTGGAGGAGTCAGTTCCTTTACGGCCTTGGTTGGCAGCTTGAGCATAGATGTTCTAGATAAGTAATAAAGGATATTCTCTCTCTCGCGGGAAGAGGAGTGCCTATCCTGCAACGCATGAAGAACACGCAGCCCTTTGAGGGAACTTTGCATCCAAGCCCACGCACTGACAACTCTGCTCTGCCTGAACTCCTCAACCATCCGTAGGCTGCTAGTGTAGGAGATCCAAGAGTCTCCCTGACTGCTAGGGAGTCTCATGAGGTTTAAACTACTATTCATATTCTGTTTCCTAAAGTCCCCTCTTTAGCCCAGACTCCCTTCTTGAGGGATAGGAGGCTTTGCATAGTTCTCCACCTGAACTGTCCAGAACTGACGTCATTTCCTCGGACCCCTTGTGCATTCCTCCAAAGCACCCTCCCTATATGCAACCTTTCTCTGAGACTGGGATTCCTCACTGGCCATTGGGCAACTGTCTTCTCCACTCTCCTCATATGCACACCCCTCCCCCTCCTAATTGTAGCCAGCATGGTTTGTCTACACACAAGCACAGTGACATCGTCCACCCAGTCTGTGGTCTATCTCTCTACCTGCTTGATACTAGCCCTGAACTCACTGCTAAGAAGCATGAAGGGAGTTTACAAGCTGCCTTGGTTTCCCAGGCTAGAGGTAAGAGCCTTATTATCTATCCCTGCAGGCAGAGTGAGCTTCACATTTCCCACAGCTCTTGTTCTTCTAGACGCACCACAGTCCTGGGAGGTATCGCACAGTATTGACTTTATTCCACAGATGAGAAATGCTGTGTTTAGGGATCCCCAATCTAAAAGGGTCATCTATCAAACCTGCCCTAATAAATGAATGGACTTGGCCAGAAGATAGATTCCAATATCCCTTCCATGGGCTCATCTCTAAGGGCTTAAATTCCTCCATGTATAGGCTTCGACTCTTAAAATATGCCTCCATCTCCCAGTAACCAAGAGGGTGAGCAGGTTTTTAATATATGGACCTCTGGGACACTTATCCAACCTACAGCAGTGAGGAAGACAGAGGATATCCTGTAAACACTGTCTGACTCAATCTCATTGTAGGCACTTTTCATAGGGAGTAAGTTTCTGTGGTTCCAAGTTCCAACTAGATGTGTGTGTATATATTTTTTTCTTAAACTTTTTACCCTCTTTGGAACCTGCTTGGCCATGCAATTCAAAAACATGGCCCCCGTGTGTCCGTGAGGTAGGTCAACAGGTATAGTCACTTGCTGCCAAACCTAGGAAGTTGAGTTGTGTCCCTAGACCAGTCCTTCTGCCTAGCACCTCAGCACACCGCTGCTGACCCCAAGATAGAAACAGAGAACTGGTTTCTTCAGGTTGTCCTATCCTTTACTTGCTGCAAGCTCAAGGACACAAGTAAAAATTAAAAAGAGGAAGAGGAGGGCACGTGGAATTGGGCAAGCTCACAGCTCTGCCAACAAACCAAATGACTTCTCTTGATCGCAGGTTCTCCTGGTTAGAAATCAGACGAATGGCGTTCCATTTCTTACATCTGTTGGGGTTAATAAATATATCTTTCCAGCACACAGGACAGAGTGAGCACTCAAAAACCGTCTCTGTCTTGCACAAATTCTATCCTACCTCATTTGTGGTCTACAAAGTGACAATGTTATTCCCACTAGCCTTGGAAATTATAAACTTGGAAGACTCAGTCCTAAAACCATTGACGTTAATCTGCTTAAGGCTACAAAACCAGCATTGCATTGCAAACTCCAAGAACGACTTTCAGCCCTAGGCCACCTCCCATGTAAGAAACACTTCCTTCTGAAGGTCTAAACTGGACTTAGGACCACTCACTCCTGAGGAAAGTGAGCTGCATTATGAAGACCAAGGGTGGCATCAGGTTTTGAGGCAGAAGGGCTGGCGATACATTCTCAGGGCAAGGGCTCAGCACCACGCTGATGCCCCACCTCCTCTGCCTTGACTTTCTGGCAACTCCAACCAGCAGCTTCACGTCCGCTGGCCTCCGCCCTCTTAACGTCACGGCCACTTGGTACAGTGCCCCCTAGGGGCCTCAGTTCCTCCCACGAGGAACAGTCTAGTCTTTCCTGCTGCTGGCCCTTTACTGTGCCGCTTGGCTCTCTGGTGCCTCCCACGCCAGCCCGGGGAAGAACTTGCAGCCGCATCTCGGCGCCTGGGGAGAACCAGTCACCCCGCGCTCTGCAGCAGCATGAGCACCCGCCTCCCTCTCCTGCTTCGCCAGCTCGGCCGCCAGCAGCTGCCCTCGGGCCCGGCATGTCGCCTCCGTGAGCTGTGTCGCTCAGGCAGCAGAAGCAGCAGCAGCGGAGGTGCTGACCCCGAGGGGTTACGCGGGCGGCAGCTGCAGGATGGCCAAACCTTCAGCAGCCATGGCCCAGGCAATCCGGAAGCCCCCGGGATGGACTCCATCGTCAGGTGAGTGTCCGGTTTGTCTACAGGCAGGTCCCTAGCCAGGGACCCAAGGATGGGACAATGGCACTCTCGGCCGCTGGGAGACCCGAGGGACCGGTTCGTAGGGCGGGAAACAGAATGCTTGGTTCCGACTTGCTAGAGACGCCTTGCGATTGGTAGAGAGGACGGGGTGGGGGGGTGTGCAAAGGGGAACGTCCGGAGTATGGGACCCTGTAGATGAGGGCATCCCCCCCGGCCGGCGCGCGCCTCACGGACCGCACGCCCCGCTCCACGTGCATCGCCCGCCTCCGGCTCTGATGCAACCGCGCCGGGCGTGGCGCCGACAGGAAAAGGGCGGTGCGGCCCTAGGCGGGAGAGAAGTAAGGAGGATGGCCCTACAATCCCGCCACTGCTGATGTCCCACTACTGATGGAGGGGCGGGCCAAACCCCTTGCGGAAGCCCTCCAGGCCTGGGCGTACGGTCTGCTCCGGAGCATCGCTGCTCAGAGAGCACACAGGTTCCGGTGCAGCAGTATCTGGAAAGTTCATTCTCTATCCGGTGGTGATCTGAGCAGAGTCGTCCGGTCAGACCCTATAGTGAGTTTGCTAGGCCACTCTATGCAGAGGCACCTACCTGCAAAGGGCGGGAAAGCCCTTTTCTGCTTTGATTCCCAACTGGGGCTATGGAAACAATTAAATGAGCAAAAATAATCTGCCCCCAGGGGCTATCACACGTATATCCCGCAAAAGGTAGTCATTATTTTTACAATAAACTAAACTAAGCTCTACAAACTTGGTGTAATGGGCATGACAGTAAATACTTAAGGTTCAGTGAACTAAAAAGCAGAATTTAAAATGTTACATGGGTACGTTTGTAATAAGGAAAAACATTCTCACAGTTTTTTGATAAAATCCAACATTTTATGGACACTGACATTTCAATTTCATGTGGTTTTCACATGCTATGAAATATCCTTATTTCTGTTTTTCTACCAGTTGTTTAAAAATGGAAGCTCAGGGTAGGGAGACTGCTCAGTTAAGTACTGAGTAAAAGTACTGGCTGGGAGAAACATGAAGACCTAAGTTCCATCCCCAGTACCCATGTGAGCATGGTGGCATACTCTTGACACCCCAATCCCTGAGAGGCAGAAAAGGTCAGATCGGGAAGCTCACTGGCCAGCCCACACAGCATAATCCAGACCTATGACAGTTCCTGTATCGAAAAACAAAGTGAGCAACTGTTGAGGGACAGCATCCAAAGTTGACCTGCTTCGCCAGCTGGGCCGCCAGCAGCTGCCCTCCGGCCCGGCATCGCTCAGGCAGCAGAAGCAGCAGCAGCAGAGGTGGCGTGTACACACAACACACATGCATCGGAACATACAACCATGAATATATAAGTAAAAACATATGTGTGCATGCACGTGTCCTTAGCTAAATGGGTGGCTCTAGAGGACAGTGCTTAGGCATCTGATACCTTCCTTCTGCAGTGTGCGTGTATCACTGGGTATGTGAGCAGGGACAAGCTATTGGTCTTACCATGTTCAACTGCAAATGGAAATCATAATGCCACCTACTTCAACGAAGGAATTCTAAGATTTATACTAACCCAGCAATCCGAATGTGTGTGCTGGAGAGAGTCTGGGAGATTCAGTGGTCACGTGAGCTTGAAACCCAGAGTCTTATTTCTGAAAAAGCGGCGTCGGGAAGACTATCTGGAGGAAGCAGCTGGGGTCAGCTTCATTTTCACAGCTATTCAGTAACAGTATCTGATAATGGCCAAAGCAAAGAGTTTTCAAACAGCTGCTCTCCTCTTCTTTGACCATGGACCGTTTCTCTAAACACTTCTGGCTGTCTTGTGTGGAGATGTCTGTGGAGGTCCCCTCTGTATTCCTAGAAGGATCCTTTTACCTTTGAAAGGGCTGAGAAGTTAAACGAGGACTTTAGTTAACAAGTGCTCTCTGCATTCTGCATCCCGGGCTGAGGAGAAGTGTGCATTGATGGTTTTCAGTAAAGTGGCCAACTGTTTTCTCCTACACTTGGGTATGGTCACAGCTAGCCTCAGGGAGAATGAGGAGGAATACAGTTGTTAGAACAAGGCAGCTTTGTGCTGAGCTCATAGGCTTAATGCAGTTAGCCAGGCGGAGGTGACTGAGCTGGTGGTAGAGGCAGAAACTGTGACAGCATCACTAATAGGGGTCACGGTAGTGCAGTATCACTAATAGGGGTCACGGTAGTGCCGAGCTAAGCTTAAACCTTTATCCACCTATCTTCAGTAATAGGAAAATTTGAGTTTTAGCTACACTGTTCCCAGTCAGAATTGAAGTTTTCTTCCCCCAAGGGCATAGACTCATCTTTGGAAACATTTCTGCTACTTTTTGGATGTTTGGGGCCTAGGAATGTTCCCTATTGTTTATCGCTGCAGGCATCACAAGAAATGGAAACAACATGTGGCCAGTTGTGGGTGGGTACCCCAACCAATTTTTTTAAGTGGTATTATTGCCTTGTTGAGCCCCTTTGTGTAGCTATAACTTCTTTCTGCCCCTTACTTCAACTATTTTAGGTCAGACAACTGAGTTTTAATTTTTTTTTTAAATTTCTATTCTGTGTGTATGGGAGTTTGATCTGCATGTATGTCTGCACCAACAATGTGCCTGTTGCCCTCAGAGGCCAGAAAAAGAGGCATCTAAGCCCCTGGAACTGGAATTACGGAGAGTAGTGAGCCTCTATGTGAGTGGTGGGACTGGCACAGTGGCCCTTTAGAAGAGCAAGTAATGCCCTTACCTGCTGAGCCATTTCTCCAAGCCCTTGACAGCTAACTTAAACCAAGTGATACTTTATCTATTGGAATATTCCTTTCATTTTTTAAAAATTGGGGCTAGCAATTTTTTAAGTGTAGTTTATTGAGGGTGGGCAAGACTGGAGGGGTTTCTGTTACAAATTCTTATGTTTCTTATGTTTAAGACCATGACCAGTACCTGACAGGGAGCACCCTGAGGGAAAGAAGGGTTGAGTTTATAGTTCAAGTGGACACTGTCCGTAGCAAAAGCTTGCTGCTAGGAGCAGAAGGCACTTGGGCACACTGTATCTGGAGTCAAGGGAAGCAAGAGTAAATAGAAGTGGGACCAGGCTATAAAACCTTCAGGCTCACTTCCTCCAGCAAGGCTCCGCCTCCTTAAAGGTCCACAACCTTCACCGACAAGCAGCAGCAGCAGCAGCAGCAGCAGCAGCAGCAGCAGCTGGGGGTCAAGGGTTCAAACACATGATTATAGAGAGGACATTGCATATTCATACAGGTAGTTTTAGTCATGGGAAAAAAAGAAAAAAAAACCATTCCAACAATAATGAAAAGGGAAAGAGCCACTGAAACCTATTATACAGGTGAGAAAGTCAGAATCCATAGATTGCCCCACCCACCAGTATACTGGAGGGCTGAGTGCCAGGTATGGCTGTTATTCACAGAATATCCACAGGGGTTCCAGAAGCCCCTGGCACTTATTTAAAAGGACACATTCCTGGACCCCAGCCAAGCATATTGAATCAGACTTTCTGAGATGGAATCTTGATTTTGATTATGCTTCCCAGGGGATTCTTAGAGTCAGAAGTGCTCGGTGCAGTACCTCCCCCAGACCAAGCCAACACATAGACCCAGCTTGGCCCAGAGCTCTGCCAGGCTGGGCGACAGTGCAGTATAGAAACCTCAGCACCCATCCCTAGAGACGTAATCTCAGCTTTTCAGAATGGTTTCACCTATTAGCACAATAACAAAGTTAGTCGTGCGTCCCCCCCCCCCCCGCCCCCCTCGCCTCCCAGGGATTGAACTGTCTCGTCCCAAGTGTATAAGACCAAAACCAAACAAATGATTTGCTAACAGTGCACAGTTGCCTGGCCACTGGCTCTGTTAGCCTCTGTGGCATTAGGAACGTTGACTCCCATGCAAGTTTTAAACTCTCTGTGGTCTTGTGAGTACCCTGTTCCCAGATTCCCTCAGCACTTTCCACTTCACAGTTCCTCAGCCACCACACTGCAAGGTTTGGTTTTTGGTGAGTCATTACTAATGGCATCTGGCTGAGGCTAACTCATTTGGGAAAGTTGTTGGGTGCATGTAGTAAATAAAGGCATCCTGAAGCCATCAGTGACTCGCAATACTTGTCTAGCTCATGTGAGACCCAGGCTTACTCTGCCATCACTGGGGTGGGGCGGGGGATAATGTGTTAACACTGAAACTGGGCACTGCTTTGGCCTTTCAATGTGCTCTGAGAGGTAGAAACAAAAGCAAACTGACTGCTGGAGGTGTGCCAGTGAGGACAGAGCGTAGAGGTGATGGTAGCTTTCAGAATGACCCATCTAGAAGGTTCTAGAAAGAAAGTCTATCTCTGCCATATTTATATAGGTCTGCTTCTCTCCCAACCCTCACTGGGTGAGGGGTCAAGATGACTTGGAGAAGAACAAGCTGCCCCAGCAGGGTAACATTGTCTTTTAAAATACCCCCCCCATCCCCCCACCCACCCCCCATCGGCTACAGCATCCTATGCCTTCCATACCTGCAACTTCCTGCTATCCTCCCTCCTCTTCTGTCTTTGAATCCTTCCTTTAAACTCTGGGAGCTAGAATCTAACTGGAATTTAGACACCATTTCATTGTCCCACACTCACCATCCACTTAGCCATCACCATTTTCACAGATCTCTCCCCATCCCCGCCATTTGTTTGCTTTTCCCATGTTACTTCAGACTCCACTTCAGACTCGTGTCTCCTGAGGGAGAAGTAAGGCAATGTGGCGAAAGAATGAGATTGTTTCGAATAGAAACCCAGATTTTCTATTCCTTCATTACATTTACTTGTGTGCATGTGAGTGTGTAAGTCAGAGGACAACTTGGGGGAGGAGAGCTCACCTCAGTTCTCTTCTTTTACCAAATGGTTCCAGGGGATGGACAATTGACAGATTGTCATCAAGCACTTTTACCCACTGAGCCCTCTTCACTGGTTCCAAACTTGTCATTATAACAAACTTGGAAAACACAGGAGATAATTTTAATCTCCTCTGAATGGCCACGTTCAGTTCTTCTGAGTCAGGGTTTCACTGTGTAGTCTAGGCTGGCCTTGAGTTTACAGTCCTCTCACCTCCACCTCCCTAGAGCTGGGACCACAGCTCTGTGCCAATACACACTGCCTGCATCAGGAGTTCTCGATGCCCGGGTGCCCTGCTTTCCCTCACACTGTGGTCAGGTCTCCTTCTGTTGTCTGATTCACTTACAGCAGCAAGCTCTGTAAGGACACTCATTGTGCCTGTCCTAACTAATCATTAACAAGGACATGACTGTGCTCTATTTCTTTCTCCATATAGAGACGTCATTCACAATTCCAAGGAAGTGCTGAGCTTGTTGCAAGAAAAAAACCCTGCCTTTAAGCCAGTGCTTGCTGTTATTCAGGTAAGTTGTTAGCGTAGCACTCTTTTAGCCTTTTTTTTTTTTTTTTGATTTTTTTTTCGAGACAGGGTTTCTCCATGTAGCCCTGGCTGTCCTGGAACTCACTCTGTAGACCAGGCTGGATGTAATTTAACAAATGCTTATAAACAGAGGCCAGACGCATGGCCTGCCAGTGGCCAGTGCTGTTACATGGTTTTCTTCAGCAGGGTTGCAGGTTAGACACAACTCTTTTGGAGTCAGTCATCTTCCTGAGGCATAGGTTATTCACTGAGGTCAGGAGGCAGGCACCGTAAATCACAGGACTCAGGATAGTTACTAACTCACATGTACTTATGTATACTTGATATGGCTGGCAAGTCTGTTCTCTCTTCTTTCTGGGGAAGACAAGTGGGCAATGGCAGGTGCACATTAATGTTTGACAACTCATGTGTCAAAAGCCATGAGTGTATCAGAGGACTTGGCATTGTGTGTTTGTCCTTTGGCTGCTGCCCCTTACTCCAGAGCTGCTGTTGGCACTGTGTTATTGGCATCCTTGTGTGGTGGCAGGTGCAGGGAAATAACAGGATGAGCCAGGCCTGGAAGCGATTTGGCCCAGTAGCCGACCTGTTATTGTGATGCTTGGCAGGCTGGTCCAGTATAAGGATAGCCGCCAATGTGCCAATGGTGCCTTGGTTTGTGAGATTGTAGGACTGTGCTCCTGTGACCTGCATCCTTTGGGAAACTTCCATATCCCCTCCTAGCAAGGGGGGTTGGTTTCGGGCCTTGGGATCCTGGGAATCTAGTTTCAGGTTGCCATTCAACCTAAGTACAAGTATCCAAACTCCTGTCTTCAGTGGTTCACACAGCAGGATGCTGGCTTTGTGGCCGTGATGATGTTATTTTTATATATCCCATGTTTCAGTTACTATTCTATTGCTGTGACAAAACACCATGACTAACCCTGGCAACTTATAAAAGGAAGCATTCGGTTGGGGTATGGTTTCATAGACTTAGAATTTACTATCAAGCAAAGACATGGAGGTAAGAACTACTGGGAAATAACATCTTGATCCTCCACTAGGAGGGAGAGAGAGAGACACTGAAAATGATGCAAGTCTATTAAAACCTCAAGCCCACCCCCAGCAATACACCTCCTCCAACAAGGCCACGCCTCCTAATCCTTCCCAAACAGTTCCATCAACAGGGGACCAAGTATTAAAATATATAAGCCTGTAGGGACCATTCTCATTCAAACTACCATACCCTATAACATGCAATCTATCGTTTTTTAAAGGATATAATGTGAGTCTAAGAAGTTTATATGTACATAACTCCAGCTGTTAGCCCAGTTTCCATAGGCAATTAGAGTCTTTTCTATAATTTTTTTGATCATCTTTTTTATTCAGGCTACTTGTGTTCATTGTCTTCGCAAGTGTGATCTCTGTGTTGTGTTTGGTACACATTGTAAAGGTATTTCACATCATGACATTTTCCCTTCTGCTCCTTTGTCCTTAGGCAGGTGATGACAACTTGATGCAGGATATGAACCAGAATTTGGCCAAGGAGGTGAGAGCTGGCGATTCTAGCAATCCTTTAGAATACCTAATGGTTTGTTCTCCTGTGGTGACAGAGAATCTTACATTCCCTTTCAGGCTGGTCTGGACATCACTCACATCTGCTTGCCTCCAGACAGCGGGGAGGATGAGGTAATGTCAGCCTAGCTCCTTTCCTTTCCTCATCAGGACTATGGTTATCTTCTGGGGTGGTGGGCACAGATCCAGCCTTCTCTTGTGGCTGAGTTTCCATGGAGATCAGACATGAATGATGTTTAGACATCAGCAGTCATTGGCTAAGCAAAGCATCCTAAAGTCAGGAGAGCTGCAGCACTTCCTTCCTGCAGTGTACTGCCAAATCACAGATGGTAGGTCAACTCTACCTGTCGCAGTCACATTTGCACTAGGGTCAAAAGCCATTCCACTGATAATGGGGGTTGTTCAAAATGATTATCGATGGATACAGAGACTATTAGATGGGGAATGACACCCAGCAGATAGATAAAGCTGCAAGTAGTACAGACCCAACAGCACTGCATGGCTTCTCTCTGGCTTAACAAAGATTGTTGATGCTCTTAGGCTTTAGCACCACTATTCAGTCAAAGAAAAGCTGCATAAGCACCAATACTGTGATGCTCCTACCATGCTGATTAGGGAGCTCAAGTGACTCCTAAGTGACAAAGGAGTGGCCCCATATGCAGGTGTTGGTGTGCTAGACAAGGGGCTGATTCATGTCCGGTTGGTTCCAGATCTCACCATGCTACTCAGTGAAGTGTACAGTTTCAAACTAATGAATTGTTTATTTCTGGAACTTTCCCTTGAGTGTTTTTTTTTTTGTAACACAGTTGATGAAGAGTAACTGAAACCTTGGAGTGTGAAGTAACCTGTAGTCTCCTGCAGGGCTGGGCAGAAAGGTTTTCATTTATAAAGAGGAGTAAGCCTGGGTGTGAGATGATGAGGGAGCAGCTTGGTGGTAATCAGCCAGCCTGTTCTCAGGGGCTACTGTCTAGTGTTCAGCCTGAGGGTGCCCCAGAGTTCAGGCATCTGGAAAGAGAAAGCTTGACCAAAAGTTTGCTTTCAAACGTATTTGGTTTTGCTTGGTTAGTGGCATCTGGCAGTTGGTCCAGCCAGTGATGAAATGGGATTGTGCTCTTGTAGTCTCTCTTTCTATGTCTTTAGGAACTGTTATGAACTGAGTCTTCTCTAGATCCTATGGGGAAAGGTAATTCTCTGAAGTATACAGAGGTTGTGGGTGAAGGTCTCCACTGCCTCTTTTCCCCAGCATCTCAAGTAAAGTTTATTGACCTGACTAATAACTCTTCCCTCTAAGGGTGTTTTCTGCAAACCAAAAATTTGCTCTGCTGCACCACTTGCATTGTCTGGCTACACTGTGAAAAGGAGGAGGGGAGATGAAGTCTTAATGCCATTTAGATCATTTCTAAGGAAAAAGGGAAACAAAGTATTGGACAGTTAATACTGTATTTGCCAGTTATGCTGTGTGCCAACCATGAAGGCACAAGCAGAGACAGAATCCAAAGAAGTAGGTCGGCCATTTCCAGGACACTCAGTGTATACAGGCACATCTTCATTTCTTTTTTTTTTTTTTTAAAGATTTATTTATTTATTATTATATGTAAGTACACTGTAGCTGTCTTCAGACATTCCATAAGAGGGCACCAGATCTCGTTGCGGATGGTTGTGAGCCACCATGTGGTTGCTGGGATTTGAACTCTGGACCTTCGGAAGAGCAGTCAGGTGCTCTTACCCACTGAGCCATCTCACCAGCCCCACATCTTCATTTCTTTGTACAGTTTCAATTGTGTAACCCAGGCTAGCCAGGGGAAACACTATGTAGCCCAGTCTAGCTTTAAACTCATAATCCCCCTGCCCCAGCCTCCTAAGTGCCAAGATTATGGTTGTACACCCAATATAATTTTATAAGGATTTGTCCACTTCCAGTGCTTTGTTGTAGGGGCTGAAATTTCAATGAGTGTGGCATTATTATGTTGAACATCTTAATTGATTAAGCTTTTATTTCCCCAGTTGTGTTTTGCTTTTATTAGTGCTTTCCCACTCACGTCCAGATAAAGCAAGATCCTTACTTTATCCTGAGCTCTGCTTCCTTGGACCCACTGACGACTCTCACCCTGTGACTCTTTTCCCTTTGACCTGCTCTGTTTTCTCCTATATTACCGATCACTTTCAGGACGTAGATTATTACTACAATTGGAGAGGGGGCGGGGCTTGCTTCCCGATTAGCATATCATGTCTGCCAGAGCAATTTTGCTCACAGCTAGCTGGTAGGTCCCTTGCTTAGAACTCGTACAAAGCTGATGATCAGAACATTTTGTTTGTTTGTTTTATTTAAATATGGGATGGCTGGGTATGTACACATGAGTGTTGTGCCTAGGGAGCTCCGAGGTACCTGATCTCCAGGAGCTTGTGAGCCATATGACATAGATACTTGGGACAGAACTCTGGGTCCTCTAGAGGAACAGCACGCTGAGCCATTTCTCCGGCTCCCAGCTCCACCGAGTTTGTTTTAGTGGCAGAACAACAACAACTACAAAAAGTCATCAGTCGAGGCTTTAAAATACGTTGGTGAAGACAATGGGCCAGGAATGCCAGTCTCTGCTATAGACATCAGAGGCTCTCTGATGGCTGTTTTGAGACCTCTGTGTTGTCTGCTACAAGACTCTGAAGGCCTCTGGGGTTGTTGGAAGCTACTGATGTGTTACTGTGTTCTGAATGAATTTCACCAGCTAGTCAGGAAGATGTTAGATTAAATAAATCAGTAGGCAGCAAATGGCTATAAAGGGAATTAGAGACAGCCCAGGATCATTTATCCCCAGATCTCCAACTCTCCACGATCATGATGTTCTAACCAGCCTTGTAGAATCTTTAACAGATTCCTTTTTTTTTTCCTAGAAACTTCCAGTTCACAGCTAAATGAATGAGACAAATATTCTTTCTGTACCAAATACCATTTTCCTTCTCTACCAGATGGTAGTAATAATGAAGATATTGTTGCCAAGCAATAAAATAAAAGGGGCAAAGTGACACCTTCTTTGAGTGGGATGCACATGCAAGGGATCTTTCTACTCCTGGGTCAGTGGTTCTGTTAAGTGAAATGAATCAGTCCGAGTGAGTTTCTGTCCGAAGCCGTAGGAAAGGCTCCTGGCACGACACTTGGACCTAGTGAACCAGAGAGCCGTGACTGGTTAGAATTATTGTTGGGAAACCTCTTTTGAGTATGTGATTGCTTGGACCTGCAGGTTCCATTGGACCTGGTTGAGGTACTTGGCTGCTTCCAGACCTCCCTTCACACTGGGATGTTTGTCTCAAATTGGCCACCGTCAAGGAATTGGCTTTTGTCTGCTAACCTGGAGTAACAGTGACGCTTTGGGTTTTTGTTGTACTTGTTCTTTTCCAATTTATTGGCAGGACCTCAGGAACTATGAAGCTGTGGAAAGTTTTATTCATCCAGGTTTCTCTGGGGCTTCTCTAAGCATGCTGTAAAGAGAGAACAGACTCTTTGCTGTACCTCACCCCAGAGTCTTCAATAAGAAGTGAAAAGAACCTAACAGATGACAGTTTTAGGAATCTGGGTATGTGTGTATACACGCACAGGTGCTTGTGTGCACATGTGTATGCAGATGCACAGGCATATCATAGCCAGAAGACAACCTCGGGAGCCAGCTGTCCCTTTCATTTGTGGTGCAGGGTCTCTCATTGGCAGGGAACTCACTTTGCAGGCTAGGCTGGCTGGTCAGGAAGTCCCAGTGATCTACATGTCCCTTCTTCCCGAGAACTGGGATCACAGGTCTATACTATCAAGGCCAACCATTTTTTATATAGGTTTTAGAGGTTCAGCTAAAGTCATCAGTGAGCACCCATGTCACCAATGTGCCATCTCTCTGGGTCTATGGAGAAATCCTTTTTCTACCCCATCAACTTTTTTATTTTTACTAGTTCTCACTTTCACAAAGCTAATGTTTTTCTGTTTAGATCATAGATGAAATCCTGAAGATTAATGAAGACCCCAGAGTGCATGGCCTTACCCTTCAGATCTCTGAAGATTCATTAAGCAGCAAAGTTCTCAATGCTTTGAAACCAGAAAAAGATGTGGACGGGTAAGAAATATAAAAGGAAATAATCAATAGTAATCAATCTTATTGATAAGTAACTGAAGTGATTTATCTAAATTTCAAATTTTTTTTTACTCAATAATTAGTTAAAAAATCATTTTAAATAGGCTTAGGAGGTAGAGAATTTTTAAAATTCTGTGAATGAAAGTCATGTATCTTGGAAAATATACATCAGTTTGGAGGTAATCCTGCACTATCAGACTTACTCAGGAAGCTCTCATTTCTCTGACTGAGTCTTTGGCTAGGAATTATCCTCCCTGGGTAATTCTACCGAACAGTGAAAGAAAGACTGAGACCTTTACTCCTAGACTGGCTAAGAAAAGATGACAACACATGTTTTTATTAATAATACGAGTTTCTAATTAAGTTTAGAGGTGGGGGAATTGTGATCATTGGGTGTTTTGTGGAATGCCATGGTAAGATATAAGTATCACAGGAGAGTGAATGCCATCAGCCTACAGTGTGGGGAGAGTGTGTTTCCTAGAGAGTAAAAACTCCATTTTCTTATATGGAAACATAGGAAATAATTTGTCCTGTAGCTAAAACAATAGGGCGTATTTGGGACGATAAGGTCGGTAACAAATTTATAAAGTTAGTCTAGTGTATCCTTCAGCAGGATACTGCTGCACTGAAAGCTTGGTAATCCTCTGAACTACGCTGGATTATTGCAGTCTCTCTTTTCTTTCTTACAAGGGGAAGACAGGCTCAAACAAGAGAATGTTTGTAAGGGCTGGGCTATAATTCAGTGGGAGGGCGTGTGTATAGGTAAGACACTTGAGTTCTCCGGAATATAGATATGGATGGATGGATAGATTGGATAGTTAGATGGATGATAAAACCTCCAATTCTATAGCAGGGTAATCAAAGAAAGAAGATGCGGTTGTGGACCAGGAAGCCCCAAGGTCTTAGGAGGATATAGTTTGAGACATTTCATACAAGGAAAGAGCCATAGAAACCTGAGGATCTTCATTCTGCTACTACAGAATGAAGTAGAGAGCATCATCTTGTAAGTTCTTTGCTCTAGACTTGAGTGGAAGAAAGCACACAGAAGCCACTGTATAGCAAGCGCGTGCTTTCTTGATGTTCTCCCCTCATTTCCCAAGGAAATAAATACTGAAGCCAAGTGGAAGTTGACCTGTGAGTCTCTGGATTGATAGACTCAGTCCTGAGGTCTGAAAGTGGACAGCTGATTGCAGGGACTGTTGAAGCCATTGAAGGTGTCTCTGAAGCTAGGACGTGCAGCCATGCATGGCCTTCTGCTGGGTCCTAGGGAGTTTCCTGCATCCTCCCAGTCATTCCGTGTTCCATCTTCAGTCATGACTTGCTCCCATGTGTTCCCCTGGATGATTTGTGATTCACTGTTCTCTTCTGTTCGATTTCAGGGTGACTGACGTCAATCTGGGGAAGCTAGTGCGAGGTGATGCTCCAGAGTGTTTTGTTTCACCCTTGGCCAAAGCTGCCGTAGAACTTGCTGAAAAGTCAGGTCTGGAATGATCAGTTCTGTTTATCGGGGTTTTGGCTTTGTTTTGGTTTTCAATAAGGATTTGTTGCTGGAAAATTCTAAATGAAACATAAAAGAGAAACGCTATTTTCTACCTACTGCTATTTAGATAACTTTTTAAAAATAATAGCTTGCTTCTGGAAAGTTCTAATTGATATCTTTTTTTTTTAATTAGGTATTTTCCTCAATTACATTTCCAATGCTATCCAAAAAGTCCCCAATACACTCCCCCCCCCCATTCCTCCACCCTCCCACCCCCATCCCCTGACCCCGGCATTCCCCTGTACTGGGGCATACAAAGTTGGAAAGTCCAATGGGCCTCTCTTTCCAGTGATGGCCGACTAGGCCATCTTTTGATACAAATGCAGCTAGAGTCAAGAGCTCTGGGGTACTGGTTAGTTCATAATAATGTTCCACCTATGGGGTTGCAGTTCCCTTTAGCTCCTTGGGAACTTTCTCTAGCTCCTCCATTGGGGGCCCTGTGATCCATCCAATAGCTGACTGTGAGCATCCACTTCTGTGTTTGCTAGGCCCCGGCATTGTCTCACAAGAGACAGCTATATCTGGGTCCTTTCAGCAAAATCTTGCTAGTGTATGCAATGGTGTCAGCGTTTGGAAGCTGATTATGGGATGGATCCATGGATATGGCAGTCTTTAGATGGTCCATCCTTTCTTCACAGCTCCAAACTTTATCTCTGTAACGCTTTCCATGGGTGTTTTGTTCCCAATTCCAAGAAGGGGCACAGTGTCCACACTTTGGTCTTCGTTCTTCTTGAGTTTCATGCGTTTAACAAATTGTATCTTATATCTTGGGTATCCTAAGTTTTTGGGCTAATATCCACTTATCAGTGAGTACATATTGTGTGAGTTCCTTTGTGAATATGTTACCTCACTCAGGATGATGCCCTCCAGATCCATCCATTTGCCTAGGAATTTCATAAATTCATTCCTTTTAATAGCTGAGTAGTATTCCATTGTGTAAATGTACCACATTTTCTGTATCCATTCCTCTGTTGAGGGGCATCTGGGTTCTTTCCAGCTTCTGGCTATTATAAATAAGGCTGCTATGAACATAGTGGAGCATGTGTCCTTCTTACCGGTTGGAACATCTTCTGGATATATGCCCAGGAGAGGTATTGCTGGATCCTCTGGTAGTATTATGTCCAATTTTCTGAGGAACCGCCAAACTGATTTCCAGAGTGGTTGTACCAGCTTGCAATCCCACCAGCAATGAAGGAGTGTTCCTCTTTCTCCACATCCTCGCCAGCATCTGCTGTCACCTGAATTTTTGATCTTAGCCATTCTGACTGGTGTGAGGTGGAATCTCAGGGTTGTTTTGATTTGCATTTCCCTGATGATTAAGGATGTTGAACATTTTTTCAGGTGCTTCTCTGCCATTCGGTATTCCTCGGGTGAGAATTCTTTGTTCAGTTCTGAGCCCCATTTTTTAACGGGGTTATTTGATTTTCTGGAGTCCACCTTCTTGAGTTCTTTATATATATTGGATATTAGTCCCCTATCTGATTTAGGATAGGTAAAGATCCTTTCCCAATCTGTTGGTGGTCTTTTTGTCTTATTGACGGTGTCCTTTGCCTTGCAGAAGCTTTGCAACTTTATGAGGTCCCATTTATCGATTCTCGATCTTACAGCACAAGCCTTTGCTGTTCTATTCAGGAATTTTTCCCCTGTACCCATATCTTGAGGCTTTTCCCTACTTTCTCCTCTATAAGTTTCAGTGTCTCTGGTTTTATATGGAGTTCCTTAATCCACTTAGATTTGACCTTGGTACAAGGAGATAGGAATGGATCAATTCGTATTCTTCTACATGATAACCGCCAGTTGTGCCAGCACCATTTGTTGAAAATGCTGTCTTTTTTCCACTGGATGGTTTTTGCTCCCTTGTCAAAGATCAAGTGACTATAGGTATGTGGGTTGATCTCAGGGTCTTCAATTCTGTTCCATTGGTCTACTTGTCTGTCGTTATACCAGTACCATGCAGTTTTTATCACAATTGCTCTGTAGTACAGCTTTAGGTCAGGCATGGTAATTCCACCAGAGGTTCTTTTATCCTTGAGAAGATTTTTTGCTATCCTAGGTTTTTTGTTGTTCCAGATGAATTTGCAGATTGCCCTTTCTAATTCGTTGAAGAATTGAGTTGGAATTTTGATGGGGATTGCATTGAATCTGTAGATTGCTTTTGGTAAGATAGCCATTTTTACAATGTTGATCCTGCCAATCCATGAGCATGGGAGGTCTTTCCATCTTCTGAGATCTTCTTTAATTTCTTTCTTCAGGGACTTGAACTTCTTGTCATACAGATCTTTCACTTCCTTAGTTAGAGTCACGCCAAGTATTTTATATTGTTTGTGACTATTGAGAAGGGTGTTGTTTCCCTAATTTCCTTCTCTGCCTGTTTATCCTTTGTGTACAGAAAGGCCATTGACTTGCTTGAGTTAATTTTATATCCAGCTACTTCACCGAAGCTATTTTTCAGGCTTAGGAGTTCTCTGGTGGAATTTTTAGGGTCACTTATGTATACTATCATATCATCTGCAAAAAGCGATATTTTGAATTCTTCTTTTCCGATTTGTATCCCCTTGATCTCCTTTTGTTGTCTAATTGCTCTGGCTAGGACTTCAAGTACAATGTTGAATAGGTAGGGAGAGAGTAGGCAGCCTTGTCTAGTCCCTGATTTTAGTGGTATTGCTTCCAGCTTCTCACCATTTACTTTGATGTTGGCTACTGGTTTGCTGTATATTGCTTTTATCATGGTTAGGTATGGGCCTTCAATTCCTGATCTTTCCAAGACTTTTATCATGAATGGATGTTGGATTTTGTCAAATGCTTTTTCAGCATCTAACGAGATGATCATGTGGTTTTTGTCTTTGAGTTTGTTTATATAATGGATTACATTGATGGATTTTCATATATTGAACCATCCATGCATCCTGGGATGAAACCTACTTGGTCAGGATGGATGATTGTTTTGATGTGTTCTTGAATCCGGTTAGCGAGAACTTTATTGAGGATTTTTGCATCAATATTCATAAGGGAAATTGGTCTGAAGTTCTCTATTTTTGTTGGGTATTTATGTGGTTTAGGTATCAGAGTAATTGTGGCTTCATAGAATGAGTTGGGTAGAGTACCTTCTGATTCTATTTTATGGAATAGTTTGTGAAGAACTGGGATTAGTTCTTCTTTGAAGGTTTGATAGAACTCTGCACTAAACCCATCTGGTCCTGGGCTTTTCTTGGTTGGGAGACTATTAATGACTGCTTCTATTTCTTTAGGGGATATGGGACTGTTTAGATCATTAACCTGATCTTGATTTAACTTTGGTACCTGGTATCTGTCTAGAAACTTGTCCATTTCATCCAGGTTCTCCAGTTTTGTTGAGTATAGCCTTTTGTAGAAGGATCTGATGGTGTTTTGGATTTCTTCAGGGTATGTTGTTATGTCTCCCTTTTCATTTCTGATTTTGTTAATTAGAATACTTTCCCTATGCCCTCTAGTGAGTCTGGCTAAGGGTTTATCTATCTTGTTGATTTTCTCAAAGAACCAGCTCCTCGATTGGTTGATTCTTTGAATTGTTCTTCTTGTTTCCACTTGGTTGATTTCACCCCTGAGTTTGATTATTTCTTGCCGTCTACTCCTCTTGGGTGAATTTGCTTCCTTTCGTTCTAGAGCTTTTAGGTGTGTTGTCAAGCTGCTAATGTGTGCTCTCTCTAGTTTCTTTTTGGAGGCACTCAGAGCTATGAGTTTTCCTCTTAGAAATGCTTTCAATGTGTCCCATAAGTTTGGGTATGTTGTGGCTTCATTTTCATTAAACTCCAAAAGGTCCTTAATTTCTTTCTTTATTCCTTCCTTGACCAAGGTATCATTGAGAAGAGTGTTTAGTTTCCACGTGTGTGTTGGCTTTCTATTATTTATTTTGTTATTGAAGATCAGTCTTAGTCCATGGTGATCTGATAGGATGCATGGGACAATTTCAATATTTTTGTATATGTTGAGGCCTGTTTTGTGACCAATTATGTGGTCAATTTTGGAGAAGGTACCGTGAGGTGCTGAGAAGAAGGTATATCCTTTTGTTTTAGGATAAAATGTTCTGTAGATATCTGTCAGATCCATTTGTTTCATAACCTCTGTTAGTTTCACTGTGTCCCTGTTTAGTTTCTGCTTCCATGATCTGTCCATTGGTGAAAGTGGTGTGTTGAAGTCTCCCACTATTATTGTGTGAGGTGCAATGTGTGCTTTGAGCTTTACTAAAGTATCTTTAATGAATGAGGCTGCCCTTGTATTTGGAGCATAGATATTCAGAATTGATAGTTCCTCTTGGAGGATTTTACCTTTGATGAGAATGAAGTGCCCTTCCTTGTCTTTTTTGATGACTTTGGGTTGGAAGTCAATCTTATCAGATATTATAATGGCTACTCCAGCTTGTTTCTTCATACCATTTGCTTGGAAAATTGTTTTCCAGCCTTTCATTCTGAGGTAGTGTCTATCTTTTTCTCTGAGATGAGTTTCCTGTAAGCAGCAAAATGTTGGGTCCTGTTTCTGTAGCCAGCCTGTTAGTCTATGTTTTTTTATTGGGGAGTTGAGTCCATTGATATTAAGAGATATTAGGGAGAAGTAATTGTTGCTTCCTTTTATTTTTGTTGTTAGAGTTGGAGTTCTGTTCTTGTGGCTGTCTGCTTTTAGGTTTGTTGAGGGATTACCTTCTTGCTTTTTCTGGGACGTGGTTTCCGTCCTTGTATTGGTTTTTTTCTGTTATTATCCTTTGAAGGGCTGGATTCGTGGAAAGATAATGTGTGAATTTGATTTTGTCGTGGAATACTTTGGTTTCTCCATCTATGGTAAGTGAGAGTTTGGCTGGGTATAGTACCCTGGGCTGGAAATTGTGTTCTCTTAGTTTCTGTATAACATCTGTCCAGGCCCTTCTGGCTTTCATAGTCTCTGGTGAAAAATCCGGTGTAATTCTGATAGGCTTGCCTTTATATGTTACTTGACCTTTTTCCCTTACTGCTTTTAGTATTCTATCTTTATGTAGTGCATTTGTTGTTCTGATTATTATGTGTCGGGAGGTATTTCTTTTCTGGTCCAGTCTATTTGGAGTTCTGTAAGCTTCTTGTATGTCCATGGGCATCTCTTTCTTTAGGTTTGGGAAGTTTTCTTCTATAATTTTGTTGAAGATATTTGCTGGTCCTTTGAGTTGAAAATCTTCATTCTCATCTACTCCTATTATCCGTAGGTTTGGTCTTCTCATTTTGTCCTGGATTTCCTGGATGTTTTGAGTTAGGATCTTTTTGGATTTTGTATTTTCTTTGATTGTCGTGCCGATGTTCTCTATGGAGTCTTCTGCACCTGAGATTCTCTCTTCCATCTCTTGTATTCTGTTGCTGATGCTCGTATCTATGGTTCCAGATTTCTTTCCTAGGGTTTCTATCTCCAGCGTTGCCTCAATTTGGGTTTTCTTCATTGTCTCTACTTCCCTTTTTAGTTCTTGGATGGTTTTATTCAATTCCATCACCTGTTTGGTCTGGTTTTCCTGCAATTCTTTAAGGGATTTTTGTGCTTCCTCTTTAATGTCTTCTACCTGTTTAGTAGTGTTCTCCTGCAATTCTTTAAGGGATTTTTGTGCTTCCTCTTTAATGTCTTCTACCTGTTTAGCAGTGTTCTCCTGCAATTCTTTAAGGGATTTTTGTGCTTCCTCTTTAATGTCTTCTACCTGTTTAGCAGTGTTCTCCTGTATTTCTTTAAGTGTGTTATTAAAGTCCTTCTTGATGTCCTCTACCATCATCATGAGATATGCTTTTAGATCCGGGTCCAGCTTCTCCGGTGTGTTGGGGTGCCCTGGACTGGGCGAAGTGGGAGTGCTGGGTTCTGATGATGGTGAGTGGTCTTGGTTTCTGTTAGTAAGATTATTACGTTTACCTTTCGCCATCTGGTAATCTCTGGGGTTAGTTGTTATCATTGTCACTGTTTAAAGATTGGAGCAGATGCTGTTTTCCACTCACCAGAAGTCTTAAGATCCTGTGGCGGGTGTCGTGGTAGCTGGCAGGTGTCAGACGACCCCGCGTCCCAGCCACCCTGGTGCTGGTCAGACAGGAAGAGGCCTGTGGCCCCACTCAGGCCGGCTTTCTGCTTCCCTAACTAAAGCAGTCTCAGGTCCCGCGCGATTGGATTGGAGCAGAAGCTGTGTTCCACCCACCAGAAGTCCCAAGATCCTGTGGCCGGTGTCGTGGGCAGCTGGCGGGTGTCAGCCAACCCTGCGCCCTAGCTACCCCGGTGCTGGTCCGACCGGAAGAGGCTTGTGGCCCTATTCAGGCCGGTTTTCTGCTTCCCTAACTAGTGCAGTCTCAGGTCCCATGCGATTGGATTGGAGCAGAAGCTGTGTTCCACTCACCAGAAGTCTTAAGATCCTGTGGCAGGTGTTGTGGGTAGTTGGCGAGTGTCAGCCGACCCTGCGCCCTAGCTACCCCGCTCTAATTGATATCTTAAAGTGCTATCTAATGTTGTCTTTGTTTCTCTCAGGTTTTAATTTGCATGTAAATAGGCTAACTGTAAGTATTTTCTAGTAAGATTGCATATAAAAGAGATGGCTCCAAACACTAGCATTTTAAAAATTGGTTTCTCTCAAGAAACAGTGAAAATAAGCACAATGAAAATGTCTCCTGTTTTAGCAAGCCTGTCGCTGTAGGTACAGGTAAATCACAGGTAGAGCTGACTTGACTGAGCAGGTGGATTTTGCATGGAAAGACTCCATATGAGACTTAGTAACAAGTGGGTCTGTTTCAGTAACTTCTTACATTCTTTTAATCCTCACATTCCTGTGCCAGGAAAACGGACACAAATGAGTCGCCTTTTTTGATTACTGAATTTAGCTAATAATTACTGTGTGTACTGGCTGGTTTTGTGTGTCAACTTGACACAAGTTGGAGTCATCAGAGAGGAAGAAGCCTCAGTTGAGAAAATGCTTCTATGAGATCTAACTGTACGGCACTTATTAATTAGTAATCAATGGGGTTGGACCCAGCTCATGACAGATGCTGCCATCCCTGCACTGGTGGTCCTAGGTTCGATAAAAAAGCAGGCTGAGCAAAACCATGGGAAGCAACACCCTTCCATGGCCTCTGCATCACCTTCTGCCTCTAGGTCCTGGCCCTGTTTGAGTTCTGTCCTGACTTCCTCCAGTGATGGGCTGTGATCTGAAAGTGTGAACCACATAAACCCTTTCCTCCCCAACTTGCTTGTTGGTCACAGTGTTTTGCCCCAGCAACAGAAACACTAACTGTGAGATAGATCATGTATTTAACAGCTTAGCTAAGACACTGTGAGATAGCTTGTGTATCTAATGACTTAACTAAGACACTGTGGGATAGCTTAAGTGTTTAACAGCTTAACTAAGACACTGTGAGATAGTTCCTAACTTGAGATCACAGAAGCTCAACTTGTCTTGGCCCCAATTTGCAGAGAAAAGAAGCAGATTGCTCCCCCACCGCGACTTAGCCTCAAACATTCAACAGTCAAAAGTCCAAAGATATTTTGGCGAAGTTCTAATAAAAGGCGGACTTTCCAGATGTACCTTTTAGTCAGCAGCCACTAGAATAAGGTCTGTGAGATGATCCGATGTGTCCTGCCCTGCAGGTCTTTCTAGAAACTCCTAGAGGCAACTTACAGCTGGTCCTGTATTTATAAGGAACTGTAGAAACAGAGGGAGCCTTAAGACTCAGAAATGAAGGGTGCATGAGGAGACTCTGGATAGCTGCGGCCTTCTTTCCAAGCGCATGGTCCGCGCGCTGTGTTTGTTTGTTTGTTTGTTTTGTTTTGAGACAGGGAGTCTCTGTGTAGCCCTGGCTGTGCTGGAACTCATTCTGTAAACAAGGCTGGCCTCAGAAATCCACCTGCCTCTGCCTTCCAAGTGCTGGGATTAAAGGTGTGCACCACCACTGCCCGGCTACTTTCTCTAATTTTTTTAATGCTTATTCTATTTTGTTCAAGTTTACCTCTTATTCTGCTCCAAACCTCTCAGACCCTCCATCCTTCAATCTTCCTTCTAATTGCATGTTCTTTAAGAAAAGTAGACCTACTGAGTACAATTCGTGTTCACTCAAATGCATGTGTGCTGTCCACTGCAGCATGGCCAGCCTACCGGGGGCCCCACTCCTGAAGAATACGAACTTGCTCTATTCTGGTAGCTATCAACCGCCTGTGGCTTCTTAACTAGAAGTGGGGCCTTGTGAGACCCCATCCATGTTGGAATGTTGAGTAGATTGGTCCTGTGCTAGCAACCACAGCTCCTGGGTCTGTCACCTCCAGAAGGCACTGTTTTACAGCAATCTTCCCTGACCTCTATTTTTTAATCATATTTCCACTGTCTCTTCTGAGGTGTTCTCCAAGAAAAGCCACTTAGAAGATGTTCTTTCAGTTAAAAGCAATCTGGGAGGAAGTTTTCGGTGGTGTGAATTTTAATATCAACTTTTCTTTGGTTGGTAGGGATCACTTTGGATGGAAAGAAGGTCTTGGTCATAGGGGCTCACGGGCCCCTGGAAGCTGCCCTGCAGTGTCTTTTCCAGAGAAAAGGATCTATGACAATGAGCTGCCCCTGGGCAATACCTCAGCTTCCAGACAAGGTAGGTCTCTCGTGGGACTCTACGACCTTGGCATTCTACATTAGAGAAGAGGGAAGGCTGGGGTGTATAAAGTGAGCACTGAACAGGAAGTTAGAGGTAGAGGTAGATCTTGAAGGAGGAAGACAGTAAAAAGCAAAGTCTGTTATTGTGGCTCATTTCTACAGTCGAGGCAGGGGCATAACAAAAAGAGCAGAGAGAGTAAATGCTCAGATCCTTGCTTGCTAGCTTTCTCTTCTTACACTCTTCCCTTCTGCTCTGCCTAGGGAATGGAGCCACCTATGATGGGCTGAGTCTTCATACACTAAGACTACATTAAAAAGCAGCAAAAGGGTGGTCACAAATTAGGGGTAGTTACAGCAAACAGTTAGTTAGTGGTTGCTGTCTGGTAAAAGGCTTAGAAATCAATAAGACAGTACCAATCTATAGAAGAACAGCAGATGGCTGTTTATAGGCATCTGGTGATAGCTGCCTAGCTCCTTATGCTCATCAGCCACGCTAGCGATAAGTAGTAGCAAGTATTGGTGTTGGCAAGTCTGTGTGAACACAAGAACTGACATATCACCGTAAAGATTTCAAAGAGAAATAAGCTTTTTAAAACGTCCTTTAATAGAGTTTAAGGTACTTTTTTGACCCTGACATTTTCCTGTCTGAAAATGTCATAGAAAAATTCTTAGACATATAAACAAGAAGCCATAGTCAAGGGTTTGGGGAGCTAGCTTAATAGTTAACAGTTGTGTAGTGTGCACTGACCCTAGAGCAGCATGTTTACTACACCAAATAGGAAATCTGAAAGCACACCCAGGGGCAAGAGGAGAAAGGAGGGGCCCAAGGGGACTGCTTCCTTTTCCTTTTAATATTAAACTTACTCTTGTTTGTTCTTCTGTATTGAAAGCTCAGCTCTCAGGTTGGAGAGGTGGCTCAGTGGGTAGGATCCATTGCTAAGCATGCATGAGGGGCTAAGTTCCAAGTTTCAGGACTCACTTAAAAATCTGGGCATGATCCTATACACCCATCACCCCAGCGCTGTGGTGGTAGAAACAAGAGGGTCCTGCAGCCTAGCTGCAGCTTCATAGAGAGACCCCGTCTGAAGGGAATAAGGAGGAGCAGGATGGAGTGGGACAGCTATCCAGTGTCCCCCTCTGGCTCCAAGTGTACACAGCTGTGTGGTTGAGCCCGCATGCACACACACACACACACACACACACACACACACACACACACATACACACCACTCATCCTAGAGTACCAGAGAAAGGAATGGCATAACAGTTCTGTGGGAATTTCTGTAGTCCTTCACTTGGCACCGAGAGTGAGGAAGGGAGAGAAAAGCGTGGGAGGGAGGGCTGGATGAGCTGCACCCCTGAGGACTGCGCCCCTTCTCTTGCTCTCCACCTCCATCTCTGTTCCTCCCAGAGTCAGTCGGGTACTCACCCCAGGGGAATCATTGCTGAGCATGCTTCCCCAGGTTACATGATGGCCAGGGGAGACAGTCAAGTCAGTGGACGGCACTTACCAGACTACCTGGCTTATAATTAGGGCTCAGAGGGTTGAAACAATCTATCTTTTAATCTCCTATTTTCTTTCCTGTCTCCTTCCTTGACTTAGAGAGTTCCATGTGTAGTACCTTTAATATTTAATGTTTATGTTTTTTTGCTTGTTTATACTGAAGGAAAATGCTGAGTGGTTTTTGCATAAGTTTGTCTATGTCTGGGTTGGGTGAACTTTAATGAAATAATATCTATTATAAAGGAAAATAAGGGAGATATGTAGCTCAGTTGGTAGAGGGCTAGCCTTAGCATACACAAAGGCCTGGATCCAGTCCCCAGTGTAACATGCCTAAGTGGTGCTGGCCTGCCTGCAATTCTGATGCTCTGGAGGTGGGAACAGGAAGATTAGACTTCAAGATCAATAAGAGAAGGAGTGAAAGTGGGTCTTCGTGAGGCGCTGGAGGCTTGCTTGAGCGGGTCTCCTCAGCGGCGGCTGGAGTCGGTACATCCTTGCCCGAGCCCATCGGCCAAGGCATCTGGCAGCAAACCCCAGCTCCAGAATTTGGAAATACGGCACATCTAGTTGGCTCCAAATTGTAAACCATAGGATGAGTATTTAGTGGGCATGGGAGATTGAGAACATCCTACCACACCACAAACTTCGGTGTAGATCACTTCCTTTTCTGTGGATTGAAGCCAGAGAGCACAATGAGTACAAGAAATCCTCAAAGAAAGTGGCGTGGTGGAACCTTAAATTCTAGACAAACCCAGAAGCGAACTCGGGAAACAACTTCAACCCCTGAGGTTTCCTTGGAAACAGAACCCATAGAACTTATGGAAACTGTTGGAGATGAAATCGTGGACCTCACCTGTGAATCTTTAGAGCCCGTGGTTGTGGACCTGACTCACAATGACTCTGTTGTAATTGTTGAAGAAAGGAGAAGGCCAAGGAGAAATGGGAGGAGGTTGCGCCAAGACCATGCTGACATCTGTGTGGTGAGCAGTGATGATGAGGAACTATCTAGGGACAAAGATGTGTACATAACTACCCATACTCCTCGAAGCACCAAGGATGATGGAGCTACTGGACCCAGGCCCTCAGGTACCCTCAGTTGTCCGATCTGCATGGATGGATACACTGAGATTGTGTAGAATGGGCGTCTCATTGTTTCTACAGAATGTGGCCACGTCTTCTGTAGCCAGTGCCTCCGTGAGTCCCTTAAGAATGCTAACACTTGCCCAACTTGTAGGAAGAAGATCAACCATAAGCAGTACCACCCCATTTATATATGAAGTGTTCACAACTGCTCAGGATAGACCAATGGACAGACAGCCAGGCTGGCTTTTCTGCATGGTATCTGCCTCCAGTTTCCTGAGCTCAAAAAGACTTTCAAAAATCAATGTCTGATGTAAACTGGTCTTTTGTTTCCCAACCCCTTAGACCTTTTGTTATCTCATTTGATGCTATGGAGCACCGTCCAGAGATCCTCCCAGATCAGATCAGCATCTCTGCCCCTTTGGGTGGTCTGAGCCCAGAGTGGGAAAAAAGGAGTCGGGCATATTGGAGTTGAGCATCATGGCTCCAGCCTCTTTATGGAGCTTACATGTTGGCCAAGAAGTTTCCCTGTTGGGGAAGTTTGCCGCAGCTCTTGTGTGTGCAGAACCTTCCCAAGGCACCTGTCAGTTAGCTATTCTGCCTGCCAAACAGTGACCTGGCCAGACAGCCCGAAGAGCCCAAGGATACCAGTGCATAAACTGCCCACGAAAAGCCTAACTGGTGGACTTTTAGTTTTCCTTCCCATGAGAGCAGAGGTGACCTATGACTCTGCCTGAAACTCATCATTGGTGTGCTGTGTTTTCTGCAAATCAAGTGACTCTGCAGGGCAATCCTGTTTCCTAAGAATAAGAAAGTGCAATAAAACCCGTTCTTCGCCTGCTCTTCAGCAATCTGGAAGATGTAGCACTGCTGGTATCCTCAGCCCAGTGTTGCCATGGGAGCAGTGCTCATCCCACCCCATCTCTGTTCACCAACTGTTCTCAGGAACCCTACCCATGCTCCAATGTCCTTTTACTGGCACAGAACATTCAAGGCTAATAGGACAAGCAAGTGTTTGAGTGTCCCCTCTTTTCTGCTAAGATATGTCCTGCGTTGTCTACAGTGCCCTCCGACCCTCAGTTTTTCAGTTCCCACTGCCTAATGTCTGCCCAAGCATAGATAACAGGAGGTGGTAGCAGTAACAATGGCCTTATCAGCTGTTCACTAACATGCTTTTGCCCAAGCCACTGTTGCCCATGTGTCAGAGGTGTTGCCCTACTCAACCTACACTGCCCTAGCTTTCCCTTGAATAGATAGGCATTTCCAAAGCTGCTTGCTCTCCTAGCCAGTTGAGCTTTGATCCTCTGGACTTTTGACTGCTCAGTAGGTTTTGGTCAGCAAAGCATGGTGCCTCTTCCAGTGGGACCACATAACAATGTCTACTCCACTATATATATATATATATATATATATATATATATATATATATATATATATGTGGGAGACTCAAGTGCTCATGGAGACCAGACGAGGGCGCTGTGTCCTCTTGGACTGGAGTTACCGAGGGTTGTGAATCTCCATGTGGGTCCTGAGACTCTTGAACCCAGGATCTTTAGAAAAGCAGCCAGCAGTCCTAACTACTAAACCATCCTTCCAACTCCAAGCATTTGGGTTCTGTTCTGTTCTGTTTTGTTTAAGAAGTATTTATGTATTTTATGTATATGAGTGTACTGTAGCATCTTCAAACACACCAGAAGAGGGCATAGGATCCCATTACTGATGGTTGTGAGCCACCATGTGGTTGCTGGGAATTGAATTCAGGACCTCTGGAAGTACAGTCAGTGTGTCTAACCACTGAGCCATCTCTCCAGTCCCGCATTTGTTTCTTTATCTTAAGAAACTGATTTAAAATCAGGTATGGCCCCCTTGGCCTGTTTTCTTAATCTGGACATTCGATTTGTGTAGTGAGTGGTTCCGTCAAATGCAGCAGGGACGGCAGAGTCTTGATTGGAAGTTCTAGCTCACTGTGTCAGTTACCGGGATCAGTGGCGCCTGCCAGTATTCAGTGGGAAATGCCACAGCAAGCTCTTGGAGTTATAGATGGCACCATCCTGAGTGGTACAGTGAACCCCTGAACCTCCCGTGCTTTCACTCTTGCACCCCACCCGAGGTGAATTATCTCTGGCATAGCTTCACACTGTGAGCCTACCCACCTGTTTGTCATTCAGAGGCTCTGTTGGGTCAGATCTACTATAGCAATGTGATAGCTAACCATTGCTTTAATTGATAAGGACCCTAAGACATGAGAGTGGTCAAGGTGGTAATTTGGATCTAGCAGAGAAGCCCAAAGAGAAACTCTAAACGGCTTCCTTTGTGTGAAAAAGTGCAGTTATACGTGTGCCTGTATACCACGGTCTACGTACCATGGACTGTATACCCATGTCTAAATGTAATTAGTATAATCTGGCTTCCGGAACCGGCCAGGGGTCTTGGAATATCCTCTTGTCCCAGAATAATGAGTACTGCTACAGCTGAATGATATCTAAAATTACATATTACTTGTTCTAAGGGGTAGGGAGTAAGGGGCAGGTTAGAGAGCCCTACACGGAGGGCAGGGGTCTTGCTGCTTTTAAGACAGGAATGTGCTCTTTGACACACGTGGAAGAAACCTGTGTGTGTTTTCAGTAGTCGCCACACGGGGGCAGCCTACTCAAGAAAATTCAAGAACAATTGACTTGCCTCGCCTTGACCCTCCCTTTCTTGTAGACTCAAACCTTGTGCTTGCTTAGCTTGGCTATGACTGAGTTACAGCCCCTATTTTGCATGCTAAGACCTAGAGTTTCTGGTTTGGAAGCAGTCGTGGAAGAGGAAAATAAGCCTTGGCCAGTGTTGGACAGCTGCGGCAGGCAGAGAAGATGCCTTCCCCACAGTTCAATGTTTTCACAGCTGGCCACACACTTTGGCTGGTTGTATCCATATTTTTTGAAAAACAAAGACATTTTTAAAAGTCCTTTTTTATTATGAAAGTAAATCACCTAGAGGCTTCTGTGGAGCATAGCTCATCCCGACTCTGAGGAGGATTCCAGAGCAGTGGTTTTTCTGGAGAATCTGGAGACGGTGAACATTCCGGTTTCTGCATATCTCAGAAGCTTCTGTTCCGTAATTGCTATGCATTTTCCTCCTTTTTCCTTCACGTGACGGCAGAATCGTGGAGAATCAGAAACACTTGATTTTAGCCTAGAGGCCGCATGTGTGTTAATGTGTATGAGTGCATGTGTGTGTGTGTGTGTGTGTGTGTGTGTGTGGGTGGGTGGGTGTGCAGACTAGAGTACAACCTTAGGTGTTATCCTTACAAGCCATCTGCCCTATGAGATGGGGTCTGTCACTGACCTGGAATTCACCAAATAATCTGTTCTGGCTGATCATTGAGTTCCTGGGGAGTCTGTCCATCTCCACCTCCTCTGTGTGGGATACAAGCACGCAGGCACCACCTTACTAGGCTCAAGTACTCAAACTTATGAGCCTGTGGGAGCCCTTCTCATTCACACCACCACAGAGGCCTTCAATAGAGCTAAGCAGAAGCCAGCACCAAGCTCTTGAACCTGAAAAACTAGAAACCAACTCAACCAATCTCCAATCTCGGGGTGTTTCGTTACAGTAACAGCAAATGAACTGGAGAATGAAACTGAAAGGTAATGCCCTGCATCCGTTCCACGCTTTCAGGTGCATTGAGCATTCCACAGATAACACAGAGCAATGGGGGGGGGGGGGGGGTCAGCTGAATGCTGTCCACATTCCTCGTGTGCTAATGAGTGTAGACCCAGGTCTTGGCCATATGCATTTTAGTCAGGCTAAGGGGCTCCCTTCACCCCAGCCCCGCTTTTTCTCACTTTTCTCCACACAAGTGTATCTTTCCAGGTCCCATAGCAGCAGAGGGATGGACCAGACAGACAAGGCATGTGTGGTTGCATGTGTGTTGCATGTGTGTAATCCTATTATTGGGAATTTGCCTTGACTGGTCCCCTCTTCCCCACTGAGGGTCTCACCTTGGTACCCAACGCCATCTAGAGCAAGCGATGCTTCTGCCTGGGTGCTTATGTGTCAGGCGGACCCCTGTGCTTGGAAGAGAGAAATTGTTGGGCACTGCAGACTCTGCTCCCTTGAGAGTCACACTGAAGTCAGGGACAGAGAACAGCTGGAAGTTGCAATTGGAGTCACCTCCAGCTGGGTTGAGTCCACTGGATCCCAGCTGCATATGGAAGAAATGGTGTAGACATCAGAGATGGGTTTGAATTTCATTTTTCTCTGAGAATCTCATTTCTCTTCATTTCACAGAGACACTTAAAAACAACAACAGTATTTATAGAAAAAAGAAGACATGAGTCTTTCACATTTGAAGACTCAAACTCTTTAGGTCTGAGATTTTGGAGCCAAACTACATTATCACATAGCTTAAATTTAGTGCACAGTATGCCTAATAAAGGGGCTTAAAAGTGAGCAGAAATTTCTAAATGTATTAGGGGTGAAATTAGGGGTGGGTGGATGTGTGTGTGTGTGTGTGTGTGTGTGTGTGTGTGTGTGTGTAAGGATAGGGATAGATAGAGCTGGGAACTCCGAGCCTCAAGTGGACTGGGTCACTGAATTATACTGACTGATCTTTTCACATGTAGGGCAACACTGTAAACAAATATAATCCGTATGCTGCTCGCTTTTAGTTGAGTGGCTGCTCTCACTTTACTTGAGTGGCTGGTGACAGCCATGCACTGTCCTTTGCCCAGACTGTCTTCAGTGATTTCGAGGTTCATACCCTTTTGGACAGGACTAGCATGCCCACCATGAAGGAAGTGAAACTCAGAAGAGACTTCCCCAGATCGTAACAGCTAAGAACAGACACTTGGGGCTGGCAGGATGGCTCAACAGGTTAAAAGCCTGAGGACCCAGGTTCAGTTCCCCCACCCCCCACTCTTCTGGCCCACACAGATACCTGCATGCATGTGGTATTTGTGAACTCATGCAAGCACACCTACAGACTCATAAATAAATCTTTCGGGGAAGAGAAAAGCTAACATGTATACCCCCTCTGTGCGGTAGCATTTATTCCAGATGTTCCTATGAGTTCAGTCTCTGAACCCAAACACTACCCAACTCAGCCACCAGGGCCCAAGCCTTGGCTTGAGCTTACTATTTTATCATTCCAGCTCTTTTTAGAGGGGGAGGGGGTGGGGCTGAGATAGGGTTTCTCCGTGTAGCCCTGGCTGTCCTAGAACTTGTTTTGTAGACCAGGCTGGCCTCAAGTTCACGGAGATCCGCCTGCCTCTACCTCCTGAGTGCTGGGATTAAAGGTGTGTGCTGCCACACCCAACTCCCCTCCTTCCAACATTGTGATTCCCCCAGAGACAACCTTGTACCGTACTCAGTCTGAAGTAGCCTGAAGGTAACTCCTTCCCCCAGACTTTGGGCTTGCCAGAGCTCCCAGGCTCCCTATTAGGAATCAGTGGTATGTGCCCTCGGAAAGGGTGGAGATGGCACCTAGTCAGGGGTGCTGACATGGTGCCGGTGATGTGCAGGATGGGGCCATATGACTTCATGCTAAGTGAACATCCGGTTTCTCAGGAGCATGCGTGGACCCCTGGGATGGTGGCCACTAAGCTGTGTTTAACGAAGTGCATTCAGATGTTGGCATCCATACTTTTCACCCTGCCGGGTCACATGACTTGTCAACACTAAAGAAGGAGCTGATTGGATTTCTTTTTAAGCCAATATATCAGCCTGTGTTGAGAAGGGGATTTGTGAGAGCAAATTGAAGCGAGTAAGCGTGGGCTCAAGTGGAACCCTGTAAATTAGGTTTGATCCGTTTTGGCTGGGTCAGAATGTGAGCCGAGACTCTGAAATGCAGGCAGGATTGCCACAGTAATCTCATAAGGAATTTGTGGGGCAAATATAAGGAAACCAGGACCCGCTTTACAGTCACTCCCTACTCAAATGCCCACCCTAAATCCTATAGGTAACTTGTTCTGACTTCAGTCTTGGTGGGTGGTGCCGCAGATGCTCGAACATGGAATGCCTTCTTCTCAGACGTAGTGTTAGAAATGTTGGCGTAACGATTCGCTGGCTTCGGAATGCAGTTTAACAAATCAGGAGTGGAATTGTGTTACTAGCGTTTGTCTCCTCCTCTGTGGGAAACCTGGATCAGGACCGAGATGTTTCTCCAGGCTGTGGTTTTGGTTCAGCTTTCAGATAGCCCGTGTCACTTTGCCAACCTCAGTCACACCCCGTGTCATCAGAGTGCACTCCACAGTGGGGCATACACAGCACTGCACAGTCCCCATTGCATCAGTCCTGCGGGGCTCTGAGCCTGTGATCTGCAGAAAACAGCCTGGGTGTGTCACCTTCGGCCCACTGGCACATGGTTTGTATTTCCCTTCTCCACAAAGCGAGTAGTTTCTGAGGACAAAATAAGAAGTCTAATGGCACACTCTTGTCTGTTTGTATGGAGAGTCCGTGTCCTAGTCTTTTCTGTATGCATGTAAGTCACTAGAAACCAGAGCCTGGAGCCTGACCATTGCTGGTAAAGCAGGGTCTAGGCCCAAGTCCAGGTGATGTGTCTCCACCTGCCCCGAGTCGGGATTCCTCACCTCTCAGGGGAAGCAGCTAAGGCCCAGAGAGCTCCTCCAAGAGAGCAGATGCAGAACTGTGATCTGCAGATGTGCAGTGGGAGACTGGGAACTAGAAAGCATAAATGCAGAGGCTCATTCCCCACAGCCCTGGCCATGTACCAGGCCATGTACATGTACATGTGCCTTGTGTGTGCATGAAGACTGTGTGGTCCGCATGAAGGTGCATCTGAGACCCACCCTGCTCTGAAGAGCCTTCACCACAACACATTCCCTCTCCCTCCCCTATCTTCCCCTTCCCCTCCTCCCCCCTCTTCCTCTCCCTCTCCCCCTCCCTCTCTCTCTCCCTCTCTCTCTTCCCCTTTTCCCTCTCCCTTCCTCCCCCTCCATCCTTCCTTGTCCCTCTATCCTTCCCTCTCCCTTTTCCTCTCTCTCCCTCTTACCTTCCTTTACCTCTCACCCTCCCTCTTCCTCTTTTCCCTTTCCCTCACCCTCCCTCTCCCAGTCTCTCTCTTTCCCCACCCTTCCCTCCTCTTTCTACTCCCCCTTTCCCTTCTCTGCACGACATTTTTTTTTCCTCAAGAGTTGAAGAAAATAATCATTTTTATGATCTCTGAAAGCATATCTATTACTGAATTTGTGACCCGTTTTCTTTCTTGGTTTACATCATCTCGCCTGACTTTTAGGGTGGTGGTGGTGGTAGTGTGTGTTCCTGTGTGTATGTTCGTGTGTGTGTGTGTGTGTTTAGATTCATTCTTATGTTTCCCAGGCTGGCCCCAAACTTGCTTTATAGCAGCAGTTCTCGACCTATGTATTATGACACCCTTGAGGTTCGAATGACACTTTCACGGAAGCCATCTAAGACCATCTGCATATCAGATAGTTATGATTCATAACAGTAGAATTGCAGTTATGACTAACAATGAAAGTAATTTTATGGTTGGGGGTCACCACACCATAAGGAACTCTATTAAGGGGTCACAGCATTCGAAGGGTTGAGAACCCCAGCTCTATAGCGAAGGGTGAACTTAAAGCGTCTGGTCCTCCTGCCTTTACATCCCAAGTTTAGGGTTGGAGATGTGTGCTACCAGCCTGATTTTATGGAACGTGGGTTCTCTGTATGCAAGACAAGCACAATAGCAACTGACCTACATCCCCAGCCCGGTCTTAACTTTTGGATATATGACATTCACTTCAGAAGAGAGTAATCGTCTTTTCTAGCATTTTTGCACATAACTGAATAGCCTAGATATGTAATAGAACCATGAAGTAAGAATTGAATTTGGGAACGCTTAGGAAAAGGAGGGTCATTTATTATCCTTCGGGAGATGTTGCTAGATATGTCATAATTCCCCGTTGTCCGTTTGGCTCACAGTCATTCTGCTTTATGCAATAAGTCTTAAGATTTTTAAAAGCCAGTAATGTGTTTTACTGATCACAAGAGAGAGTAGACAACTGAAATACACTCAATTCCTGAAAGGAAGAAAATTCCTGCACCGTGAGATCACTGGGTGGGCATGGAGCGGACAAATAGCTTCTGCTTGCTCAGTCTCTGTCCTCTGTCCTGCCGAAGCCTGACCCTGAACGGAACCTCTTGCACACTGACACCCTGACACTTTAAGTCATTACAGCTCACTTCAGGATCCTTGTTTTACTAGTGCAGGGAAATATGGTCGCTGACTCACTGACTGACGTAGGGCATAGCCTTTTGGTGTTTGCTCAGCCGGCTTCAGGTGAGATCAGGCAAGTTCAGGGTGGAATGGTGCTGGACTCAGCTAATTTCAGATGTCAGGCATTCTAAGTTTTAAAGTTTGTGAATAGATAGGGACTCTGCTAATGGACTCTCCATATGCAGACTGTTGAGTGAGAAGTGTGCCAGTGTGGTTGCCATGGGAAAATTACCCATCAGTTCCTAGTTGCCAAGAATGTATTTTTGGCTTCTAGTCTGTTGTGACTACAAGGGATGGTGCACACCTCGGCCACGCCCCTTTCTCTTACCCTGCAAGGCCACGCCCCTCCTTCCTAACTCCATCCTGCTCCACACCCTGTACATTTTCCCATCCTTAGCTCCTCTCTTACTAATTAGCATCAGTGACCCCCAAAGATCAGCCTTCTAGTTCTGCCTTTGCTCTGTGTGGAGGTGACTCCCACGTTTCCCTCCATTCCCTGGAGAGTCTCAGTCCCCTCAGATGTCTCAGTGTCACCTGATTCCACTTCCCTCCTTCTGCCCATCCTAATCCTGCCTCCTGAGAAATCTCCCTGAGACCAATCTCATACACTGTATACCTGTCCGACCAGTTTCTGTTACATTTTCTATGCAACAATGAAACATTTTAGAATTACACCTTAAGTGGAAAAGAAGCGAGTTTCGATACTTTGAAATCCCTGGCTTGCTGCTCTTTGAGATTAGGGCACAATAAGTGAGTATCATAGAAATTTCAAAATTATTGTTTTAAAGCGTGAGAGTTGACAAGAAGCCGCAGGTCACAGGTCTCAAACCAACAACAACAAATTTTTTGTCTCTTGCTGTTATCTTCTCTGTCCTGAGAAGATGGAGCCAAATGAATTGTCCATCAGCAGGTGAATGAGTAATGAAAATCTGGTGTACACTCACACACACACACACACACACACACACAGGAGCGGGGAGGGTGATTTCATTTCTAGATTCAAAGAAAAATGAAATCACAAAATTTGCAGGAAAATTTTTTGGATGGATTAGAATATATAAAGCTAACTGAGGTCATCCAATTTCAGAAAGAAACCCTACATTTCCTCGCAAGCAAATCCTAGCCTATAATGTATATGTATATGTAATGTATACATGTATATGTGTAAACAAATGTATGAGGAGATACTGTAACGCTTAGAAAGGAGAAGAAGAAAGGGTAACTAAAAAAATGAAAGAAATGCATTCTAGTGAATTCACGGATATAATATATGTTGTGTATCCAAATCCCTGTCTGTTGTTGAGAAGGCAATAGCAATTTTAGAAATATTAATGTTTTCTAAAATAAAAGTGACACTTTAAAAAAACAAAAAAACAAATTTGGAGTTCTTTTCAGGATAGTGCTAAGAGGCAAGGAGGGCGTGCCCATACCACAGTGTGCAGCAGGAATGTTGTGGACACTGCTTGTCTCCTTACAATGGAGAGTCTAAAGTGGATCCTTACAGGATAAGATCAAGTCAGAGGCCATAAACATTTGGCTGGCCCTCCCTGTCCCCTTGGTGTGTGTGACAGTTGCTGGCTGCCACAGGTGCTGACTGGACATCAATGTCTGTCCAAACATTAAATAGTGGTAGGTCTTACATTCCAAATGCCAGGGGGAAAGAAGTCTCTGTTGAACACCTGTTGTTTCCTCCCATCTCAGGGGTTTGCCCTACGTCTCCCCAGCCTGAAGACCCCAGCTCTGACCTGTGCACTCAGGGACAGGGTTCTTACCTTCACACTGCCTTAAAAAATGAAATAAGAGGATTTTTAATGAAGATTTCTAAATTCCATTTAGTCACACTATTAGTATAATTTGAAAAGTATATTTTTGCTGGGGAAAGCAGTTATCTTTTAAAATAGCAGTCTTCATTTGAACTTTTATATTCTTCCCCACCCCACTTGCTTTTTCAAGACAGGGTTTCTTTGTGTAGCCCTGGCTGTCCTGGAACTCACTCTGTACACCAGGCTGACCTCGAACTCAGAAATTTGCCTGCCTCTGCCTCCTAAGTGCTGGGATTAAAGGCGTGTGCCACCACTGCCCAGCAAACTTTTATATTCTTAATTACACTGGTAACATTCAAGTGATGTGGAAGGATATTTCATAACTCTCAGGTGCTAAAAGGCACAATTCTTCTTTAAAAAAAAAGAACCTTTCAACTTAAAAAATTACACTCCTATTTGCTTATTGGTGGTGCCATGGTGGGGGGATGGGGGTAGGAGGAAGTGGCACACATGCCCCAGCATGCATGTGGAGGTCAGAAAACATCTTATCGGAGTCAGTTCTCTCCTAACATCATGTGGGCACCAGGAATTGCACGCAGACTTCAGGCTTGCTGGCAGGAGGGGTTACCCATTGAACCATCTTGTCAGCCCATCAACTGTTTGGGGCTTTTGTTGTTGTTTGGGTTTGGGATTTGGGGGCTTTGTTTTGTTTTGTTGCAGGGAGGGTTCGGGGAGGGGGCAGCTTAGTTTAGTTTTATTTGTTCCCACCTTAATCTATCAAACCCAAGACCCACATTTATTCCTCTTCAAAACACATTGCTAGAAAGAACTGATGCGTCCCTTCTAGCCCAATGATGGCGCTGTGCTTGCTGTGGTCCCCTGTCCTTAAATGTATTACATCTGCTAAAGAGAGTGACCAAACCCTCATGGAACCTTCCAGATCACATCTGCTGCCTTCCCTCCTTATTTGATGCCCCTCCCCACAGGGATCACAGGAATAGTTTCCGTGTTACCTAAACCACACGGCACCCACATGCTCCCCATTCGTGTCCGTCTATCTGTGTCTTGCTATTGTTTTAACATTTGGTCCTCTGCCTGGGGAGTGGGTGGTTCCCTCTAAGCTACACCACTTCAGTCTCCACAGAGAAAGCAATATTTTGTTATGAGGTAAAGTTTCAAGCCAGGCCCTGGCCAGGACCTTTCCCATGTGGGGAGATGGAAGGGACAGCCAGGGAGACGGTAATTCTCCTTGAGTTTGAGCTCATTAAAACCTTATCCTGTCCTCAGTGGGTTATTTATTGATCTAAGCATCTAGCACTTTTTCTTTCCAGAAAGAATTAGCATCTATACTGTGATCATGGCTAGGGGTGGGGGTGGCTTTGTCCCTTCTGTGCGGGCATTAACTGCCCCCTGGTTGCTTACTGGCACAGCTGCTTTAGAGATGGATATAGATATGTAGCTGAGGAGCTGGAATAAGATTCTCAAGATTCATGGGTAATGAAGAGAACGGGTTATATCAAAGATACCACGTGTAGGAATCAGAGGGTTCTTAGGGGGCTGGTATGAAGCTATGATCCCTGGCTTCTCCCAAAATGAACACTTCACTGTGCTTCTATACATCCTTTCAATAGGTGTTTTAACATATTCTGGTCTTGCAGTCTTTGTGCAAGAACGCCTAGCAAAATGATGTTTCTTATCTGCTGCTCTGGAGCCAGGCTTAAACATTTGCATTGCCTTTGAGAATCACTGTGGTTGAATTTATGACAGTCATTTAAGTATGTAAATGAGAAATGGCTTTTCAGAACAGATGTTTACAATCGTCTTCCCACTAGAACACTTCCCCTACACATAACATCACCGGCAAGTCTAGCTGCTTCTCAGATCTGTCTGCAGGGATCATGCACAGCTTGAACCAGTCAGACTGCTGGGGCTGCTGGCTCCACGGACCTTGGTGCTGTTTAACTGTGTCATGACTGTGTAGCCTGGAGGAGGAAGAATGGCTAGTTAGACAATTGTTTCAGCAGAGATATCTCTTATATTCTTTCTTTTTAAGTTTTTCTCGCTTTCTTCCTCTTCCGCTCCCTCCCTCCCTTCGTGAGCATGCATGTGTGGGTATGTGAGTGTGGGTGTGTCACAGGAGTGTGTTGCATGCTCATCTGAGTGTGAGTGAAGCCACAGAAAGCATGTGAAGGTCAGAGGCTCAGTTTTCACCTTGTTTGACATAGAATCCCTTTGGTCGTTTGCCAGTGCATGCCCCAGTCTAGCTCACTCACTAGGTTCTGGGGACCTCGCCCTGTCTCTACCACCTTACTCATTGGTGTACTTGGGTCACAGCCACATTACCAGGGCTGGTTATGTGAGTTTGGGGATTTGCTGTTGGGTCCCAGGTTTGCATTACAAGTTCTTTACTGACTGAGCTTTTCTCCCAATCCTCACTTTTCTTCTGAACACAGATAATCCATAGAGGAAGAATTCATTAAAACGATGCATATGTAGCTTATACACTGAGGTGGCTACCGTGATGACATTTTTAAAGCTCCATTTTCTTTGTAAGACACATTAGTCATGTTCTGCTTATCCTAAGATATGCTTGAGGGCTGGAGAAATGGCTCAGTGGTTAAGAGCACCGACTGCTCTTCCAGAGGTCCTGAGTTCAATTCCCAGCAACCACATGGTGGCTCACAACCATCTGTAATGTGATCTGATGCCCACTTCTGGTGTGTCTGAAGACAGCTTCAGTGTACTCATATACATAAAAGAAATAAATCTTTTTTTTTTCTTTAAAAAAAAAAGAAGAAGATACATGCCTGAGTAGAATTGGTCCACAATTTTAGTTCATGTCCACAGTTCGGAATGAACTCCAGGCTCTTTTATTAAAATTGTCTGTTACAGCTGGGCAATGGTGGCACATGCCTTTAATCCCAGCACTTGGGAGGCAGAGGTAGGTGGATTTCTGAGTTCCAGGACAGCCAGGACTACACAGAGAAACCCTGTCTCAAAAAAAAAAAAAAAAATTTGTCCGTTACTTTGGCGTCATCGGACATCTGAAGTTACTCCTGTCTTTCTGCTATAGATTAATGTGTGTGATTTTCTCTCTTTTATGCCTTTTAGCTTCAAGAGGCAGACATTGTGGTCTTAGGCTCACCTAAGCCAGAAGAGATTCCTGCTGCATGGATTCCATCAGGAACCACCATTCTCAATTGCTTCCATGACTTCTTGTCAGGTAGATGTCTTCACCTTGATGGGGCAGGACAGTGACTAAGGCAGGTCAGATGACGGACCTTGCTTCTTTGGGAGACCACATTCTTGAGATGCTGGCTGCTATAGGCATGAGGCCAAGAGACTGGATTGTTGGTGTGCCTACCTTTGGGGCAGAGGTTCTCAACCTGTGGGTCACGACTCCTTTGGGAGTCCCATGACACTTTTTGAATCTCAGATATCTTGCATATCAAATATTTACATTGGGATTCACAACCGTAGCAAATTTACAATTACAAAGTAGCAGTGGAAGTGATTTTATGGTTGGGGGATCACTACAGCAGGAGGAACTGTATTAAAGGGTTATAGCATTAGGAAGGTTGAGAACCACTCCTTTGGAGTGTTTTGATACCAGGTTCATATTATGAGCAGAGAGAAACCACGAAGTCAGGGAGGTGTCTGCCCCAAATGCCTCTGGTGAACTCTGGTACTGACAGACATGACAACTGGGAAAGGGTTGGAGGAAATGGAGCTGCCAGGAGGACTAGAATGGAGATAAACGGTATGTTCTCAGAGCTCTCCTCACAGGGCCCCCTGAAACATTCTACCTTTAAAAGCACAGAGAGCAATGGAGAGGGTAGAGGCGCAGGAGAGAGGCAGCCATGTATGTAGGAGCCCCTCAGTTTCTTCAAAACACACTCCTGTGGCTGCCAGGTGGGCTTAGTGTGCAAGGGCACTTGCCACCAAGCCTGGTGACCTGAAAGCAGTCCCCAGGCCCTACGTGTAGAAAAAAGAATCAGACCTCCACACACACAAACCACAGCTATGGTACACAAACACACCACACACACATACACACACTAAATACATAAATGTTTTTGTTTTTTTTTTTTTTGTTTTTGGTTTTGGTTTTGGTTTTTCGAGACAGGGTTTCTCTGTGTAGCCCTGGCTGTCCTGGAACTCACTTTGTAGACCAGACTGGCCTTGAACTCAGAAATCCCACTGCCTCTGCCTCCTGAGTGCTGGGATTAAAGGTATGTGCCACCGCTCCTGGCTATAAACATAATTTTTAAAATTAAAAGTTAAAAGAATAAAATGCATGGTTTGCAAGGCTGGGGGGTTGTAGCTCTGTGGTAGATGGCTTGCCTGACAAACATGAAACTGTGTGTCCCATCCCTTGTACTCTGGAAACAAAAGCCCATAAAATACACATCCTATTACCTGCAGCCATGCAGACAGCTTTTATTTGTCCTGCTAAGAAAGCAGTCTCTAGCCTATAAATCATGACAGAAGCTGACTGGGCTCAGAGTCCTAGCTAGATGAAGAACTTCGTTATAACACCCCGCCTTCTCAAAGAGTTTACATTTTCTGCAACACTATTTACCTGCTGGGTTTTGTCAGCGTTTATATTGAGAACAGTTTGCACACAATTCTAGCTGGAGACAAATGTACTTCAATATTCTTTTGGACTGTCTTTAAGCTCTGTAAAAAAAAAAATGATATATTTTGTGTCGTGAGAACTCTTTATTTTTAATGCTTCTTTTAGAGCTCGTGGTCTTGATAATGCTTTTTCTAAAGATATTACACCTTTAATCCCAGCACTCAGGAGACAGAGACAGGTGGATCTCATACTTGTAGGCATGGCTGGTCTGTGTACCAAGCCAAAGGCCACCCAAGAACTATAGTAAGACCCTGTTTCAAACCAAACAAATGAATGATGATGGTAATAATAATAAATAACATTAGATTTTGTTGGAGAGTTGGCATGAGGTTAATTATAAAATTCTCGAAGAATAAACATTAAATATTTTATTTAAAAAAAAAACCATTAGGTTTCAATGTTTCAGTACTAGGAAGGGCATAAAAGACTAGAAGCCTCTGCATTGATTTAATTTTCTATAAGTAGAATATTTGCAGCTAGTTTCTTTTCAGTTTGTCTGGTCCCTTTGTAATTGTTTCCTTGTTGGTTTTGGAATGTCATGTGAACAAGACAGCACTTGGCCCTGTAGTGAACACACAGTGGAGGCTGAGCATTGACCATGAGCAGGTAAAGCCACATAAAACAAATGGATGGATTGTTTGGAGTCATTTTTAAAAAGTTCTTTTGTTTGAGCTCTAGGCCAGAATTTTGAATACACTGTGGTTGGGTGAAGGTGAGCGTCTTTAATGAGGTTTTCATCCTCATTGTTATCATTGCAGACCCTCCTCCAAGTTCCCACATAGACAGGATCTGGGGGTTATGGTACGGTAACTCTGCAGAGGCATCGATACCTAATTGATACCTACCCCTAGGAGAGCTTTTTCCTGATGCCTGATGCTGGTGACATTGTGTTCAGAAACCAGACCTGACAATCAGGTCTTTCATTCCACTGTGCAATGAACTGAGTATATGAAATTTAGACACAGAAATTCTACATTCTTCTTCAGGCTATATATTTATTACATAAAACTATTTTTAAAAGAAGAAATGCTGTGATCTTGAAGCACTTTGATTTCGAAAAAACCGACTTTGCCCAAAGTACGGCCATTTTGTATGCCATGTTGGAAGATATAGGAACCTGTGTACTGAATGGGATGGAGAAGCTGGTCTTTAATTTTGGGCCCAGAGAGCAGCATCAAACAGCAGCATCTTTGGGTTTCAGTGTCATTTGCAGAGTCTCCTCTTGCTGAGAAAGGAGTATCTAGCGTGGAGTGAGAGAAGTCATGAGCTGTCTCCAGGGCTCGGTAAGAAACCAGGTGATGCAGAGGGACCAAGAGTTTTCCCTTCTGTGGCCCTGAAGGGTGACAGTTTGATGTACAGGAAAGGAAAGGGCGGACATGGATTTAAGGTTATGTCACTCAAAGCAAAGACAATCATTTTGTTGGTTGTGAGGTTTTATTTTGTTTTTAAGACAGTGTCATTGTTTAGCTGAGGTCTGCTTTGAACTCTCAATCCTCCTGCATCAGCTTCCAGAGGCTGAGCGATAAGGATGTACCACCACCAAGCCAGACTTAGTGGTTTGGATCTTTTGTTAAGATTCATTTATTTTTCTTTTATTTGTGTGTGTGTGTGTGTGTGTGTGTGTGTGTGTGTGTGTGTGTGTGTGTGTGTGTGCAGGTGCTCCCTGAAGTGTGAGACTTTAGATATCCCTGGAGCCAGAGCCACAGGTGGTTGTGAGTCATTATTGTGAGTTCTGGGTACTATCAAACCCCGGTCTTCTGCCAGAGTAATCCATGTTCTTGACTTCTGAGATCCACCTGCCCACCAACTCCATACCTGATTTTTTTTTAAACTCTTATTTATACTGACCCTCTAGGCTGTGTGGCTTTGAGGAAATCACTTCAACTTTCCACTCCTCATAGATAAATAGAACTGAGAAACTCAGCTGGGAAGGACAAATGGCGTGGTGATTTGGGGGCAGTGACTTTAGCATACTGGCTACCAGTGAATGTTGGTTCACTCTCTACACCCCTCCCTCTCTACCATATTGCCAGCACACACAGGCCGTGACTTCACAGCTGCAGAATGTATGCATGTTCTTAGAAGTTATGTCCAGGGAAGTAAGCAGGGTGGGAGATTCTAAAATAATATGGTGGCAGCTTCTGAGCAATTGGGCAGACTCAGGCAGGATTCTGTCATCCTGTGTGTTTGGAATGAGATGAGGATGCTTCCTTCTGACCCTTGAGCTTTATTCTGAGACCCATGTCTGTATTCGCTGGCTCTCTTCTTCTCCTAGGTCTCTGCCTGAGGTAGCTCACCAATTTTCTAGTTCAAATTTCAATTTGTTCTCAGTACATGTAGTTACTTTTAAGGGATGGGGACGTAGCTCAGTTTGTAGAGCTCTTACCAAGCACACGTAGGAGCCTGGGTTGGATCCTCGCCTTGGCATAAAATCTGATGTGATGCACACCCAGAATCCCAGCACTGGGTGGTAAAAGCTGAGGGCCAGAAGTTTAAAATCAGCCTTAAATACACAATGTCCTTCTCCAAACAAAACAAAACAGAAAACAAAAATGAAATAAACAAAAACAAAACCATATAGGTTATGCATGTAGTGTATTGATTCCTCCTTAGTTTGGTTGGCCTTAGAGGTTGCCATGTTATAGAGGATAATGGTTATGTTTACATCATTTTCATTTCTTCAGAGCTTTCTCTTTAAAGAGTGTGAGTTGTACGCTCTGATGTGATGGGATTCACATGGTGGGAATGATGATGGCCACTCTCAAGGGCACTGTCTCAAAATGGTGCTAGAGGGTTTCTTCAGAGGCAACTGGGTATTTATTGAGTGTATTTAGGGTCAGGGCCGGTTCTCTGCAGAGGGGGAGGATTTGACCTGGCCACAGGCTTCTGTTATGTTAGCCCTGGGGTTAAGGCTCCCTCCACTCAGGCCTCTCATCCTTTCACTGATCCCTGCTGCTTTCTTCAAAAATTCCTCCCGATTTCTCGTCCCATCACGCCATTGTATTCTTGTCTGGATTCATTTCTCTTCATTTAGCTGTCCGGAGACAGGGAGGGAGGAAGGAAGGAAGGGAGGGAGGGAGGGAGGGAGGAAGGGAGGGAGGGAGGGAGGGAGGGAGGGAGGGAGGGAGGGAGGGAGGGAGGGAGTGAGTTCTGTTCTGCTCAGACCTGTTTTTCACAGTGTTCCTCATACCTTGAAGTCATCCCAACACTTTTCCTAACCACATCACAGTCTCTCTTTCCCTGAGCCCTGTGTTGTACAAGACCCTAAAATGATAAAAATCCTTTACTGTGCAACTGTGTCCCTTATGTTCTGGGGCCATGCACTTACAGATTGATAGCAGTCCCTGGAATGTCGATGTCTTAATTCCCCATTCCTAAAAGGCAGGAGAACGAACAGTACCTGTTTTTCTTCTTCTTCTCCTCCGCAGTAGTTGGACAGGATTTTAAGAACAGGTCTTTAGTGGTTAAAGGAAAGCAAAACAAATCTCTCCCATCTTCTGACTCTTCTGCCCAGATGTGATTTATAGAGCTGAAATATTGCTAATCTTTAAACTATAGATGGGGAATGTGGTTTTTTTCCAACACCCTGATTGCATGTGACAACAGAACTTTACAGAGCACATACTCTTAAGTGTTTTGTGCAATTTCTTGTAAAGAACTGTCAGCATAGTGGATAATTTAGGAGTCAAGTGGTCCCGAAACCCAAGAAAATGGTTTCTTAATTAAAAAATGTTGCTATTAGGAGTATTTATTTTCCCATTAAGAGAGGATACAGGCCAAAGCATTTTACATGTGTGTTTTCTTTTAATAAATGTTATAATTGTTAACTAAAGGAGGGGAAAGCAAAATTCTTATTGATGCTTCCCAAATTTGAAAAACAGATGTATTTGTCAGCTTTCTGCCCCTGTGAAAAATGACTATTTTTCACAGGGAAGAAAGTCTATTTTGGTTCATGGTTTCTAAGAGTTTATGCCATGTATCTTTAGGCCTGTGATGTAACACTACATCCTGGCTGGAGTGGGGACAAGGAAACAAACAGAAACTGGAAGGGCCTGGTGTCCCAGTGTCTCCTTCAAGGCCATGACCCCAGCAACCTCGCTTCCTCCCACTAGGTCCCACCTTCTTAAAATGCCAACACATTCATTTTACCAGAGCCACAGGCTGATGAACCAGCCCAGACCCCAGACCCCAGACCCAAAACAGCATCACGCAATCCCTAAGATTAATATCCTAAAACATAATTGCTTTTGATAGAAATTAGGCCATATTTCTGACAGGAATTTTCTTTTGATAATTCAAACAAACAAACAAAACAAGCAATTTATGGGCTGAGGCTATGTCTCATTGGATAAAATGCTTGCCACAAAAGCATACAGGCCAGAATTCAGATCTCCATCACCCACATGAAAGCCAGGTGGGCACAGCAGGCACCTGCAATCCCAGCGCTCTGGAGGCAGGACAGGGGATCTCGGTGGCAAGCTGCCCAGCTAGACCAGCAGAATGAGTAGCTCCAGCATCACCAACGCACCCTGCCTCCACAAACTGAGAGTGACCAAGGAAGACGGTTGGCATCAACCAAGTTCACGTGTGCTTGAACACACACACTCGCATACCCACATGTGAACACATATGCACACACACACTTGCACACACATGTGAATACATATACATACACACTGAAAAAAAAGCCCATAGTTATGATTGGTATAGTGGCTTACACCTATAATCTCAGAAATTGGGAGGTAGAGGAAAGCAGATCTCTGTGAATTTGAGGCCAGCCTGTTCTACATAGTGAGTTCAAGGTCAGCCAGGGCTACATACTGAGTCCCTGTCTCAAAACAAAACAAAAAATCCACAGTTATTACTTTGAAAACATGAATATAATCTATAAATTATATATGTATGTGTGTGTGTGTATTTAAATATAATGTCTTCTTTCTCTGTCATACTGTTTGATAAAGAATTCGCTACATTTGATTTCATTTAATTGAATATATTTTACACATATTATATAAAGTTATTGTTGTTGTTTTATGACCAAAGGAAGCTTGCTCTCTTCACAGCTTTAGGGTTTATCCGTAGGTGTTTCACTTCTGTGTGTGCCTTGTGCTTGCAAACAACTTCACTTCCGCTATTGCTCTAGGGTGATACTGTAAGGGTTCAAGGGTCTGAAGCCCCACTGTGTCAGAAATTCAAATGTTGGGTAGCACATATGTCTGGTAGTTAAAATGAATATTCTTAATGGTACACCTCGTGGACCTGCTACATTTCAATTCACACAATCCTGGCCGGTTGGTTTTATTCTTCGTAACAACCCAAGCGGGACTGGGTCAGAGGTGGAGATGTGAGTCTGTATAGGCCATGCTGCCTCTACAATGAGTATCATGGATATCTTTGGCTGTGGGAGTGGCAGAGGTGCGGGGCCTTGAACTCAGGGCCTCAAGCAAGCCAAACAAGCACTCTATCACTAAGCTGTATCTCCATTCCTCTTACTTTTTAAATTTTGAGACAGAGTTGGACTCTCTTCCTCAGGCTGGCCCTGAACCTGCAGTGCCCCTGCTTTGGCCTCCTGAGTAACTAAGATGACAGACTACCAGACCAAACTAGAATTGTCTAAAGCCACCATTATATTAATTCTTGTGTATGTTTTTGAGACAGGGTCATACTGTGGAGCCTAGACTTTACTGTGTAGTCTGAGATAGTTTCAAGCTGTCTATTTTCCTGCCTCAGCTTTTCAAGTGCTGGGTTTAGAGGCTGGGCTACCTTATCCAGATAATTGTATCTTTGCTTTTGTAGGTCACAGTGTCACACTTGGGGTACTTGAAGAACCCATGCCTGGATGTTTCTGTGTTCTTCAGTGTGAGATATCTGTCAAGCATAGTGTGCTTTGTTAAACCATGCCTCCGTTTATCCCCAGGTTAACAGCTTAAAGGGACATTGACATCCCTCTAATATAAAAATACAAAATAGCCCCAGCTGAGAGCCTCAGGGTTGTGCCAGAGGTGACGTGCCTGTAGACATTTCCTGACCTTGGTGATAACTGATGGGCGCCACGATTCTGTGTGCTGGATTTTTACAGAGGGCAATTGTTTATTAGTGAAAATATGTTAGAAGCCTTTTTCCACTCAATGTGTTTGCAGGGAAGCTGAGAGGAGGGTCTCCTGGGGTGCCCGTGAACAGACTCATTGCAGAAGAGAGCGTGCGTCTCCTGGCTGCGGCTCTGCGGGTTCAGGTTCGTGGGACGTGGCCATCTGAGTTTGGGCTTCGTAGTAGTTTCTGATGTTTTCCAGTGTTTCCGCCTGTCGGGCGGAGTTTTAGACACTCCACGTCTGGGGTCAAAGAGCCCTCTGATGGGAGGAAATGGGTACTTACTTGCTTTTTACTTGCCTACCATCGCATGATGTGTGCAAGGCAAATGCCCAAAGTCGTGTCTGTGTAATGCATTACCTCTCAAATGTACCAACACAAAAACTTGAAGCGTGTATTGCCTCATAATTTTTCTGTGCCAGGGACCTGGGAGCTGGCTAGCTTCAAGCCTTTCAAGTGGTTGAAATCAAGATGCCAGATGGGGCTTGGTTGAGGGTTGAGATGAAGAATCTATCCAAGAGGCTGGGGAGGTGGTTCAGTCAATGAAGTGCCTGGTCCACAAGCACAGGGGCCGGACTTTGATCCCCAGCACCCACATAAAAAAGGTGTGAGCCTGTCTTCTCAGCACTGGGGAGACAGACAGGAGGATGTCTGAGACAGTACAGTTGTAGGTTCAGTGGGAGATCATGTCTCAAAGCTAAGGTGGTGTGGACCAGAGAGGTGGCTCAGTGGCTAAGGGATGGGCTGCGCTTACAGAGGATACAGATTTGTTTGCCAGATGGCAGCTCACAATCATATGTCACTCTAGTTCCAGGGGATCCAGTGTCCTCTTCTGACATCCCCCACACATGGTGCATAGATGATACATGTAGGGAAAATGCCCAGTTCCCCACAAATACCCACATAATAATAATTTAATAATAATAATAATAACATATTATAAACATATGTTGGAAACCATTAGAAGCCATCCATGTTGCCAGTTCTGACTTTTATGTATAAACACACAATAAATCTTTTAAAGAATAACCATATCTACAGTCTTGATATCTTTTGTGAATAGTTAAGCTGTTTTAACAGTGCATATGTCTACAAGCCCATAAACAAAGTCTACAAGGCTAATTGCATGTGCATCACATTGTTGCTTATAACCTGTGATAACTGTCTGGCTTGGGGGTTCCTTGGCCTCCGTAAGCCCCTCGCAGTCTTCCTGTAGTTGATGTGGGAACCCTGTCACCCTCACATCTACACCGTCTCTTTCCCCCTCTCTCCTGAAGAACATGGTGAGCAGCGGCAGGAGGTGGCTCAGAGAGCAGCAACATCGAAGATGGCGACTGCACTGCTTAAAACTGCAGCCTCTCTCGCCTGTGCCCAGGTAGGTGATGCTGTGCTTGGCTGGTACTGATGGCGGCTCACCCCAGGGACACGTATCTCTGGTCAGTTGCTGACTGGCATAATGCAAGGCTTTTGAGTGTTTTTTTTTATCTGAAACATGGTCCCAGGCTGATCTTGAACAAGCCATAGGAAGCAAGCCAATGAGTAGCACCCCTCCATGGCCTCTGCATCAGCTTCTTCCTCCAGGTTCCTGCCCTGCTTGAGTTCCTGTCCTGACTTTCTCCAATGATGGATTATGATCTGGAAGTGCAAGCTGAATAAACCCTTTCCTCCCCAACTTGATTTTTGGTCATGGGATTTTGTCACAGCAATAGAAAACCTAATTAAGACACTTTAGCCACGAAGATGAGATAAAACAAGATTCTAGAAGCTAAGGAGAGGTGAGAAGAGAAATAGAAAGATCTATGATGGTGACCTTGGGGGGAGGGGGGTGGGAATAGCCTTAAAGGAAGCTCAGAGTTCAGCCTACACTGGCTTGAAGCATCATTTTCCTCTCAGCTTCTCTGGTACCCTCTGGAGCAGGAGGGATGCAGCATGTTTACCAATTATCCCCTATACCAAGGTCAGACTGCCCTGGTCCTCTGTTCTGAAGAGAATTATAGAGTTGTATTGGGGCTGAGCAGGTCGTCAACAGTAGCAACTGAAGAGTTGCCTATGGCAGTGTGTGTGTGTGTGTGTGTGTGTGTGTGTGTGTGTGTGTGTGTGTGTGTTGGGGGGGAGGGTGGGTTCTTTCCATCCTCGAAGACTGTTGTGTCTCAAGTTCAAGTTCATTGCCCTCTCTCATGCAATGTTCTAGGCTCTAGGAATAAGTGTGTCTTCAGTCCTCCCTCTCAGGCAAATGTTCAGTGGGGTAGAAGAACAGGCTGGCCCCAAATAAGAGAGACAGGGCATGTTGGCCACAGCAGTGTTCTCTGGGTGGTCCACAGTACACACATTGTTACTGAGAGCCCCTGTAATAACGACAACTGTGTGCTCACCTCAGTCACGTGTGATGCCCAGCCATCCTCCAAATGAAGGTCCTGACTTTTTTTCAGTCTGAGATTGAGTTTCGAGTACTGCATCCTTTCACGAGCCATTACATAATTAATAAAATATTCTCAACTATTATTTTTGGACTGAAAATGCGAAAGGGAGAAAGCATGGATGGAGATGAAACAAAATAGCATTTCCATATTTCTGAATAGCCAAGAGACACTTTGGCTAGCCAGGTGAGAAAGCATCATGTGGTAGCCGTTCTAGCCTCTGCCGCACGGAACTGTGTGCCCAATAATGGGTTTACCATAGCCATAGTATGAAGAACACACTTGGCCTCTGCCTGTGACATGGGTGTTAAATTTGTGCCTGACACCATTCTAGAGTCTTGATACTTTAATAATATTTTGCAATAATATCTCACAAAGAAAGGGAGGGAAGAGTCACTTTCTCATGCATCTTAATTGTTAGCAGTTGTGTTTAATTCTGCCTGGGAAGAGGGACCACAAAGCAATTGGGTTGATTTAATGGTTGGCAGGGTGTGCGGATGCTTCTCCCTCGAGCGCCGACCACCTAAGCTGAGGCGACCACCTCTGTCACGCTTCTTCTCTCTCCCTCCAGTGATATTGAGATTTCCCGGGGACAGACTCCAAAAGCTGTGGATGTCCTTGCCAAGGAGATAGGATTGCTTGCAGATGAAATTGAAATCTATGGCAAGAGCAAAGCCAAAGTCCAATTGTCCCTGCTGGAGAGGTTAAAGGATCAAACAGATGGAAAATACGTCTTGGTTGCTGGGTAAGACTCCACACTGACTCTAATGAAGAGACGTGTTTCTAGAACTGTCTTCCATATTTATCCATATTTATCTCTGTCCACACACCCCTTAAGTACATTGCGTTCTTGGTTTTGACCCTGTTCCTTTTTGCGTCAATTGACAAGCCTCCGTTTGTCATGAGGTAAGGCTCCTCACGCCTTAGCAGAGCTGAGGGAAGTACTCTCTATTCTGTACATAGAGTAACAAGCTGCTAAGTTTGCTGTTTTGCTTTTGAATTTATTTTTTAACTTGTGATGCTGAGACTCACACCCAGAGTCTGGTATATGACAGGCAAGGTCTCTACCACTGAACTGCATCACAAAACAGGAGTGCGGTGGCTTCTTTTGACAGTGCTGGAGAGTAAAGCTAAGCAAGGGCTGTACCACTGAGCTACACTCTCAACTCCAGTGCTTTATTATTCTTGCCCTATTGCTCCTCAGGGTTCTTCGACCTGCTACCAAGTCATGCTCTGTAGCCGAGGATGCCCTTGAAGTCTTCATCCCCCTTCCTCTATCTCCTAAGTGCAGGATTACAAGCGTGTGTGGCCAGTCCCAGCTGTCCTAGATGTTTAAATTTAGTTTTCCATGATTAAAATAACAATCAGAAGCACATTATTTTGAACTGTGTTAGGACTTGAGTAACATGTCATTTCATATTCTACTTAAAATTTAAGATATTTGTGGGAAATATACATTCCCTTGTTAATGTCCTTGGTAGTTCATTGTCATATGTGGACCTTACAAAACATTTCAAACTAAGGTTGGCCATTTTCAATTGTATTGATACATGAAAAACAAATTGATACTTTTTATGAAAGGGGAGGTTTTTGTTGTTTCCTTTTTAAAAACATATTTGCTACCTGAATTATTCAGCCAAGAGATTTGAACTATTCTGACATTAAGTTACATATACTCTTGTGTGGTCTTGCAATTGTGTGTGATTGACTGTTGCAAATGATGAGTAGGTGCATAACTAGGCGGATGGATGGATGGATGGATGGATGGATGGATGGATGGATGGGTGGATGGATGGATAGGTGGATAAATGCATGCATGCATGATATTTTGATAGATAGATAGATAGATAGATAGATAGATAGATAGATAGATAGATAGGTAATGGTGAGGCTTGAAGCATAAAATCCATTTATCAGGTAGCGACATTTCTTTGCTGTGGATTTGACTTCTAGTTAACTTAGATTGACTTAGTTATCCATGTGATTGCTTTCTGCTTTCATGTTGTTGGTTGCTGTCCTAGTCGAGTTGGTTGGTTGGTTTGTTTGGGGGGTGGGGGGTGTTGTTGTTGGTTGGTTGGTTTGGTTTGGTTTGGGAGTTTTTGGGGGAGGTTTACTCTTTCTGTTTATTTTTTGTCAGGTAGAGTCATATAGGAAGAGGGAATCCTCAACTGAGAAAATGTCCCCATCACATTGGCCTGTAGGCAAGTCTTTGGGGCGTTTTCTTGATGAATAATTGATGTGGAAGGGTCTAGCCTCTTGTACGTGGTACCAACTCTGAGCCATATAGTCCTAGTCTATGTAACAAGCCAGCTGAGAAAGACAGTAAGCAGCATTTCTCCATGGTCTTTGGTTCACTTCCTGCCTTGAGGTCCTGCCTTGAGTTCCTGCCCTGATTCCTCAGTGGCAGGGTGTGCCTGAGAGCTGTAAGATGAAGTAACCCTTTCCTGCCCCGATTGCTTTAGGTCATGGGATTTTATCATAGCAATAGAAAGCAAACTATGACAGTATATAATGTAGTCTCACTATAAGATTTATAAAAAAATACCGAAAATAAACAAGAGAATAAAATATCACAATTTCCACCACTCAGAGGGCACAGTTCTTCAGGTCAGGATAGTGTCCACACTGATAGGCCCTTCCTTAAATGAGGTCATACCATGTGTGTTCAGTGGTACACTTCTAACAATGAGCTCGGATACATTACTCTTCTCATGGCCCTGTGGCAAGCATCCCAGTGTTTACATCTGAGTTCCCCAAATGCATGTGGCGCATCTTTCCATTGCCTCTAGCTTCATTGTTTCCCCATGGTGAACACGTGTTAATGACGGCTCACAACTACTAGTATAGAGTGTCTCTAATTCTTCTAGTACAGGGGTTCTCAACCTGTGGGTTGAGGCCCCTTTGGGAGTCAAGCAACCCCTTCATGGGGTCACCTAAGACCATCAGAAAACACAGATATTTATATTACAATTCATAACAGTAGCAAAATTACAGTTATGAAGTAGCAACAAAAATAATTTTATGGTTGGGGGGTCACCACAACATGAGGAACTGTATTTATTTATTTATTTATTTATTTATTTATTTATTTATTGTTTTTTTTCAAGACAGGGTTTCTCTGTGTAGTCTTGGCTGTCCTGGCACTCACTCTGTAGACCAGGCTGGCCTCAAACTCAGAAATCCGCCTGCCTCTGCCTCCCAGGTGCTGGGATCAAAGGCGTGCGCCGCCACCACTCAGCTAATGGGGACGTGTATTAAAAGGTCACAGCTTTAAGAAAGTTTCTAACCACTCTTCTGGTTATATTGAGACAGGAAAATGGCTTGACAATGTGACGAGGATGCTCTACAGTTGACACCTCTACTGATACACATCTCCACTGTTTCAAAGTTTGAGGTCACTACAGACTGCTAAGTGGATAACCCTGGATGTGCCTATCTGTGCCTTTGCCCCTAGGAAGATCGTTCTCCAGAGGGGAAATAAGTTGTAGTCAACTTTTACAGTCGGCCAGGGCACTAGTTCCAGGCAGCTAAAGACATGGAACTCTGAAGTTCACGTCCCGCCCATAAAATGCCGTAGTTTGTATATAGTTTACATGTGACCTTTTATAAACATTCAGCCACCCCTAGATTGCTCACAGTGCTTAATACAGTATAAGGGCTATGCACATATTTATTAAACTCTCTTGTTTAGCGAGTAGGACAAAGAAGTTTGTACTTGTTCCATACAGATTTTCTTTTTCTTTTTCCAAATAATTTGGTGTAGCCCCTCATTGTTTGTGGCTGCTTTGGCTGCCAGCATTTGCACTACCTGGGTTCCTTTCTAACCTGAGAGCCCAGCCCTCATATTCATACATCTGGGCACAGAGATGTCGATCCTACCCTCAGGTACCCTGGATACCCTACCACTGAGAGGCGTGGCAGGAAGGACACGGTCGTTCCTTACTCCTGCTTCTGAGTTTGGAGCATCTTCTACTCAAATTTGCTTTTAGGCACGTATGCTTGAGGCAGGCTTGCAATGAGTAAGCACATTATTGGACACTGAGATATTTAAAAGCATCTTAGAGCTAGGAAAGGTGACGTGTACCTGCGATGTATACAATCATCCGTGATCAAATGCTGTGTTGTATAATTGTTATGGGGGGAGGAGCAGAAATGGCAGAAGCATATTGAGGGCCATTGCAGAGTTGATAGAAATTCTGTTCTAATCCCAGAAGTCTAATGACTGTTTTTAAATGAAACTCAAGTTAGCAACTCAAATAGCAATTTTAAAAAGCAAACACAGGGCTGGAGAGATGGCTCAGCGGTAAAGAGCACTGACTGCTCTTCCAAAGGTCCTGAGTTCAATTCCCAGCAACCAGATGGTGGTTTACAACCATCTGTAATGAAATCTGATGCCTTCTTCTGGTGTGTCTGAAGACAGCTACAGTGTGCTTAGATATAATAATAAATACATCTTTAAAAAAATAATAAAAAAAGCAAACACTCTAACACAATACAACCTAAAGATACACCGACTTAATACTTAATGTGCTAAAAATGACCACTGAAGTACATAACTTCCCTAAAGAAACACATACACCCTTTTAAAAATGTGTCTATCTAATACATGGATTTGCCTCCTTCCTCCAGAATTTGTATAGTCCTGGTGGGTTTCACTGAGTTTTCTCACCGTGGTTCAGTTCAGGAGATTGGGGGCAGGAGTTGTCCACAGTTACAGAGCCCTTGCCTAGGCTGTGTGAAGCCTTGGGTTTAATCTCCAGAACCTTCAGGATAAGATCCAAGGATCTCAGGAGGAATGTGTCGTCTGATAATAAAGGAAGATTCATGAAGCATTTTTTCCTCATGAAGTGGCAGTGATACACTTCATCTGGGACTTGTCTAATGTAGAAATAAAGCCCAGCTCTAGACGTGGCCCTGCCTTGAGCTAAGAACGAAGTTGACATGTCTTTAACAAAAGCTATGATGATATCGTTATCAAGTTCCCAACGAGGGAGTTAAACCATTAGGGCCTGGCCTCCGGCCACATGCTAGATCCAGCTTCTTAGCTCTGGAGTCATGTCTCAAAATGTGGTTTAAGAAAAGAGGACAATAGTAAGGGATTTTCGAATGCGTAGCCATCAGAAATTAATTCAGCATAAAGCACGTAATATACCTGGCATGTCTTTGGCAGTGCGCATCCTTGCTCCATCGTGTGTCTTGAATGTACGACATCTGTGCTAGACACACCATCACACCACACAACACCAGTTAAAATTCCTGAAACACATGAGCTCACACTTTTAGCTATGTATACAGAATTTAATCTTATGATAGAAATGTGCTGGTTTAATTACTGGGGAAAGAAGGCTTTTGATATTTAATATTTTCTTCCCATCATTTTAGCGTATAAGTATCAGGTTGGTGTATCTTTAGTTGTGTTGTGTTAGAGTGTTTGATTTTTAAAATTGCTATTTGAGTTGCTAACTTGAGTTTCATTTAAAAAACAATCATTAGAGTTTTGGGATTAGAACAGAATTTCCACTAGTTTCTACAATGGCCCTACATACCCTGCTGCCAGGTGTTTTGTATGACATATTTATACAAAGTACCATTTGATCACTGATGATTATTAAATCAAAGTGTCTTTCAACTCTGAAACATATTGAAGATGCTTTGTGTTCTGTAGTATTAAATATTCATCGACTATTCTTATATAAAAATTGGCACATCACTTTCCTTTTTAATAAATTGTAAATGATATATTCTAAAGAATTGAGTTTTAAGTGTATAATTTATTATTAATGTTTGAATGGCATACCCATTTTGTATACACAGATTTTACAAAAAAGTCTTGGTTGATAGAATTCACAACAAAAGTAGCATTAAGCAGCCTTGTGTTAAGCCGTGCTTGCTACAGGGCACCTTTAGTTCACTGCTTGGAGGTAGGCAGATCTCTACAGAGTGAGTTCCAGGACAGCCAGGGCTATACAGAGAAACCCTGTCTCAGACAGAAAAAGAGACAGAGAGAGAGACACAGAGAGAGACAGAGAGAGAGAGAGAGACAGTGACTGAGAGAGAGAGAGAGACAGAGACAGAAACAGAGACAGAGAGAGACAGGCCCTGTGCCAGAGACTGCTGACCAGCATGGCTGCTCACACATTCACTTCAGTCCATCCTCAGTAAACATTGCTCTACTCCCCACTAGCCCCTTGCTGGCATGACTCTGTGTAGCCTAACGGGAGCTAGCATACATGCCGTGTTGTAAATACAACTGCAGGCTGAACTCTGCGTCCTCAAGAGCAGATTAAGCAGCAGAAGAGCAGCTGTTCTTTTTCGGAAACTATGTCTTAAGCCCTCTCACTTCACAGAACTGTTAGAAGCCACAGTGAAGGGGGTCTTCCTTTCCCTCCATTCAAAGCCACACCAAAGCACAAAACAGCCCATGAACTGATAGTGATGAGTATAGAGCAGCCCTGGCAGAAATCTACTGGCTCTAGAGAGCCTACACCACACTGTATTCTATATGAATAAACAAATTCAGGAGCCAGGTGTGCTGCATGCCTTTTATCCTAGCCCTTGGGAGAGAGATACATAGAGAGTGGAAGTTTAAGGCCAGCCTGCTCCACACAGCCAGTCCCAGGCCAGCCATGGCTGCATAGTGTGATCCTGTCTCAATGAATTAATTCTCCTTCAAATACAACACACAATGTATTTGTCAATGTGTTAAATAGCTTTGGCAGCTGACTGACATTAGACCTAGTTATAATCTAAAATAGAAACTAAATTTGACATAAAAGTCACCGCCCTAATTTTACTTTTAGTCAGATGAAAAGCCAGAGGAAAGTGATATTATCAACTATTACATGCACTTTGCAGTTTTAAAATATATATATATAAATGACCCCTCAATTTACAAGAGAATTATTTCCCCCTTTTTGAAAATCTCTTTTTATTCTGAAAATAATGTTGACGTATTTCATAAATGTAGCGTAAGGAAAAATCAGAAGGCAATAACTTGTCTCATTACTCAGGAGTGGGTTTTTTCTCTTCTATTTTCTCTCAGTATTTTACCTTTATACCCATCCTGTTTACACTTAAAGATCAAGCTATAAATAATGTTTGTGTCCTGTCTTTTCCTCTGAACTCTATAATGTGAATATTCTCCCACATTTTAGAAAATTCAGATATCCAGGGAATTTTTCAAGAAACCTAAATTGCCATACATCCCATACTCTACATCTCAATCTAGTGTAAATGTGGGTTAAAAATAGCAACACTGAGATGCAAATATGAAAGAGTCGAGGTTTTATCTTTTAAATTGTTAATAACTCAAATGCAAAACAGATTCACACACACACACATCTATTTCTAAACCATCCTTCAGACTGTAGGTTTCGTCTTCTCTGGAAATCATCTGTCTCTCATCAGATACACATCTCGTACTGTTTACACCTACATGTGGCTGGCTCTATTTGCTTCGCCTGACAAAATTAAAAGTCCCGGGCGCCCACAGAAATACACCAGAAGATTCTGAGACTCTGAGGCACTCTTGAGTTTTTAGTATTTTCCCACTTACCTTAGTGAAAAGGAATTTTGTGTAAGGACTTGACATGGGTTGCAGCTGGTGGCCTTTTGAGTGTATCTTGGGCCCTGTAGAAGATTCTAGAATTTCCATGAATTCATCAGACAGAGTCGTTTTTAAAAGTCCAAACTGCTCTGTGAGTTTCTCACTGGAGGAGAATAAAGATCCATTGCCAAAGTTTTGTTTTCTTTTTAGAGTGCCAAATACCTGATTTAAATTTCTTTAGTGCTTCAACCTGTGTGTTGCAATTTAGATAACTGTACTGACTTTGTAAGAGGGTCCCTTTCTCCCTAAGTAGCCATCTAAGCATCTGTGAGGGTTTTTGTTGTTGTTTGTTTTTCAAGTTGTACTAATGGCAGAAGAGGACACGGGTCACTAGGGACAACCAGTACCAACAGAGCCTTTGAACTCTTCCCCTCGGTCAGCTGTAGTGGGAAGCACAAGCAAATGGGCTGTCACATTTATTGTCAGATAGTAAAGGCTTTTAAAAACCTTACAAATCATAAAGATGCCTGGGTGAGTGATATATTAGATTTATAGCTGTTTGCACATGTAACTTTGGAGTTCATGGTCAGGCTATGCCTGGCTGGTGGTGCCCTGTTTGATACTGTTTGACGAAATTCAAGATTTTAATTGTGCTTCAAATCTTCACCTCCTGTCTCTGCGTAAGAAATCCCTTTGACTTTTAAATAAATGTCCTTCCAGTTGCCACAAGAGCATCTTGATAAGTCTCTCCTGTCATTCACAGTGAACAGTACTTAACCAACGAAAAGGCTTCATGGTAATGTCAGATGCTTTCTGTTGTTCACGGGTGCCCTAGGCAGGGGACTGTGATGAAGGAAGTGTGGCCATTTTCCTCCCCTTAGCAACGGGACATGTCAGAATTCTTATTACAATGTCATCTGGAAGTTCATAAAAATCACCTGATAAATGTTGTAGATTTGGTCAAGCAACAGGAACTTGGAGCCATTGAGAAGAACTCACATTATATTTATATTCCCATATAAAAAAGAATCTTCAGAGAGGCTTGAAATTACTCGTTTTAAGACAAACTTGATGCTTTGAGCTCAGAGCTATGGATATGGGGAAAGAATTAAACCAAATTTTGATATCAAATACAGAGATGGGGCAAAATAAATTTGTGTTATAGCTCTCCTTTTATTGCTTCCAATAAATACTTCCTACTTTGTGATTTTCCTGCATTGTGTTCATTGGCAGCAAACTGAGCAATCCTGTGTTTCCAATTAAGAATTGGATGGATGGCTGAAGTTTGAGGTCATCCCTGGGCGTGTCTCCTTCTGCTCTGCCAGCGTACCCTTGGGAGAGAAAATGGATTCCCCCATGTGACATAAGGCACAGCCCTGATCCTTCCCTTGCAGAATCTTTAGGTGCATGCAGCATCTTTGCAGGGTCTTTGATTCTGTGGGCTCCTCGCCACTTTCATTCGGGTTGTATCTACAAAAATATGAAGTGGACTCGGAGTCTTGTGTAACAGTTTTCACTTTGACATCACTCAGTGCTGTGCTATGTAGACAGTAGGAAAGGGGAGCCCATAAACTCTCATCTGTGACCTGGGCATTTCCAGCTCAGTTCATCAAGTAGCATGTAATTGGGTCATCAAAAATCTCTGCCATGGAGTGGTTCACAGTGGCCACCTCGTCATCCTCCTCCTGCTTTAGTCCTAGATGGCTCTTTACCTCTAAATGTATTCTGTCTTTCTTAGCCTCCTTCTGAGCTATCATGCCCTGCCTCCTCCAGGTTTCTGTCTTTGACTTCTTTTGGTCTCTTCTGTCTATTTCCCTAAAGGAAAACTCACCCAATGGTTCTATCCTTACTTTTGTCATTGCTGAGTGATCTCTCCCCTGGGGGAATCTTGCCCTTTGAACTGTTGACTATAGTCACAATTTCACAGACAGGGCATAGAGAGCAGAACCTTGTCTTCAGCTCGCTCTGCATTTCATCTAGGCACTATTTATCTCGTGGTTATGTCCCAGCTTAGATGTCAGGTCTGGAGGACGCTTCCCTTGATGTTCCAAAGCATGTGAAACCTTATCCCAAATGCTCTTAATACGGTGTCTGTCCCGTTTCCCCAACTTGGTGTTTATCACAGTTGCTATAATCACTGGGTTATCTCTATCTCCCATCAGTTAGAAGTCCTGGGAGGGAGACATAGAGTCTGACATGATCGTCTTTGTGTTCCAAGGTCTGGCCCAGTCCCTGACTCAAGAGAGTACTGAATAAATATTTACTATAGGAGTGACTGCCTATCGAGTCAGCAGGGTGTTCTGAGGGATCTGAAGGCCTGCCTTCCTCCTTTGATAACAGCACCAGATTTTGGAGATGGAAAAGTCTGTCGTTAGATTTGCTATGGCTGAGTTTCCTAGACACCCTGGCTCATACCATTTAACTCTAAATGTATTCTGTCTTTCTTAGCCTCCTTCTGAGGTATCATGCCCTGCTTCCTTCTCCAGGTTTCCGTCACTGACTTCACCCAATGGCTCTATCCTTACCTTTGTTATAAGAGCTGAACCGACTCTCCCCGGGGGAGCTTGCCCTTAGAACTGTGATCCTTAACCACTGAGCCATCTCTCCAGCCCTGGTTCCTACTTTGTTAATGGCTAGCTTTGTGTCACTCCCTGAAACGAACCTCATCAACACTGTCACCTAGTAACTTTCCTTTTGGTCATGTTGCCTTTCATTTTTGTGCCTGTGACATTAGCTTGAATGTGGTCTGTGTGCTATACCTGGGAACACTCCAAGAAACCATGGTATCAAGTACATTGGGAAAACGCTGCTCACTGCCTATAAACTCAAATTTGAATTTGAAATCTCAGCTTGGTTTTACTAAGGTTGTCTTGGGAAGACAATTCAATTCATCCCTCTCCCTCCTCCCCACCAAATTAGGATCACACCCACCCCGCTCGGAGAAGGGAAGAGTACAGTCACCATCGGACTAGTGCAGGCGCTGACCGCTCACCTGAATGTCAACTCCTTCGCCTGTCTGAGGCAGCCTTCTCAGGGACCCACTTTTGGAGTGAAAGGTACTTTCTTTCATGACTAAGCTAGTTGTCGGAGAAAAATTAAGGGAAGTAAAAATTCAAAATCAATATAATGTATAGGGATGGAGTTAAATGCTTTGCAAAAGAGCTGGGTGTTCATTCCTCTACGCCCCCTGAACACTCAAGACATAGCAGATACCCCAAGTTGAACCTCCTGGTGTGTAAAGCCATGCAGAGATTGCTGCAAGGTGGGGGCATCTTCCATGGAGCCCCCACCTACCCACCCCGGAAGCTGGTCCCTTGACTTCATTACTCTGGCCTGCTGCCTCCAGCAGCGTCTCCTCTATCATCCCCACCTCCCTCACCAAGCGATTTTGAAACACTGCCCATCTTATCAGGATCTTATCATCTCAGCCTCTTCCTGTACACATATGAGCTCTTCAGGTCTGGCCCCAAGTTGCAGCTCGTGGGAGTTGTTCTGTGGGGCCAAGGAGCTCTGGAGACGAAGCAACTGGCTGCGTCCAGGGCTGTGAGGAAATTCCTCCGTGGCTTAGTTGAACTGCTGTCTGGCACTTCCCTCCATTACTCGCACTCTGCGGATTTATCATTAAGTCACTCCCGGCCCTCACCACGGCAATTACTGCGTGTTCTTGGCAGCTTGTGGTCTTTAACTGTATTTTATTTATATTGCTATTACAAATATTAATAATTCCTAACCCATTAAAAGTACTGATTCCTCCTGGTGGGCCATGCCTTATGCAGCTGACTGACCGTGAGACTTAGTGCTGAGTGGCCGTGGTTTTATTCGTGGCTGTGTATCTCACTTCTGCGAAGTCGACAGCCAGTCTTAAAGTCTATGAGCCACATCTGTAAGTGCACAAGGGCTTCTAGTACCAGGCACATCTGGCTGTTGTGAGACTCAGTTAGGATAACGTGGAAAGGACAGGGTATAGTATAAAATGGTGTCTGCTTGTGAAAAACAAGTGTCTTCGATATAGAGTAACTAATATAATCTTTGTCTGAGGTATTCATGGCCGAGTATTTTTGGTTTTGTTGTGGTTCGGTTTTTTCTGTTCCTGAGGATTGAACCCAGCACCTTGGGCATGGTCTCACTGTGCAGAGCAGCCCGGCCTCAGGTTTGTAGATCCTCCTGATCTTGTCTCCTGAGTGCTCCCATCTCCTGAGTGTTCCACCAAGCCTGGCAGGCAGTTTTGTTTTTATTTCATGTATGATTTATATGAAACATAAATATCCTGATGTATAAAAGGGGTTTTTTTTTGTTTGTTTGTTTGATTTGGTTCTTTTTTTTTTTTTTTTTTTCGAGACAGGATTTCTCTGTATAACACAGCCCTGGCTGTCCTGGACTCGCTTTGTAGACCAGCCTGACCTCAATCTCACAGAGATCAGCCTGCCTTTGTCTCCCAACTTTTGGGATTAAAGGTGCACACCCCACACCCAGCCTTTTCCTTTTGCTTTTTGTTGTTGTTGCTGTTGTTGTTGTTGTTAAGAGGTATTCTAGACTCCTAAAGCTGGAGTTACAGGTGGTTGTGACCCAGCTGGTGGAGGTGCTGGGTATCGAACTAAGGTCCTCTGGAAGAGAGCAGTACATGTCTTAACCACTGAGCTATGTCTCCAACCCCTTCACATGTGTGTTTTATAGCACCGGCATTTGCTATATTGTATTTAGCCTTTGGGAATGTTTTTTTTGTTTCTTTTCAGAAGTTTGTTTGTGTGGTGCTAGGAACTGAATATAGGACTTCATGAATACTAGGCCAATGCCCTTCCACTCAGCTATATCCCAGCCCTTTACTCACAGTTTTGAAAGCAGCCTTCTTGCTACCCACAGTAGCCTTGAACTCACTCTGTTGCCCAATAGGTCTTGAATCAATGATGCTCTTCAAAGCTTCCCTGTAGCTGGGATTGGAGGCCTGCTTACTTCAGAAGGCACAGGTCTTAACCTTTCTTTTTAAACAAAGAAACAGAAGGCCTAAAATGGCATCTCTGGAAACAGTGCCCTGGTTTTGTTTTATTTCCGTTCCGGGCCTGAGCAGGCCTCCTTGTTGAGTGTGAGTAGCATCCTTAGGTCTGCATCTGTCCTGTAACTGAACTTGGGGACTCACTAAACTGTACTTGCTGTGTTTTCTAGGAGGAGCTGCAGGTGGTGGATATGCTCAGGTCATCCCCATGGAGGAGGTAAGGTCATGAGATGCCCACCAGAACCCCTGACACTGCTGGCTACATACGGATATGTGTGTGCCACTTGGTGTGAAGATTCATGTCCTATTCATATGCATCTATTTTCCTGTAGCAAATGGGTGCTAACCTAGTCCCTGGTTACAATGTTTTATAATTGTGTGTGTGTGTGTGTATACACAAGCATGCTCACACACATATCAATCATTCTGCCTTTCTAAATTCCACAACAATTTCATGTTCCCAGGCTTCTGTGGACTCAAGCCCATTTTAGATAAGACGGTGAATGTTGTCCTGGGTCCCATCAGTCATCTCTTAGACTACCAAGTTCAGAAAGTGATGGATGGTTTATTCTACCCAGTGAGGCCACAATAAAATCATCTCAGAGAAACTGGGCAGTAAGAATGGATGGCACTGATTCTTCTTTCTCCACAAACTCTCTTGTGGAGAAAATCTCCCCTGCCTCCCATGCCTGCCCAGGCCTCGTTTCCCTCAGCCTTGCTCTTTGCATCAGCCTCATGGGTCAGTTCTGAGTTCCTCCTAGGCTCTGGTCTGAGCAAGACCCTGTCCTTCCTGCTACCTGTCTCTCAGGCATGGCCTGAGAGGTCATAGCAGGTCTTGGCTCCTGCTCCGTATTCTCTCTGTCCTGTTTTCTCTTCTGTGTGGCTGCCGGGCTGCAGAGTCTTAACAGCACTAAGCAAGCCCATTACGTCGAGCTGTACTGGCTCCCTGATTCCTCTTGACTAGACTTTTCCCATGCAGGGAATTCTCTGCCCTTCCTCGTCCTCACTACCCTGCCCAAGATTCTGCTTTACTCCAAAATTCCACTCACTCCCGTTCACAGGTAGGAGAATCCAATGCCTGAAGGCTGAATTAGGATAAAGAACAAAGAACAGGCCAGGGGAACAGTTTGAGGTTTAGCTAGCAGACATGGACACAGCAATGGTGTTCCTCTGCATGGGTCTTCAACTCATGACTCAGTGTAGGGGTAACTGTCTTAGCGCACATAGAAGCAGGCAGTTTGTCCCTTGGAGCTGGGATAAACTGTGTCTGCTCCATCTCTGTATCCGCAGCTCAAAGCAAAGTGCCTCCCACATAGTGGGTGTTAGCTGGCAAACTAAGCGCCATCCACAGGCAGCAGAGACTCATAAAAAGTTGGATGGAGAAATGTCACAAAGAGTTCTAGTTGGATTGAAGGTGAGTGACGGAAGGTGTTCCCAGCAGAGGAAACTATAAGGAAAGTCCTGAGATTAAAAAAGAGCTTTGCCTCTTCAGAGGTGACATGATGTCCCTGAACATGATCAGAAACCAGGGCAGGGCAGGCAGACTAGGTAAGTCGAGACAGAAGAACAGGCAGGAGTCAACCTTCGCTTGATAGCCACGAGATTAAGTGTGACTTGAAGTGTCATACTTGGTCAGCCATTGAAGGGTCTTGAGAGGGGAGTAACAGGGTCACACTGGGTTTTGCGCACCATTATTAATGCCTTCGATCATGAAAACAAAGCGTAGGATGGAATTTTCTACTTTGGACCTGCATGGGTGTTTAAGAATAGTACAGGCTTTGGAGCTCCTCAGACTTCAGATTTAGAGGTTAAAGATGCGAAACCCATCAGACTTTTCCTTGGAGGTTTGCAGGGCCAGTAAGATGGCTTGGCCGCTAAAGGCACAGGCCAGCCAAGCCCAGAACCCTAGTAAAGGTGAAAGGAGAAAATCAATTCCGTGAGGTTGTTCTCTGACTGTCACACGCATGCTGTGACATGCTCACTCCCTCTCTCTGCCATATACGCATTATACACACACGTTAATAAGTAAAACCTGAATGACTTCATTTTAAAACTTAAAGCTTCCAAATGATAGGATATGTCAATTCTATAAATAAAATGTGTGTTAATACAAAGCTAGATTTCAGTAGTGTTTGTTCTTATTACATTTTTACTATTTAAGCCTTGTTTCCTTCCCAAGTGTATTTGCTATAGTACAGTTTCCCAAATTCAAATAAATAATTGAAAATGAAGGAATCATGAGAAAGAAACTTAGGCCCATCAGAGTGCGTCGTCTTTAACCAGAGGTTGGAAGAATTCAACTCTAGAGTTCTTTATTGGCAAGTTGGAGGCCCTGACCTTGATTTTCTGATGTAGGCCATCTTGTCTCAGCTCATGATAAAGACAGATAATTAGCATACTGTTTTATTAACTTGGGCAGTTCCTGAAAATGTCTCTGGCTATATGATGCAAATAGAAAGGTGTGACATTTGATTTCTAGTTCAACCTTCACCTGACTGGGGACATCCATGCCATCACTGCCGCTAATAACTTGCTGGCCGCAGCCATCGACACGAGAATTTTACATGAGAGCACTCAAACAGACAAGGTGAGTGGGGCCCTTGTTAGCCATCTCTGGGTTTTATCCTGGAGTCCCTGCATCCTTAAGGACTCTGTGAGAGACTCTTAGATCCCATCTGCTCTCTAAAATCGCATTCAGAATTTGCTGAGTTTTACCCATATCCTCCCTTCCAGGGGAGGAGAATTAGACTTTAGTCGGATTCTCTGTTGGGTCTATGACCGTTGCAGAACAGTGGGAGAGCTGTGGTGTGCTGGTTAGGACGTTGTTCGAGATGACTCTCCTCAGCCTCAAAGATCATCGGCACAAGCATTTGTTTTCCCTGTGGCCAGAGAAACACTGGTCCATTCTAACAGAAATGGAACTTGGGTTGGTTTGTTTGTTTGTTTGTTTGTTTGGGGAGAGGTTGGGACTTCCAGTAGCGAGACTTGAACCTAGAGATTTGTGTGTGCTATGCAAGAGCTATGGCGGTAGACAGCCAGCCATCTGTAAGAGTGAACTCACATGCAACAAGCCTGAACCAGATTCTAGCTTCACACGCATGATATCCACCTGAAAGTGACAGAACTCTGGGTGCTAACTCTTCATGGGCAGCTGTCCTAGATGAGGGTACTTCCTCATGGTTGTCCTAGATGAGGGGTATTTCCTCATGGTTGCCCTAGATGAGGGGTACTTCCTCATGGTTTGTAAGAAAGGCTCGACTTTCTCGATTATAACCTCCTAGTTCATCTTCCAAACAGAACTCGGGGAAGTAGTTGATAGGTTGTTAGGGTACAGATCAAGTAGACTTACACAAAGTGGTAACGTATATCATTACCACATACATAATGATAATGTATATCATTTCCACTAGGATTTATTAAAATGACAGAATTTAAATCTAGGCTGTTTATATTAGCCTTAAATATTAATAGAACCTATTTGGTAATAAATGTAATGAACATTGCCCATCTATATGTAATGAACATGTCCAGTTACCAAGTTCATGGCTGGCCCTAAAGCTCTAGTGGGTGGGGTTTTTATTTTCTTAGGCTCTCTACAATCGACTGGTTCCCTTAGTGAATGGTGTCAGAGAATTTTCAGAAATTCAACTTTCTCGGCTAAAGGTAAGATTTGACTTTATAGTGGTGTTTTGGTTTTTTTTTTTGTTTTTGTTTTTGTTTTTAAGAAGAGAATATTCTAGAACCTTGACTTAATCTGGGCTTTCATATGCACCTTTGGTTATTAACCTGTAGGTCAGGGGTTTTCAACCATCCTAATGCCGGAACTCTTTAATACAGTTCCTCCAGCTATAAAATTATTTCACTTGCTAGTTTATAACTGTAACTTCGCCACTGTCATGAATAGCAATGTAAATATCTGCTATGCAGGATATCTGATATGTAACACCCCCGCCCCCATGGGTCGTGACCCACATGTTGAAAACGGCTGCTTTAGAGCATAATAACTCAGAATATCACAGTGAAGTCTGTAGATAAATCCCTACACCAAAGAGCCAAGAAAACAATAACATATTTTTTTAAATATCATGTGGTTGAAAAAACATCATTTATATTTTGTTTTACTCATTCTGTGTGTATGTGTGGAGGTCAGAGGGCAGCTTCCAGAACTCAGGTATCTCCTTCCTCCAGGCGGTGAACTTGAGTTGTTGGATTTGGCAGCAAGTACCTTTTCCTCCTGAGCCGGATTCCCACCCCAGAGGACTCCCTTTTTTAGGACTCTGTTTCCTCACGTGTGCAGTAGGAGGGCTCCCTTGCTAACAACCTAGAGCACCCTCGGTAACAGACACATCTGCTTTTATGTAGCCTTTTCCTTCTGGAGAGAAATGGTTTCCTGTTTGTAAAAGTTCTGAAGCAGAGGTTCTGGATCTTTGGGTCTCGACCTCTGGGGGGGGTTGGGGGGGGTCATGTATCAGGTATCCTGTATCTCCGATATTTACATTACAATTCATAACAGTCGCAAAATTTCAGTCATGAAGCAGCAACAAAAATAATTTTATGGTGAGGGGCGGATTACCACAACATGAGGAAGAGTGTTAAAGGGTTGCAGCATTAGGGAAGTTGAGAACCACTGCTCTAAAGACTGATAAGGCAGCTTTGGGTCACCCTCTCGCTTGTTTGTTTGGTTTTTATTTGTTTGCTTGCTTTTTTTTTTTTTCCCTTCCAAGGCAATTGCTACTACCCTAAGTTGAAAAAGCTATTTTATCTTAATTCTTCCCATTTTGCTTCCTGATGCTGTTCACTAATTCTGTCCTATTCATCATTGCTTTCAAAAGACAACTGGGGTTACAAAACAAAACAAAACAAAACACCTTTATGGCATAATTTTTACCCATTAATTGGCATTAAATATATTTTAAGTACTTTTTAGGATATTTTCTTTATAGAATTAAATTGATTAAAAGCTTTGTGTTGTTTTGGTGTTAATTGATTGATTGATTGATTGATTTGAAGGGTTTCCTGTAGCCTGACCCACCTGCTCCTGCCTCCCACATGCTGAGATTGCATGAAAGCACCTCCACCCCCAACTTAAAAGGCTTAATTACTTTTTGCAAGTAGAATGTATTCTTTTGAAACTAAACATATACTTCATTTGGTATATATGTATGAAACAACTGGGGGAGTAACATATTCATGATGACTGGGGCGGGTCTGAGCTCAGCGTGCAGGGCCATCAATAGGCACCACAAGCACACACCACCAGGCCCATGTGTTCACTGCATGCTCCCCACTGGACCCCATTTTCAGATAAGGTTTTAGGGCCTTCACAGACCCCCAGTACCTTCTGCTTGCAGAAGACATTTGCTAATAGAATTTCACCTAAGTCCCAGTTCACTCCAGGCCTTGTGTTCGTTCTCAGGGACTTGCCTAGTTAAGGCGATAGTTTTGTTTGGGCCTGTCTTCTTGCTCTTATGACATCTCTCCCCGATCACTAGAAACTGGGGATACATAAGACTGATCCAAGCACACTGACCGAGGAGGAAGTGAGGAAGTTCGCCCGCCTCAACATTGACCCCTCAACCATCACGTGGCAGAGAGGTAGGTACTGGGGCAACCAGAAGGCATTCAGAGAATGGGTTGGAGCCCTGTCTCTTACATGTCTCTTTGACACTCAACCTTCCATTCACAAATTCAATGAATAAAAACTACAGTCTTACAGCCGCCTCTCCTGGCTTCAGAACCTCACCATCTGGCTCCATTGCTCTTCTTTTTCACCACCTCTCTGGGCACAATCCCATTCCCTCTGTCCTCTTTCAAATGGCTGAGGATGGGCTGTGGTGGGACCTCAGTGAGAAGGTTCTTGTTGGGCAGGTGCAAGGCCACAAAGCAACCCAGCCTTTGTGCAACTGTGTAGGGAAAATTCTCTCTCCCCTCCTCTTGCTGCTTTTAAGGCAAGATTGCTCCTTGTCTCTGTGAGTTCTCTTCCCCCAAGCTTGGCTCCTCTACTTTTTAAAAAAGAATATTTTAAAATAATATTTTATATTATTCCTTATTTACTTGTTACATTCAGGATCTCAATGGGGTTGGGGGTAATGGGGAGGAAAGAGTTGGATAAAGCATACTTTTTTTTTCTTTATTTTTTTATTGTATGTTTTGCCTGCATGTATGTGTATGCACCATATATGTACAGTGCCCACAAACAGCGGAAGAGGACGTCAGATCTCCTGGGACTGGAGTTAAAGGTGGTTGTGAGCTACCATATGGGTGCTGAAAACTGAGCCTGGGTCCTCTGCAAGAGCAGTAAGTGCTCTTAACTGCTGTGCAACTTCTCAGCCCCTCTTCCTAATTTTTGGTTTTTTTGGGGTTTGGTTTTCGTTTTTTTGGGAGGGTGGACATATGTGTGTCTGAGTGTGTGTGTGCACACGGAGGCTAACAGTTGGCATCCAGTGTCTTTCTGAACCCATAGTCAGACCGGATGGCCAGAAAGCCCAAAGGTTCCTTCTCCTCTGCTTCCCTGGTGCAGGGGACATTGCTGGGTTTGATGCAGCGCTAGGGATCAAACCCTGCTTCTCATGGTATGTGGGAAACTTCATCAACTGAGCCATCTCCCCAGTCCCTTTTGTTTTGAGACAAGCTCTCCAGGTAGAGCTCTGGCTGGTTTGGAACTTTTTATGTAGTGGAAACCATCCTTGGGTTTGCCTCAATCCTCTAAGATGTCTTGCCACTGTGCCTGGCTGTCTTCTCTACCCATTCCCCAGTAGCTCTGAGCTCTCTGGTTCGCATTTACAGCATAAACTTTTTCTCCACGGCTGGCAAGTGTCTCTAGTGGGGTCCTGGGTGCGGATCACTCTGGCAGTCACACTGCAGGGTGGCTCAGTGCTCTCTCCAGACTTCCCTGCCTCCCTCTCAGCAGGGACATCCCTTCCTTTCCTGCACTCTTATTAGGTCACTTCAGTGGAACAGTCGGCAATGGACTGACTGTGGAATTTGGCCTAGAGAATGGCCACCACCCTGCTTATCTATGTGGCCTCAAACAGGTGTTGGTGCACCGTGTTCTGGAGTCGGTGGAGTTGATGGTGTCCGTACTTTACAGAAGTGTGGCAGTCACACCTATGGGATGCAGAAAGGATGAGATGACATAGATTTAGACCTGGCCCCCATTCTCCTGTCTTCTGTTAGAATATATTTAACCAAGGCCTGAATCAGCACGTTCTCCTGCTTCTGCTTCCATCCCTTAATTCAGTAGGTTCCTAATGCAGAGATAGTTAGTGGTTTACTGCTTCCTCAGTCAGCAGCCTTGGTGCTCCCATCCGGGGCAGTAAAATCACCATTACGCAATTTGTCTGTCAGGTGCCCAGTTTCTGTCTTCTGTTCACCAGAGGGCCTGTTTCATCCTCTTACCAGCGTTTTGGCCTGGCCAGTCTTCCTCCCAGGTTTAGCCACCATCCCACACTTCCTGAGTTTTTTCCCCAATACCCCATTCAGTCAAGCCAGTAAGAACCGAGTGTCTCCCTGCAGCAGATCTTACAGCCAAGAGACAAAGACCAAGCTTCTTCTTGTTTTTTTTTTAATATTTTTTTTATTACGTATTTTCCTCAATTACATTTCCAATGCTATCCCAAAAGTCCCCCATACCCTTCCCCCCACTTCCCTACCCATCCGTTCCCATTTTTTTGGCCCTGGCGTTCCCCTGTACTTCTTTACACAAACCACTTCCTAGGTTTTCCCGGCGTAGCCCTGGCGGTGTAGCCCTGGAGGTGTAGCCCTGGCGGCGTAGCCCTGATCCGGAGCACCCAACACCAGCAGTGTTTCAAACTCCAGACATTTGGTGGTTTGGGCAGATAGCACAGTAAGGACAGCCAAATCTAAACACAAAGTTCATTTATTATATTTACGTCTTCCACACATAGCCTGAAGGATATGCTATAGATTCTAAAAAATAAATAAATAACTTTGTACATGGAGCTGTTTCAGGATATAGGATTTTTTCACTAGCAGTATTAACACCCAAAAGGGGTTAGATTTTTGGATGCTGGGCCTGTAGTAATACCAGTCTCCCTCCAGGGAGGCTCCACTGAAAGAAATGTGAACGCAGGCAAACTCAGAAGTGCCTCCCTGTGCCTCTTAGAAGGTAACAGCTGTGTTATGTTGTTTCTCTGTGGTATTTGTCTCCTTCAAAGATTGAGCTAACATTTCCTTGAGCACTCTTGCAAGGATCCATTTTATTTTTTTAAAACAAATAATGTAAAATTTTTTGTCAAAGTGAAACATTTCACAACATAATAACTGCTATCATAGTTTTTGGTACATCTGATTTTTCTGTTTAGCTCTATTACCATCTTTGTGTGTGAATTTTATTTCCTGCCCAATTCAATTATATCCTAAGGACATTCTCCTTTGTTAGCTCTTTCTTAGGTTGGTTTTTTTTCTTTTTCATTTATTTTTTATTTCTCGTGGAGCTAAAGATTAAACCACAGCCTTTGGCATGCAAAACATGTACCTCACCCTCAAGCTATATCCCCAACATTTAGAGTGGTCATTTTAAGTGACTCTAGAATATTCCTTTGCTGGGGAGCCATGATTTGTATATACCACAAGTCTAAAATAGACCAACAAACAGTATTTTAAACAGCTGACATGTGTGTTTTCAGCATTTTGCTGGGCATTATTTTTTTTTCTAGATTTTTTTTTTCTTTTAACCAGAAAGATCTGTTGTTAAAACACCATTGTTTGCAAAATGTGTAGTCAGCCTTCCCAGGCCTCTCTGAGCTCCTGTTACTCTGTAAAGTGGCTTAAGGGGCCTTTTTGGTAAAATGAAAAATTAGGCAATGGAAATTAGTGTATGTTCAACCGTACTGAAAGAGAAACTTTCAGACCAGCTGGCATCCTCGCACCTCGGCCCCAGCCTCAGAAATCACGGCATAGCGCCTCTTCAGGGAGGGCCGGTGTGCGATCGGATTCTCCGTGCAAAGACAGGAAAGGCCTGGAATGTTCTGCGGTTACAAATCAATTTTAATGAAAGTGACAGCTTTAAGAGTTATCCCAGAAAAATACAGACTTACATTACTGTTTACAGTGTTAAAGGGAAGCAAACTTTATTGCTTAGGACAAGCCACCTGGGCCAGAGGAATTCGGGCTGAAATTGGATAAGTAGTTTTGTTCCGATTAACGGGTTAGTATAATAATGAAAACTCCCCATGGATGAAGGTACAGGGAGCGTTTTCTGACTTTGACTAAGAACTAGTATAGCCTGGGCAATGATCGTGAAGGGTAAGATACTGGATTATTCCAGAAACATGTCGCAGGCCTGGGGCAGGGGGTGAGGTGGGGAGGGGGTTATCTCCAGACATGTATTATCCCCTAAAGGACAAGAAATAGGCTTTAAAATATTGAACACCCCAAAGCCCCAGTCTTTTAGGGAGCCCAACACCCCAGAAACTTCTTCCCCACATGTCCATCTCTCCATCACAGGCCAAGGCCACCAGTCCTGTTCACTGTCAGCCCCTAGTGTCTGCTTCCCAACACTAGCCCAGTGCCACTCTGAGGTCAGGATGCCATAGCTTCTGTGGAAGCCAAATACTGGGCCTGCCGTGGTCCTGCACCTGTGCCTGGGCTCTAGCTCCTGGATGGTATTGGTTACTTAAAGGCTCAGGCGTACTCTGGGTGTTCCTCTGAACTCCATCAACACCATGGGCTAAAGAAACTACTTAGGACAAGTTACAGGTAAAGCAGTCCACCCCAAGCCCCACTGCCTTCCTTCCTCCCATGCAGGCCCTCTGGTGTCCTCTCCATCTCCTCCCAGGAAATGTCAGGAGTCAAAGATCGGTGCGTCATGCACCTTCATGACCCTGCCCAACCAGCACAGGACTAAGCATAGAAAGAGTCCTCAGAACCTGGTCCAGATAGAATCGAATCAGGATATAGCCACCGTTAGCTCTGCCGCTTAGATGCCAGCTGTGTGTTTCTGTTGCTTTCTGTGGCGTTGGCTACATCTCTCTTGTAGGGTGGGTAGAATCTGCACATCTCTTGGCAGCGGCACTGGCGCTGAATTCACACAGCTCTTTTTCCCTGTGTGTATATACCCTGATAGGTCACAATGCTCTACTGTGGCATTGTGAAAGACACCAAATCCAAGTGGGATCCAAAGTGCCATTTGGATGATGCTGTAGTTTGATCTTACCTCGTTTGCTTATCTTCCCTTTGTCAAACTAAAATTTGAATAGTTTGCTATAGACTTAAAATACATCTGACGGGGAAGTGACCTCAAAGTCTATAGCCAACCATGTTTCTATACTACACGGAAAAAAAAAAAAAAGAGAGAGAGATGGTTTATTTCGTGTGACCGAGTGTCTAGCATCTCAGGAGTGAAGGTAGTAGCTGTTAGCGCTACTGAGGTACAGCCCGTTAACTTTGCAGGTGTTATTCTGTCTTTAAAAATAAAAGTTGGGGGCTAGAGTGATGGCTCAGCAGTTAAGAGCACTGGCAGCTCCTTCAGAGGACCAGAGTTCAAGTCCTAGTAGTCAGGTGGCAGATCACAGCTGTCTGTAACTCTAATTCATGGAGATTTGACACCTTCATACAGATATACATACAGGCAAAACACTAGTACATGTGAAATTAAATAAATTTTTTAAAAGTGGAAGTTTATATGTATTTGCCTGTGTGTGTGTGTGTGTGTGTATGTGTGTGTGTGTGTGTGTGTGTGTGTGTGTGTGTGTGTGTGTGTGTGAGTTTGGGGGCGGGAGCAGAGACAGAGAGGCAGGGCCACGGACATGGCAGTGGCAGCTAGGATGAGAGACCCAAGGGTAATTTGTGTATTATTAGGGTATTATGCATTTAGTAAGTTGGATCTCAATTGTCACTGTAAACAGCCCTGATGTTTTTAAATCACAAAGATAAAGGAAGTGTCTAACCTGCCTTTGTTTCTTGGCATTATAAATGTGGTTTTTCAAAGGCAAACAGTTTCACAGACAAAAGTCTAATCCAGGGCAGTTCACACAAGAAAGCGCTCTACCTGACCTTCAGTCAGTCTCCTTCCATATTGCTGTTTTTCCTTTGTATTGTAGTCGACTGCACGCAAGCCAACAGTCACCATGTTAACCATCCATAGCCGTACAACTGATAGCACTAACTCCATCCACCATGATTGCTCTATCATCATTGCCTGTACCCAAAGCTTGTCATCCCCTACACAAGTCCTAGACCAGCAAGTCTCCATCTTCCTGATGCTGTGGCTCTTTAATACAGTTCCTCATGTTGTGGTGACCCCCAACCAATAAAGCTTTTCTTGTTACTTCATAACTGTAACTTTGCCACTGTTATGAATCATAATGTTAACATCTGATATTCAGGGTATTTGATATATGACCCCAGAGGGGTTGCAAACCACAGGTTGAGAACCACTGCCCTATGCCCCTGATAAAATAATGTCCCTCTGCTGTTGGCCGTGGCTGCTCTGTGGATTTGCCTATTTTAGATCCCCCATTTGACCTCCTAGATCTGCATAGCATTTCGGATGTGAAGCATATACCAAAACACTCATTTGTGGCTGTGTAATGTCACATTGTGAGTTAGTCCATTCATCAATGGAATTTCCAGTCATCTCTAAGTCCTAGCCATTGTGAAAGGAGCTGCTATGAGCAGTGCGCTTAGGGGTTTTGAACAACAGGATTATGGGGCCATTTGGCTGTCATATGTATGAGAAACTGAACTGACGTCTCCTTGTGACTTAGGTGTCATTGTAAAATACTTTCAGAACTACTTGTACTCGATACCCTAGTCAGATGCCACTCAGCCCAGCCCACCCTCACCTGACACACCATCATTAAGACACTCACCACTAGCATGCGCTGTGGCTCCTCAAGTGAAGCCAAACCTTCACTTTGGTTTTCTGCTCCTTCCTTCCTCAGCATTTCCCAGCACGGCCCGTCTATATTTGTTGATTAAATAACCTGCCTGTTCTCTTTCAGTATTGGACACGAATGACCGATTTCTGAGAAAAATAACCATTGGACAGGGAAGTACAGAGAAAGGATATTCCCGGCAGGTAGGTGGCGCCATCTTCCCGGAAGTACCTGCCCTTTCCTCACCTTGGTGTGCACAGTCTTTGCTTTTTGTTTCTGGTCCCCAGCTGCAGTGCTGGTGGCTCTCCCACTCTCTCAGGGTGGGTTTCCAGCCACTCTGATGAGCTAGGACTTGGGAGAGTATCAGGATTGGTCTGGAAGTGACAGCTTCCGTGTGTTTTTGGCTGTGTTTCTGGGTAGACTCATTCGGGAAAGTCCCATATGAAAGAACTGTATAATGATGGAAAAGTGAAAGTCTCTGATATATCACTCCACTTTCATAAGCCCGAGGACAAACACCTACTTATTAGGTTTAATAGTACTGCTAAAGACAACATATGTGTGGGGAGGTGTGGGGGGACTTATGAGCTCTTCCATTTAATAGGTCTATGATGTGGAATAGTGGCACTTAGGAAATATAAATTCATTCCATAATTTTTTAGCCAGGCACAATATCCCTCTGATTTTTTTTAATAGTAAACTCTTTCTTTGGAATTTTTTTTTTTTTAATTTATTGCCTTTACATTAAATTTTTATTAGTGGAAAAAGTTACTGTTATGATAACAGCCATTTCTCATACCAAATAGTTTTTGGGAACTTCTGATATTCTCTGATTTAAACGGTAAATAGGGGGAGATAGCTCAATGGGTGAAACACTTGCTGTCCAAGTGTGAAGACCAGAGTTTGGGTCCCCACACCCACATTTATGTTGGATGGGCATGGTGACCCACCTGAAACCCAAGCACTTAGGAGACAGAGATGAGATTCTCTGGGCCAGATAGCTCTAGTTGATAAGCTCTGGGTTCAAGTGAGAGGCTCTGCTTCACTGTATAAGATGGAGCATGATCTAGGGAGACACTCCTTTAACCTCACACGTATGTACACATGCATCACACACACACACACTTGTGAAAGGAAGCTGAATATGGGCTTGGATCAAGAAGCTCGTACCTCCCTCCTTGCCCCAGACTCTAAAACTTTCACACACAACCAAATTTCATACAATCAGCATTCTCTATACCAGAAAACAACAGTCATTCTTGAAAAGTTTAGGGAGGAATTGGATAAATGGAGAGAACAACCTAGAATATAGAGGAAGGACCTCTGAATTCAAAGGTGAGAGCATCCTAGCTCTCAGACCAGGAGAAACCAGCCACCCTTTGGGGTTAGTGATTTGGGACAACACCTGGATGCTGCTGGGTGGTGCCCTAACTGTGGCACTTACACACCTGGTCACAGCCTGTACATGGTGTAACTTGGCCTTGCGGTTCCTGGGTTGGAGTCCAAGGTTAGGGACAGGGGCACTACCGAACCCATAGGGAACCATTCATGACCACCTGTGAGTCCCGACAGGTGTCAGTCAAGTGTCACTTTTAGAGAAAACGAACACATTGTGACCCCTTATTTGATGAGAACACCGCCTTTGAAATGAGCGTGTTAAGCACCTAAAGGATAGCAATGGCCCTGGGAATGGCTCCATTGAAGGAGCCAACGGCAGGTCACCCTCCTTGGAGATGTAGGTACAGAAGCTAGACTTGTCTGACATTGTGTCCTCACATATATGAGAGAGAGCCTCAAGCTAGCCAGCACCTCACATCTAAAGAAATACACAACATGAAAACTGACCAGGCCTGGGAAGAGGAGCCCACATATCTACGGAAACAAAATAGGAGACCAGTTGACAGAGACTGAGCAGAGGGTGAATTCTCAAAGGGGTTAAAGAGCTGTAGATCCCAGTGAGAGCTCACTGGTGCTTCAAGACCTGTGTTACAATATTAAAACTTATAACATGGGTATCAAAAACTGATATTGATTGCCAGGCGTGGTGGCGCACGCCTTTAATCCCAGCACTCGGGAGGCAGAGGCAGATGGATTTCTGAGTTCGAGGCCAGCCTGGTCTACAAAGTGAGTGCCAGGACAGCCAGGGTTACACAGAGAAACCCTGTCTCGAAAAAAAAAAAAAAAAAAAAAAACTGAGACTGTAGGATTAAGTACACTACAGGGGCTTCTAGCTGAGGAAATCTTTAGAAATGAGTCTCAGAGGAAACCAATACAAAAGCTTGAGAAACAGAAAGCACATATCTGGAACTCCTGAAGGCCATAGGTTTGATCCCCAAACCCACCCACCTTTGATTACAAAGATTCTAGCAGGGCGTGACAATGCAGAACTATAATCAGCACTCGGGAGGCTAAGACAGGAGGAGTGCAAGTTTGAAGCCAGCCTTGGCTACATAGAGAGACCCTAGCTCAAAAAAAGTCCAAGTGGACTAGGGAGGTGGCTCAGTCAGTAAAGTGCTTGTTATCTATTTAAGCATGAGGGCCTGAGTTCAGGTACCCAGCACCCAGGTAAGGAAAATCAGGGGTGGCAGCATGGACCTGTAATCCCAGCACCGGGAGGCAGAGACAGCGGAATGCTTGAGAACTGCTGTACAGCCAGTATAGACTAGTCATGGGTAAAAAAACAATTGAGGAAAACATTGATGCCAGCCTCTGGTGTGTGCACATGTATGTGCACACACAACCACACACACACACACACACAGGCAAAAAGAGCCACCTTTTAGTGGAGTCTACAGAGCACTGGCCCTCAGAACAGTGGGCAATCTATTCAAAGAAGGAAACTTCTTGGCCTGAGGAAAGCAACATTTTTGTTTTAAAAACAAATACAGAGCAGAAAGTGGGAAGGAAAAAGAAGAAGAAAAAAAACCATTTCTGCCTGGAAACATGAGGCTGAAATTTCAGAACATGGGGAATAAAGAACAAACTCCTAAGTGCTGCCAACAAGAAAAGGTCCCAATTACTCACAAAGGAATAAAAAAATCTCCATCAACAACACCAAACGCCAGGTGGCCTTGAGGAAATTCATTTCGTGTCCTGCAGGAGGAGGATAATAGAAGCTTCCACAGGAAGAGGAAACCAGCAGTGCTAACATGAAGCACATCAAAAAGAGAGAGAGCAGGAACAATCCTCCTGAGAGGACTGACAGCCATTGATGGCCGCCATAGAGCGAGGCCATCGCTGACAAAAGGCAGAGACTATGCAGGAAACAATACATCATTTTTGATATATTTTAACATCAAGATCTTCAATATAAAACAGAAACATTAAGACTAGTGGTCATCTGGGACATATGACCCAGAGATTCTTGTGCCTAAAATAAGGTTGCTCAACCATTAACACTCAGATATGGCTCGTCCCCTGGCCACCTTATATCCCACCATAGTGTCCTGTCCCCAAACTCACCTCTCTTCAGCTGAATCCTGCACCTGAATCCCTTCCTGTCATGCCAGTTCTATCCCCTCCTTAAAGCAGAGTTCCGGGTTACTTAGGGCAAACATTTATCACAGTGAGTACTTGGTGCCAGGTGAACAAATAAAACAAATGACAGTTGAAAGAGATGTGGTGCCAGTTGAACAAATAAAACAAATGACAGTTGAAAGAGATGAAAATAAAATACCACTGTAAAATGGTATCTATGTTGCTACAAAGTAAGACAGTGGTGCTGCTAGCGCCATGTGGGGCATTGCTGTAATCCTAGCACTTAGGAGGCAGAGGCAGGAAGGTCACCCCCACCCCCACCCACCCCCACCCCCGTAGGTTTGAGGACAGCCTAGTGTACATAGTACAAGTTTAAATTACTTTGCCAGGTTGCTTATATTTTGTTTTGCTTAAAGTAATAAAGGGGTATGTTAGAGTGCTGGTTGCTCGATTTAGCCCTCAGACTCTATAGATCATCATCCTATATTAATAAAGGTAAAACTGTATGTCACTGGTTTCATTAGCTCATATAGATATATCAACCAGCTCCCCAATTTCTGTTCAGGACATGTGGGCTATTTATAGTGATGACCTCTCCTAAATAAACAGGCTGTAACCAACATGTTTGTGTTTAGATGTGTACTTCTCTGCTATGATTTTGAAGGTAGATTTCCAGGGATGTAATTGCAGAGTCAGTGCACAAATGGCGTGGATTTCTACATGTCTCTTCAGAAATGTTAAGTCCACTCACAGACTTAGCTGTGTTGTACACTGTCCTTTGTATTTAAATCGGTGGCTAACTGGGAAATAGTATAAACCTCATTTATGCAGTTATATGATTGTGAAGTGTTTTATTTGCTAAACAACATAAGCATTCCTCTCCCAAGCACACTGGTTGGTAAATGAGCAACACTGACTCTCAGATAGCCTCAGTTGCTTAAATGATCCCTAGAGTGACTCAATTTGCATGTGAGTGTGTGTGTGTATATAATCAGATTAGTGAAGGCTAGGTAGCTCAGACTGGCCCCAAATTCATGATCCTCCTGCTTCAGCCTCCCAAATGCTGGAATTAGAAGCATCCACCATGATGCTGGGTTATAGTTTTAGAAATAAAACAATTCTAAGTGAAGTACTTGTATAACACATTGTAAATTCGACTTGACTACTACTTAGATCATATTGCAAAAGTATTTCTAGGCTCATGTTATGCAGAGAAAACAGTAACCTTTTGGTATTTTTTAATGCAGTATTTACAGTGCTATCAGAACCTAGAATTCATGCAGCAAAAAAAATCTCTTGTTTTAGAATGAGTTACATTGAGACGATAATCATTTAATATAGCGGTATTTAGCTTTCAGGCAATATTTTTTTCAGTAAATCAGTGGTTAATACAATCTCAATCAGGAAGGAGCCAGCAAGCTCCTTCCTTCCTTCCTCCATTTCCTCATCTGTCTGTGATGGAAATAGGTAATAAAATGTCTCATAAGGTGATCCCACTAGTGCAGACCTGTGCACACACACACCCGCCTCTCTCTCTCTCTCTCTCTCTCTCTCTCTCTCTCTCTCTCTCTCTCTCTCTCTCTCTCTTTCTCTCTCTCTCTCTCTCTCTCTCTGGGTGTGTGTGTGTATGTTTGAACCTGTCTGACTCACACTCCTCGAGGGATCCGGATAATTTAGCTAGAGCTTAACGAAGTGACTTGGTGCAGATGCTTCACCGGTGCCTGGATATTTGCAAACTGAAAGAAGTGCTCATTCCTTGTCTCCGCTCTTCGTTCCCACTGGACTCTGTACAGCCTGCTGTTGGAGCCAAGAAAAGAGAGGAAGAAACCCTGGGAAGTTTTTGAAGAAAGTTAGAGCTCTCTGGCTGTCGTTGCCAGATACGATGGATCCATACCCTCACAAAACAGACACAGAATGGTTCCTCTCCCTTCCTTAGCTGCTAGGCTCAACCTATGCTGAGATTTAACTCTGAGAAATGGACCTCATGCACAGGAAGCCAGCAAGATACTCTTTTTTTTTTTTAAGATTTATTTATTTGTTTTATGTATATGAGTATACTGTCGCTGTCTTCAGACACACCAGAAGAGGACATCAGATCTCATTACAGATGGTTGTGAGCCACTATGTGGTTGCTGGGAATTGAACTCAGGACCTTGCGACCGCTGAGCCATCTCTCCAGCCCCAGCAAGTTACTCTTATCCCACCATCTTCTAATCTCTCCTGGACAATCAGTAGACCCATGACTCAGTGGTAGAATGTTCTAGCATGCATAAGATCCTGGGTTTAATTCCTACCTCAACAAAAAGAACAGAGATCAGCAGGGCAGAGAGGAACAGAAAGTGACCTCCCTCAGAGACTGGTTGCTATGAATGGAACTATTAGGTTACTGACTCGTTCATTCAGCATGAACTAAACGCCTACTGGGTATTACAGGCTGCTGTCCCTGCTGGGCATCCACAAGGAATCTTTCTGTGTGGTCCGCACCTTTGTGGCCAGACATTCTAGTGATAAAGATGCTCCGAAGACAGATAATGACAGTAACACTTTTGGGGATAGGAGGGAACCAAACCTGGGGCTTCATATATACCAGGGCTGTGCCCCTGTCCTTCATTAGTACCTAGTTGTTAGACTGGAGCAGGCTACAGTGGTGTGTTACACTGAGCCACCGGTTTCACAGGCCTTACCCTGGCAACTCCTTGACAGAGGACAGTAGACAATGTGGGCAATCTAGAGAGGCCGTATGCTGTGCCCTCTAGGAAAGCCACTGTTCATGTGAGCTGGCCCACAGGGGAGAGCCCCCAGCTATGACTGCTGGAAGTGTCCATCCAGTAATATGCCTCAGCTGACCACAGGATCTGTTTTGCTGTCTCAGGCACAGTTTGACATTGCAGTGGCCAGCGAGATCATGGCCGTGCTGGCCTTGACTGATAGCCTCACAGACATGAAAGAGCGGCTAGGAAGAATGGTGGTGGCCAGTGACAAAGATGGCCAGCCTGTGACAGCTGAGGACTTGGTGAGTGCTGCTGAGAGGCCCTGGGGAGCGTCAGGAGAATGGAGAGCTCCTAAGTCTGCTGCTGTAGAGTGGGGATTCTAGAAAGTTCTGCACCGCCCATTAACTTCTTCCCAAACCTTGCTGCTTCTTATCTTCTCTATATCAGTAGCAGGTCTGGACCTAGCTGCGGTCAGAGCATATGAAATGTATTTTATGGCTGGGCCTGGTGGCGCACGCCTTTAATCCCAGCACTCGGGAGGCAGAGGCAGGCGGATTTCTGAGTTCAAGGCCAGCCTGGTCTACAAAGTCAGTTCCAGGACAGCCAGGGCTGTATAGAGAAACCCTGTCTCAAAAAACAAAAAAAGAAAAAAAAGAAAAAGAAATGTATTTTATAAGCATAGCATTCTCACCTGGTTTGCCTTGACCAGCCTGGGGTGGGGCAGACATGGGCAAAGATAACAATCCCAGGGGCATGGTCAGTTTGGTGATGCTAATCTAGGAAACAGTATGGGGGGAAAGGGCACAAATCAGCCATGGTCCCAGTTCTCCTGATTTATGTGTCTTTTTCTCACCTGTAGGGGGTGACCGGCGCTCTGACAGTTTTGATGAAAGACGCCATCAAGCCAAATCTGATGCAGACCCTTGAAGTAAGTAGTTTTCCTTTTATTTGTTTATTTATTATTTTTATTGATTTTTTTATGTGTATGTGTGCATGCATATGGGGTGGGGTGCCACATGTATGTATATGCACATATGTGGAAGTCAGAGGTCAACCTCTGATATTATCCCTCAGATGCTGTCAAGCTTGGTGTTTGAGTCAGGTGCTGTTCACTGGCCTGGAGCTCACTAATAAGGTTAGAAGACTAGCCAGCTAGCACTCACTCGGGCCCACCTGTCTCTGCCTCTCCAGCACTGGATCTCTCCTCTCCTCTCCTCTCCTCCCCTCCCCTCCCTTCTCTTCCCCTCCCCTCCCCTCCCCTCCCCTCCCCTCCTCTTCTCTCTCTCTCTCTCTCTCTCTCTCTCTCTCTCGCTCTCTCGCTCTCTCGCTCTCTCGCTCTCTCTCTCTCTGACTTCTGGAATTCAAACTCAGATCCTTCAGGTCAGGGACCTTATCGACTGAGGTATCTGCCCAGCCCTGTTTTTTTTTTTTTTTTTTTTTAATGATTGTTTATAGCATAGCATTTGCCTTTCTCGGACTTACTGTAGATTACAAGGCAGTATGAATACTCCCAGCCAATGAGAGTCTAAATGAAAATTTATCAATTCATAGGGATGACTTAAACCCTGGATTTGGTTTCACTGACTAGAATAGGAACATTGAAAATAAATATCTGCCTAATACAGCCATGGGTGGCAATGCCACATTTACGTGACTTTGTCTGTTTTAACTTTTTAAAATACTTCATCTATCATGTTAATTATAAATTGTTTGCTTTATAACTATAAATTGTTTTTTTTTCTCAAGTAAAATACAGTAAGTACTAAGAAATGTTTTCTAAGAGCATATTTTCAGCTCAGTTTTGTGGTGACATCAATTTTGTAATCTTTTATACAAACACTAAAATTTTATCTTAGCTTCTTTGATTTAAAGTGTTTTCATCTCTCTCTCTCTCTCTCTCACACACACACACACACACACACACACACCACTCATTACAATCTAGTTTCTATGTTGCTGATCATATTCATTTGACCTAGCCATTGTTTAACCCTTTTCTTAGCTACCAGTTTTTAGGATTTGGACTCAAAGAGGTCCAAATAGGGAGGGTGTATCTGGATTGTGTTCAGCAGAGACAGGTATGCGGCTAGAGCTGGGGCTCGGCAATTAAGAGCATTTACTGCTCTTGCAGAGGGACTCAGTTTGACTCACATATGATAGCTCCTCTTCTCAGGGATAAGATGTCCTCTCTGGCCTCCTCTGGTAAGAGGGCATACATATGGTACATATGCATATGTGCAGGCAAAACACTCGAACACATAAAATTAATATTTACAGAGAGACGGGGAGAGAGAGAGAGAGAAAGAGAAAAGGTGTTGGGGTGAGAGATGTTAACACTGGTGTTTTTACAGACCGATGCCAGGGAGGAAAATCCATGTCCACTTTGGTCAATGTTACTGGACGGAATTTATGATTTGCGCTAGGCTACAATGGGAAAGAGGGATGGAGGTATCCAGAGGGCGAGTATTTGGGGGACAAAGCAAAAAGAGAAGTAGAATGCCCATATTCATCCATGTACTCGGCTGACAGAAAGTTGAGTTGAATGGATGCATTGTTGTTTGCCTTGTGTCCTGGGCTGTACTATTTACCACCTCTACCTCAGCTTTCCCCCATGTAAAATGGTGTCAGTCACAGCTAAGCCAACAGGGTAATAGTGACAGTTCAGCATTGACTTCCACGTACCATGGATGCATGCTGAGGGCACCGTTGGGAACATGGGCTCAGAGGTCCCTGCCCTCCTGAAAGTCGGGTACTGGTTGGGGAGGCAGAGAGCAGACAAATAAGTTCACTACCTTCTCCTTGGTGCCATGGTTGCAAAAAGAAACCTCCAAGGCAGTGTGGGCATGAGAGGGATGGCACAGAGCATCCATCTGTGCGTTCACAGACTACTGGGCAAAGGCATGAGGAAGCCAAGGGAGCACTGGAAAATACTGCTCCCGGAAAGGAGGCCGAGCCCAGAGGGCCTGGTCCGTGGCTCTCAGCCTTTCTAACACAGTTCCTCACACGGTGGTGACTCACACCATCCATAAAATAATTGTCAATGCTACTTTGGAACTGCAATTGATCCCTATAAAAGTGTTATTCCACAGCCTTAAGGGGTCGGGACCCACAGGTTGAGAACCACTGGCCTAGGGCGAAATGAGAGCTACCAGCCAGCATGGCAGGACTGTGAAACCTGAGCTGGGTACTGAGTCAGATAATTCCAAGGCATCCCTGGGCTCCTATTCAACAAATGACGGTGGCCCCAATTGAACATGGAACAGAACCCTGAAAGTGCCAGGCCTGCCCCTCCCTAGCCCTTCTATACCACCCTCCCCTGACCCTGTCCCCATAGCCTGAACTCTTTCTCTCTCTGACTCTCTCATGAGCACACAAATGTGCTGTAGTGTGTTGTCTTTAATCTTAGCAATTCCTGGGAATGGGGGATGCACCTGTGATCCCAGTACTTGAAAGACAAAGACAGGAGGATTAGAAAATTGAGGTCAGGGTAGACTGCACAAAGAATTCCAACTCAGCCTGAATTCTATAGTGAGAGCCTGTCTCAAAAGAATCACAGTTGGGAGGTAGCTCAGTGGTAGCTCAGTGCTTGCCTTGCTCTAGCAAAGCAGCTAGTAAGTAAACAAATAGACATGACTGAACCCTTAAGCCATCTTCCTCTCTGTGAGTCTAATTTCATTTGTCCTAAGCAATGCTTAGTACATTTACATCATCTCTAATTTTCATTTATGGTATTGACCGTTTTAAGATTATTTGGACAGATAATGTATTTTAAGAACAAAGCATAGAATTTGGTTAAGATGTTCTCATGCGTGAACTCTTTGTGAGTTCCTTGAGTCTTAGATACACATTTGGGAAGGGCTTCTAGAATCAGTGACACAGGAGGCTGTATCCATGGACAGCCTAAGCATCTTATTGTGGGCAGTATCTTGTTTTGGACACCCCCATTGCTAGTGTCATAGGAGAGCGTGGGTACCCCCTGCCTCACTACAGGTGGCCATGATGCCAGCAGTTTTCGGTCTGAAGACTTTGGTAGATTCTGGGATACTGATAGATATCATGTTCCAGCATAAACTAGGAGGAGCAGGAGTCTTGGGGATAGAGGTATAAGGCCTGGATATTCCCGGCAAGCCTTGTCCAGAGCCAGACTGTGAACCTACTGATGACTTAACACGGGAAAGTCATCCTAAGAGCTGAAAATCTATCCCTGTGGACAAGCCACACAGTGTTCGTTGATGGATGTCTGGTGCCGTTGTGGCTGCAGGCTACGTGTATTAATCCAAGTTAAAGTTTAATAAAATTAAAGACATCTTTCAGTTGCTTAGCCACATTTCTACTGTTGTGTTTATTTAGATTTTGGGAAAAAGGGAACTAACTACATTTTAAGAACCTTGCAGCCGCACATGGACAGGGACTACAGTATCGGACAGTACAGAAGTATTATACCCTGTTGATGCTCTGGTAATCAACCAAGTAGCTGAAGTAATAAACATGGGAACTTTCTGTACAGACCACTATGGAGACTATTCATCAGGAGAAACCAAGATGGTTCCTATGTTACATTCCCAAGCGTTCTGCCTATGAAACAAAAATCAAGATAAATACACTTATACATAGAGATTGGTTCTTTTGTGGTTTTGTTTTGTTTTGCTTTGCTTCGCTTTGCTTTGTTTTTTAGTCAATGTGTTTATCTCAAAGTGCTTTATTTTATAGCTACATCCACCATTAAATATACATCTTTGTTTGAATGTCTGATAGCAACATTTTGGGCATGAGTCTACTAGGACTCCAAACTGGGAGTTTCAGAACCAGGACTGTAATCTTAATCCGGTTATTCATCTTCTCCTTGGCCTTGGAGAGTACCCCTTGCTTCCCTGGGCCTTGGATTTCCTGGGTCAGGAAGAGGTCAGCTCTTGCTCTCACATTATTTGGTTCTGTGATCTCCATTTACACGGACTTATAAAGAGCAAGGAGACTAGAATGTGGGGAGTGGGATTGTGATCACAAGGCTGAAGAGAAGTTGATCAAATGGTTCCTGTTCCAGTTAGATGGGAGTAGTAAGGTTCTCCACACCAGTCAGCCATGGTAACAGTTCACAGGAACAAGACACAGGAGGGTGGTGTGGCAGGGTATGCCGGCAGACCTAATGTATATCCTGTTAACTTTCTGTTGCTATAACAGCTACATGAGATAAACAACATATAAGGAGGAAAGGTTTCTTTGGGCTCACCCTGTTGGCATTTTCGGTCTGCCTCTGGTTACCCTGTTGGTTTTGGGGCTGAGTCAAAGCACAGTACTGAGAACCTATTGGAGATTCTGGTCAGAGAATACACCAGAAGATGCTGCTGTCCTCATAGCCAGTTCATGAAGACAGTGCGAGACCATGGTCCAGCAGTCCTTTTCATGGAGATGCCCCATCTCTAGGACCAAACTCCTCCCACAAGGCCCCATTTCCTAAGACTTTTACCACCTTCCCTTGGTGCTGAGACTTCATAAAGACCTCTGGAAGACAGCCAGCATCCAAACTCCAGCATAACATTTTATATTGCACACACATCAAAGCATCCTGTTGGACTCCTAAGTTACTTAATTGCCAATTGAAGTGTAAAGGCTGGGGAGAAGGCTCAGTGAATAAGAACACTGTTCTGCAAGCATGGGGGGCCTGAGTTCAAATCCTCGTTGCCCACATAAAATCTAAGCATAGTCGTACATACCTATAACCCCAGCACTCCTGTGTGGACATGGGAGGCCCAGAAGGGAGGACCCTGGATCAGCTAACCTCAAATGTAGGTAGTGAAAAACAAGAGCCCCTGTTCTGAATGGAATGGAAGGCTTGCACCCAAGCATGCAGCTGGCCTCTGATCTCCACATGCAGACTGAGACCTGCATGTACCTGCAGTCACACACACACACGCGCTCTCTCTCTCTCTCTCTCTCTCTCTCTCTCTCTCTCTCTCTTTAGAAAGTGAAATAAAGACTTAAACCACAAAACTTTTTTTTGTTGTTGCTGACGGAAGAGTGTAGCCTCGCTAATAAGGAAAACTCTCAAATGGAAGATTTGCTTTAGATTAAACAGCAGCCCGACGGGATTATTCCAGAAGCCTGAAGCCTGTGCTTGTTCAGCCACAACCTGTCACCTGTGTCCCCAGGAGACCAGGCCCCGTACCTCCCTGACAGATGGCAGCCATGAGGGTTACAGTCTGTCGAGGTGACGAGCCAGCTGCCATCCAGGGATAGAGTCTGTGACTTTGTCCTCTTTACATTTCTCCTTGGCAGCAGCATGCCCCAGGCAGCAGGGTTGGAAGACGTGACGCTTCGGAGTCTGTAAAATGCTTTTCTCAGAGCACTTGAGAGGTTTGCATAGAGAGAAGAGACGTGTTAATAGATGTTAGGGAGGTGGGTTACAGATAGCAGTCATTCGTACATGTGAACAAGCGTGCATGTTGGATTGTTAGAACCCTCACATGCTCACGCCACTCTGACCTTCTTGGGACCTGTGTACTCTCTCTCCAGAGAACTTGGGGCAACACTCAGTTGTGAACTCACAGGGTGGCTTTGAGACGCTGTCTTAGTCTCACACTGTCTTCCTGCTTTGGTTCAGCTTTCTCATCTTTGAACCATGTTAGATCATGGGAATTTTCCATGCTCCGCAGCTGCCCTGCCCCCACCCTGCATCACTCCCTGCTCTCCGCAGTGTCAGCAAAGGAACAGGGTGTGTTTTCACAGGTGTAGCCAAGCCTTCATCTGAGCAGACCTCCAATAACCTGGCTGGGCTAGGAATAAAGCCTGAATGTTTTAATGAGAAAATTATTTTCAGATAGACCGAAAGTCCGTTGTTATCAATAAAAGGAAGAAAACAAAACCACTCTAAAAATAACTATATTGACAGGGTTGGTTTAAAGACTTTAAAAGCCTAGAATTTTTACTAGTTTCTAATAATGGTTTTGTCTTATTTGTAATGATGCTGATTGGTTTGTTGTCAACTTGACAAAGCTAGAGTTATTTTGGACAAGAGGACCATGTCCCCACTGACTGCTTTTGAGCGAGCCACTGAACGATGTGGGAGGGTCCAGCTTACGGTGGGCAGAAACATTCAGGCTGGTGGTAAGCAGGCCGAGAAAGGCAGGAGAGAAAGCCAGCAGGCAGCAGCCCTCATGACCTCTGCATCAGTTTCTGCACCCAGGTTCCTGCCCTGACTTCCCTCGCTCAGGGACAGAGTGTGACCTGAGAGTTGTTGCTAGAATAAGCCTTTTCCTTTCCAGGTTGCTTTTGGTCCTGGTGTTTTATCACAGTAATAAAAATCCTAAGTAGCATAGTAATTAGTAAGAACTTCTCATAAATAAATACAGTATACACATATTAAAATGTCATGAGAAACCCATTTTTCTGCATGTTTTCTTTAAAAGAAAGTTTAATAGTAAACTTTAGTTGTATGTGGTGGGTGGTTGGCTGTGATTCCAGTGTTTAATAAATAGAGACTGGAGTATCAGGAGTTCAAAGACATCCTGGACTATAGAGCAAGTTTGAGGCCACCCAGGCAATATAACACCCAGCTTAAACAACCACAATAAATTGTTTCTATCATTTGGACATGTCACCCATGGTGGGTATTTTTTCTTTTTCTTTGTTATGTTAATTGCCAGATTTCTAACATGTAAAGTTTTTGGAGTATTATTTAAAGATTTAATCAGAATCTTTTATTTAAATGAGAAAGCAACTTTAGCCTAGAAGTTGAAACCAAACAAACAAAAATAGCTAAGCTTGTCCTTTATATGTAATTGGCCTGTCTGGTTTTCATAATTCATAAGTTAAGTTGTTTTTTATACTCAGTTCTTCGTAGGTTTGTTTGAGACAAAATCTCATATAAATCTATACTGACATCAAACTCCTAATCTTTCCTGCTTTAATGACACAAATTCCGGGATTGTGGGATTTTTCTATTCTCTTCCTCCTCCTCCTCCTCCTGCTCCTCCTCCTCCTCCTCCTGCTCCTCCTCCTCCTCTTATAGTCCACTAATAGTCTACTATTCCTCCATTCCTCTCTTTCTGCCTCCCTCCCCCTCCCCTCTTCTCACTATGTAGTCCTGACTAGCCTGGCACTCACTGTGCAGACCAGACTGGCCTTGTATTCACAGAGATATACCTGCCTCTGCCTCCTGAAAGCAGGAAGATTTTTGATAACTTGACTAATTGTTCACTTTAAAAAAGCAAAATCAAACAAACAAACAAACAAAAAATAGAACATTGAAGATATTACTTAAACTATCACAGTTTGATTAAATTTTAAGTGTATAATGTAGGAGAAATAAAGTATAAAACTTATGTTATGATAAACAGGCAATGAACAATAACTTATCAAAATTATAATCAGAGGTGCGTGTGTTCTTAGCGATCTCTTGCTCAGCATTAACTATAGGCTAGTTCTGTCTAAGGAGACTTAGTGTCTGAGTCAATCAGGGTTTCACTTTGTTTTAAAGGTTTTTCTTCTGTCTTGTCTTTTTGTTTGTGTGTATACGTATGTATTCATGTTTGTGTACTGTACATATATGCGCATACATGGAGGCCTCAGTATGACATTGGGTATCTTCCTCTGTCCATCACCACTTGGATTTTTTGGCAGTCTCCCACTGAACCCATGGCTCACCGACTGGCTAGAGCAGCCGGCTTGCAACCTCTGTGCATCTCCCCCACCCCCCTTCTCAGGTGCTAAAGTTACAGACTGGCGTCACCATAGCAGGCTTTTACGTGAGATCTGAGGATACAAGCTCAGTTCCTTGTGGCTTCTTTGTCAAGCATTGACTGAGCCATCCCTCCCAGCCCTGCTTTTATCTTTAGGTTGAGCCCCTGTACCCCAGGCTGGTTTCTAACCCTTCTGTAGCTTGGTGTGACTTCGAACTCTTAAACCTTGCACCTCGACCCGCAAGGATTGGAATTACAGACATGCTCCACCTACCTGACTCAGGGTACTTTTAGATCTCTCAGTGTGCTTTGACTATGCAGTAGAGACTCAGAGTGACACCGGGCACACTTACACACCCAGCAGTCTGTGGCACCTTGTGTCCCCAAGTTAAGTTTGGTCTCCATTCTTCTGTTTCCTTGGGGGCTCTAATTCATTCTCGCTCCTCTGCAGGGAACTCCTGTGTTTGTGCACGCCGGTCCCTTTGCCAACATCGCTCATGGCAACTCATCCGTATTAGCTGATAAAATTGCGCTGAAATTGGTCGGCGAAGAAGGGTTTGTGGGTAAGTGGCGTTGTTTAAAAGTATTGATTATAAAACATTGATGAAATTGGAAAGATAATGACTGGGATTGAGTGTTGACATGAAATCTCGACCTTTACACTTTCTTTGTAGAGGTCTCAGTGCTGGAGAACTCTGGTTCTATAACAGCACAGTTATGTTGTTGACTGCAGTCAAGCACGTAGGCCTTTGAAAGCTCTAACACCCATCAACTGAATGACCTTGGATATATTTTTAAGTATACTGAATCTTGGTTTTCTTATCTGCAAAATGTTAATGAAATTATTTTAATTAGTCGTCCTATGGATATGTATTCAGAACATACCACATTAAGAGCTCAGAACTAGGGATCCAGTGGTTAGCAGAGCAGGTCTAACAGCAGGCCTTGTGCAATCTCCTATCCGTGGTATATGCATGGGAGATTCTGCTCACTGACTGAGCAATTAGCAGCCATCAGAAGACTAACATTAAAATGATTTTTTTTTTCCTTCCTGGAATCCTGGTGTGTTTTCGCAACCCAATATAAGGGAAGTTTTCCAGCCAATCTACTCACACTTTTTTTGCTAATCCATACTGTCTGGTGTGGTCAGGGAGGCACCTGCCGTAGCATTTGTTCCACGGTTACGAGCCACAATCCTAGGCCTTAATAGTAAAGCTTTGACAAAAATGAAAAACCTAGCGAGGACTGTGGAAGAGTGCTTCCCACTGCAATGGTTTTATCAGATTTCCCCTGCTGCCAGGAGACAGTTCCCGTTATCATGTAAATGCCCATAATCAAGTACAGCACTTACTTCCTGCATACTTAACCGGCAGCCTTGTATCAAACTCAAAAAGTGAGGTGTTTTTCTTTTGTTTTGCTTTGGTTTTTTGTTTGTTTGTCTTAAAAAAACATCTGCTGGGCAGAAGAACCTAGATCTACACTTTCATGCTGTGGCATCCTCAAGACTGATTTAAGAATCCCTTGTAGACACAAAGATGAGATCAAATGAGGATTTATGTAATTCGACCCTTCAAAGATCTGTGTCATGCAGCAATCATGTACTTTGCTGGTTAGGCACTGAGTCCCCAGCAGGAGTGGCAAGGCTCAGGTCTGGGTGGATTTGCCTGGTTGAGCATGAGTAGCAGTAGAGCTAATGGCTGAGGAGGCTGGGGAAAGGCAGATACTGAAGAGATGGGCACTTAAGTGAAAGGCTTCTGACATCGACTGCAGATAAAAGGGCTCCCAGGATAAAGCACTCTGTTTTCTGCTGACAGAGCTCCCTGCCTTATATCATCAAGCAGGTATTTCCAGAGTATGCATCATTGTATCTTTAGAGATATATGCTGATGGTGTCTGCAAAGCATGTTAGCCCTCCTGTGGCCTGCCCGAGACCTTAGACTCTAGGAGTGTTCTTTGAAGGGTTTCTTATTTGGACCGTGTGAAGGTGGATCAGATGAGGACCGGGATACTGAGAGGTGGAAGTGACCCGGGTTTGGAGTTGCGGAATGGGAGCCTTCTTTTGGTAGCAATGAAGCAAGAGCTTTTCTAGGGCTCAGTTTCCTCTTTGTTATAATAGTCAACAATAAATCGATTTGTAAAACAGGGAAACTATGCATATGCCCCCCATTACTATTTCTCTGATCCCTTGTAGTCTGAGGGGAGATCCCCATGGTAATTATCTTGCCTGTAGGGAGAGGCAGAACTCTCTTAACACCATGTTAACTCTGTGCCCCAAATTCCTTGTTGGGAAAGTGAGGGCTTTAAAAATATAAATTATGATTGTGTGTGTGTGTGTGTGTGTGTGTGTGTGTGTGTGTGTGTGTGTGTGTAAGACGGGAGACAAGGCAGCTGTGACACACACGTGGAGGTCAAAGGACAAGTTTGTGGGATTGGTTCTCTCACCACTTTAGTGAGGGTCCTAGAGTTTCAAGCTCAGGTCGCTAGGTCAGCTCACCAAGCACCACTACCCATTCAATCATCTCACCAGCCAAAATAAGGCTCTTAACAGGCCTTTCTGAATGGACTTTAAAAGATGGGGTGTGGCATTTTGCCTGTCAAGGTCTAGCCTGGCACCCACTCATCCTTAGCCAGTCCTCATTGTCTCTCTTCCCCGTTACCGACACATGGCTAATAAAAGTTAAAGTCCTGTTTTAAATTGAGTTTATTTTGGAGTGATAACAAATTTCATCTTAGTTATTGTATAGTGCACATCACTTAGAGCGGCAGTTCTCAAACTGTGGGCCATGACCCCTTTGCAGGGGTCAAAATAGCCTTTCACTGGGGTCGAATATCAGATACTTATATTCAGTTCATAAGAGTAGCAAGACTATAGTTATGAAATAGCAACAGAAATAAGTTTATGGTCAAGGGTCACTACAACATGAGGAACTGTATTAAAGGATCAAAGCATCAGGAAGACTGAGAACCAGTGACTTGGAGTCTTCCATCGTAGCTGCACAGCAAGAGAATATAGTCTGCCACTGCACCTCCGATCTCCAGAACTCTTCATCTTTGTATTAGACCTTGCCTGACTCCAGCACGATCCACCTGCTTCTAGCTTGCAGACACATTTTTTTTACCCTCTAGTAAATCAGGATGTGGTAGGGGAGACATGCCTTTAGAGTCTCAGCAGAGAGTGGGGTGCACTGTGGGAGCCAGGTTCTGTGTTGATGAACAGGAACCTGAAGACAGGCGGGGGCATCTCCTGGATAGGATCTTCTTTGTTTACTGTCGTACAATATCACTTTCAGTTCTGCTTCTACATCTAGGCAAGGACTCCCTTTGTCTACCCAGAATAATTATTCTAAGATAATGGAATCAACAGTCCATTTAGCCTGACAACAGAGCGGTGTTTATTTAATCAGCTGCATGAATATGTCAGACGAGAGCAGGGCTTTATGAGAATTTTAGAGAAATTACCGCGGCGACTGTAATGGCCCCTTTCTGTTAGCCAGTGGCTCCCATGGGAGTCCACTCAACCTCCGTGTACCGCCGAAAGGCAGGCTCCTCTTGGGCAGCAAACACAACTCGAGGGTTATTTTTACAAAAAGAAAAAGAACATTGACATTTTACATTTTTAATTATTATTACTATCTCATTTAAAGTGATTGTAAGAATCTCAAATTTGTTCAAAAACCTTAGCTTTTTCTTTCTTGTTTTTATTCCTTTTTTTTTTTTTTTTGACAATTTTCAGGTAAAGACTCATGTCTACTTGAAAATGTGGACCTGGAATTGTACATGCTCATAGCCAACGGCTCTTATAGCCAAAATAGCCACAGCCACGGGAATTCATGGATAGACTTTGGAGGTCTACTGCCCCCTCCTGTAGTTAAATACTGATAAAATAGACCAGATGTCATGGCATATGCTTGTAGTCTTAGAAGGCCAGCCCACCCTAGTCTCAATGACTCAACCATCCTCCACCTTAATCAATGAATAAATCAACTTAATTATGATGTGATACCATGCTAGTACATCTTAATACGTATAGTAATAGATTGTGTTTGTATCTCCCCCAATCGCCCACTTCCTATTGCTGTAGTGCAGTGCCACAGACTATGTCTTAAAAGAACTCTGATTTGACGTTTGTTCTTAGTGTGCGTTGGCTGAGGACTCACATCTTCTGAGGTCCTTCTGGCTGGCAGAGTTGTGAGGAAACAAAAAAACACACAAGAGTCAGAGAGAGAATATACGGGTGTGCATGCTGTGTGTGTACACGCACATGCATGGGTGTGGGGTATGTATATGTGCATGCATGAACGTGTGTGTATGTGCATGCATAGGCCTGGAGTGTGTGTATGTGTGTGCATGCATGGATATGAGGTATATGTATGTGCATGTATGAGTATGGGGGTGTGTATGTGCATACATGGAGTGTGTGTGTATCTGTGCGTGCACATGCATGCGTGTGGTATGTATGTATGCATGCATGAATGAGGGATGTATGTACATGTATATATGACTATGGAGACTGCACATGCACTCATCTGTTCTCTCTCTCTCTCTCTCCTTTTTTAAAGTTTCTTTGTTTTTTCTCTTGTTTTTTTGGGGGATGTGGGACTGTTTCTTGCACATGTGAGTGGAGATGACTTAGGAGTCCAGAAGAGAGCATCAGATCCCATGAGCAACAGGTGGCTGTGAGCACACATGATATTGGTACCGGGAACCAAACTCAGGTCCTCTACCAGGGCAGCACACCAGAGCTCTTACCTAAGGTTCCATTTCTCCATCCCAGGAGAGCCTTTTAAGACAGGGCCTTAGTTAGTAGCTTTATTTGGCCTGGAACTCACTGTGTACACTAGGGTAGCAGAGACTCTCTTAGCTCTGCTTCCTGAGTCACAGCCACCGCCCCATTCCTCTTCTCAAAAGCCCGCCAGTATTCCATTACAAGACACCCACCCTGCTGGCCTCATTGAATCCCCACCAGCTGGTGTCAAGCAGACTTTACCCTCTCATGCCTCATAGCGTCTATTCAAATCCAATGGGAGTGTAGGGAGGAAAAACCAATGTTCTGACACAGCACTCTCCTACCGGGAAATGTCTTTCTGATAGATTGCTGAGTCAAGGTCAGCTTGGGTACCACTGACTTTAGGCATCTTTCTTTTGACTTTATCCCTTGTCCTTTAGGCCGCTTATAAATCTTGCCTCTTGAGTTTCAGAGGAATCCACTGAGTAGTTACACCCAGCTTATTCTCGCCATCTGTTTTATTGCAATGAAATGTTAAATACTCCATCATTTAGGTAGAAGAAAGCCAGACCAAACTAAACATTCCTATAATTTCATCCACCCTTTAAAATAAAAATCTGAGATCTGAGTTGCAATAGTGTCCAGCTTCTGAGCTGAGGTTCCTGGAGCTCACCCTGTTGACATCTAAAACTCTGCTCTTGGTCAGGGGCCTCATTCTGTTATGAAGTTCATTCTTGGGTCTTGACTAATCCTATACATAATCACGTCAGGGGTAAGAACTGCATTATTAGCAATCTGGCTGGAGGGGACATGCAGCCCAAGCAGCCACTGAGTCCAGGAAATGCAGTTTTAGACCGTGTACTTAGCAAAGCCACACTGTGGGGATGTTGGTGTGTGGTGTCCCTGGATGTCTGAATCCTGCAGCTCCTTGCCAACTCCCGTTCTCCAGCCTCTCTGTGCTGACCTCTCTCTTCTATGCATGCTTTCATACAGACTGGACCTCTTTGTGGTTTAATTGTGGTTTTAGTTTCTAACAGGTAGTCTTCAGCCTTTGAAAAGAAAAAAGGAAAGAAAGGAAGCAAGGAAGAAAGGGGGAGGAAGGAAGCAAGGAAGGAAGGAAAACACTGAGAAAGACAGACAGACAGACACTGAAGGAGTCCCAGTGGTAAAGTGCTTTTCTGGCATAGTCTAAGCCATAGGTTCAACCCCCAGCACAAAGGAATAATAAAGGCTAGACAGATGGCTTGATAGTTAAGAGTAACTGCTGCTCACACAGAGGACCTGGGTTCAAATCCCAGCACCCACATAGCAGCTCACAACTATCTGTAACTCCAGTTTCAAGGATCTGATGCCCTCTTTCTGGTATTAGTGTGCACCAAACATGTGGTGCATATACATGCACACAAACACTAATACATGTAAAAATGGAAAATAAGTAAAGAAGATTGGAATAGTTTGGTTATCTGCTACTTTGGAAAGTCTTCAGATTAAGTTACCCGATCCCCATGTTCCAGTCAATTTCTCCAAGTCTTGTTAGTTTGTTTGTTTTGGGTTTGGGTTTTATTTTTTGAAACACGGTTTCTCTGTGTAGCTCTAGCTGTAATATAACTTGTTTATAGATCAGACTAGCCTCAAAATCAGAGATCTGCTTGCCTCTTTGTCCTGCGTGCTGGGACATACACACACACACACACACACGCATCTCTAGCTTCATCAAATCTTAATGTGCTGTTTGTGTGTGCTTTAGGTTCAAGGGTTATAAGACAGATAGAGCTAGCCTGGAGATAAGATTACATGGCAGTCTAGCATGGCTGGGGCCTTAGAGTCAATTCCCAGCACTCCAAAAGAAGGCGGAGACATGAGATGTGATCAGAACCTCTGTGACTTTGCTGCTGTGACTTGAATCGTTGGCTGCCTAATTCCTCCTAGCAACAACAGTCTTGGGAGGTAGAGCCTAGTGATGAATGGATTAAAAAGCCTTGGCTTAAAGTTGGCTCCTGAGCTCAGGAACAGACCTGATTCCTCTGACGTCACCCCTCCTGTCTTAGCTGTGTCTTGAAGTTGTCCTCTACATGTGTCTCCATCTTCTGTGGGTCGCCCTTCTACCGTGTCCAAGGCGAGTCTCACACAAGCAGAGCAGATGGTAACAGCTTGCTGTTTGACTTCTAGAACTGTCAGCCAAAATAAATAGATTTTCTCTAAAGAAAATTACCCCATCACAAATGTTAAAGCAACAAGGACCTAACCTCACCTTAGTTGCATCTTTTTTTTTTTTTCCTTCCTTCTCTAAAGGAAAGCACTCTCCAGGTCTGGAGAGGTATCGTTTCCAGGTATGCAGCAATACTTCTACCACAAAAGACGGACAGTGAAGCTTCTGAAACCTATTCTGTTTACAACATTAGGTTATAGTAATTTTTTGACAGCACCACAGACAAACCCAGAAATACCAGATATCTCCATTTATGATGTCACTAAAGGTCAAACTGTGGGAATAGCACATAGCAATTGAAAATATCACTGTGTCATTCGTAAAGAACCTCCATTCCTCGTTAAGAAGGTACCTGTACTGGCCCCATGCCCAGCTCTCAGCTCCTGCATACAGGGCTGTCCTTCGTTGTCCCTATAGCAACTGTTCTCACTTAGATTCACAACATAATGGGTGTTCTTTAACAGACATGTCTCTTGGATCAGTGACCTGCATCACAGCAATGGTGCTTGCCATACCTAAAGGATGTCTCATACCACCTACTTACCCTCAAAAATGTAAAATATCCTGGACTGGAAAGAGGGCTCCCTGGTTAAGAGCACTTGCTGCTCTAGTAGAGGATCTGGGTTCAGTTCCCAGCACCCACATGGCAGCTCACAACTATCTGTAACTCCAGCTCTAAGGGATCTGATGCCCTCTTCTAGCTTCTGAGGGTCCCAGGCTTGCATGTGATATACAGACATATACATGGAGGCAAAAGTTCTATCCACATAAAATTCAATCATAATAAGAATAAACAATAATAATAGGGTTTTTCTTAATGTGAAGTATGTGAAGATGAGATGGTGCCTAGCTATCATCCCAGCACAAACCTCAGGCAAACCACCAAGACCCTAGCTCGTCCAAGGACGAGCCGGGGACAAAAGTATCTCAGTTTTCTTCTGAGGTTTTTGTACCTTTTAAATTCATTCACTCATTTATCTATTTACTCGTTTGTTCACTCATTTATTTGTGTGAGAATGGCAGGGATGATGCTTACAAATCACACAGGCAGTTTCGGGCATTGATGCATCTTTGCTGAGAACAATCTGAGTTTACATTCTGAAAACCCACTATGTGCCCAGCACTGGACTAGAGCTTTGTGCCTGAGAACTCCACTGGCTTGTGGCAAGAGCCTGTGAAGGAGTTTAGCACTGGCCACAGTTTCCACATGAGAGGATTGAGCCCCAGAGTGAAAGAGTTTGTTCCAAGGTGCCGAGCAGCAATTTGAACCCAGTCCTTGGCCCTGATCCGAACTCTTGCTCCTGTGTCTTACTACCTGTGAATGTGTACTTCAGGTCTACACTACCATCGTCCAGCCCTGTGTTTGCACACAATGGGACTAATGTTTGTTGAATGAAAACCTAATAGTTTCATCAGTTATATGAAATACTTCCCCAATGACAGGGTTGTCTGCAATGCCAGTAGACTTTTTAACAGTGAACATAAACATATCTACTGAATGGTTTATTGAAATAGCAAATAATTAAAAGTAAATGAATGCTACAAAGGCATGTGACTGCAAGTCCTAGCTAAATAGGAGGCTGGGGCAGAAGGATGATTTGAATTCAGAAGTTCAAGACCAGCCTGGGAAATAGAGGGAGCTTCCCAAAGACCCATGTCAGAAAGGGAGAAAGAAAGAGAGAGAGAGAGAAAAAGAGAAAGAGAGAGAGAGAGAGAGAGAGAGAGAGAGAGAGAAGCAGGCAGGCAGGCAGGCACTGGAGAGATAAACAGCTGATACAATGTTTCCTTAACATTCATAACTCCATGGGTAGAATCCCAGGAACCCCATAGAAACTAGCTATGGTGGCGCTTGCTTGTGATCTTGGCCTCAGGAGGGGGATGCTGGTGGTCAGAAGACCAGCGTCAGCTTCAGCTATAATGTGGTCCTAGGAAGGCTTGATCTGCTTGAGACCCTGTCTCAGATTTTTAGTTGGGAGCCAGAGAGACAGCTCAGGATTAAGAGTGCTCGCCTCTCTTCCAGGGGACCAAGCTGGGTTCCCATCCCCTGTGTCTGGTGACTCACACCTAACTCCAGCTCCATAGGATCCAACACCCTCTACAGCACGCATATGTACACACATGGTCTACATCACAAACACATGTAACACATAAATAAAATAAAAAACTAGTCTTTTTTTAAGGAATTTTAGAAAGAAAGATGTTTTAAAAGACATTTTGAACCCTAGGAATGTTCAGCCTGACCTTGGCCAGTTTCTTCATGCCCTACGTAATGCAAGTGTGTTTAAAATAAGCTCTGTGGCTCATTCCTGTTTGGATTTATGTATGCCCCAAACAGCGTGCTTGGCATAGCATCCTGCTTATCACCATAAAATGTGGACTTCAAATTCGGCCCTTGTCAAAACATCGGGGTGCAGAGATTAGTGCTGTGGCAGTTGACATAAAATGACTTTTAAAAGTGGTCCTGAGGTTAAGCTGGGATTTTGTAACTCAGCGATTGCATGGGCCTTCTAAGGGATTTTCTTTAATGTCCGTTGCACAATAGGTTTTCAGATTACGTTACAGGCCTGCTATCTTAGCCCATCTGGGCCAAGCACATCTAGCCTCGGGATGCTGGACAGGGGCCAAATTGCCTTTTATAGTTGCAAAAAAAATTGCAATTATGTGAGGTTGTTTGCTACACTTTTTAGCAGTATTTGTTATAATTACAATATTGTACTGTTCCTATACAAATCACATAATAGAATTTGAGACAAGGAATGCTGGGAAACTTGCAGTTCCTGAAGAAATATAATGTATTATATCTTGTCAGGGGCTTCTTTGCATCTTTAGGGAAGGGCATTCTGGAGGGAAAGCAGACCTCTAGTGCGTTCTCAAACCTGCGGGCCTCTCGCCACCTGTAACTATAAATGCTCTCATCATTTCCCTACTAACGTTTTAGTACAAAGGCTGTTGTGACAAAATCCACATAAGGGTTTGAGGTCCTGTGGGCTGCTTGTCTAGCTCAGAGCAAAACAGAGTTTAAAAATCTTAGAGACTGGCTGGAGAGATGGCTCAGTGGTTAAGAGCACTGACTGCTCTTCCAGAAGTCCTGAGTTCAAATCCCAACAACCACATGGTGGCTCACAACCATATGTAATGAGATCTGATACCCCTTCTGGTGTGTCTGAAGACAGCTACAGTATATTTATATGTAATAAATAATCTTTTAAAAAATCTTAGAGACAAAAGAGGTGTCTGAGTGAAATGATAAAGATAGACCTTCAGCAATAGAAGAATTAAAACCAAAAGTAAAAACCTAGAAAACAGTATCACAATAGATAGATAGCATCTGCCTTGGGCACAACTGGTCGGTCATGTGTCTATAACCTAACCAGGCTGTTCATAGACGCTATGGCTGTTCACAGCCTCTGGAGACTTCACCAGTGAGATAAAGAAAAGAGCAATATAAAACACATAGATAGTAGTTTTAATATTTATGTATGATCATACAGAGGTAAAATTCAAGAAACCAACTAAAAAATTTATCGTAAGTAATAAAAGTTTTAGTTTGCCCGGTATAAGTACATGAAAGTCAATAGCCTTCCTTTATGTGAAGAATAAACATATTATAATGTGGATTGCGATCCTGTTTATTCATCCCCTCCACACTATAAAGTACCCAGGAATAAATTTAGAAAGACATGGACACAGAGAAAGAAAAATACAGCCATTTGTAAAGCTGAAGGTTACAGATCCAGTGAGACTGGAGTGAAGACCAGGAGTCCCCTCACTCTTCGACGACTAATCCCCAGGACTGTGCTGTATTACACTGATGAGGGCAATGAGCCATTGAAAAGGGACTCCTTTTAATTCTTTAAAGGGGTATTTTATTATTAATATTTTCATCAAATGATGTCAGAAACTCCTGAACCTCTTCATTTGTTATCTTATCCATGTGTGTGTGGGTGCCTGCTTGTCTGGCAACTGAACCCAGTCCTCTTCTAGAATAGCAAGTGCCCCTCGCTGCTGAGCTACCTCCCCAGCTCCCGTTTTTAACTTTCCTTTTAGACACAGGTCTCCGTGTGGTCCACGCTGGCTTGCAACTGAGGCTAGCCAGGAGCTGCTGACCCTCCATCTGCTGACACATGTCTGGCCTCAAATGTCTAAATGCTAAGAGAATTGGTTTAATATGAAAAAATAAATAAAAAGAGCAGACCCTAAATTTACTCCCTCCCCTGGCTCCTTTGGGATGTTCTCAGCCTGGTTCTTGTCTTTATTCAGGATAAGTGAGTCTAGCATGAGGAAAATGGCTACAGCAGTGGTTCCCAACCTTCCGAGGCTGTGACCCCTTAATACAGTTGCTCATGTTGTGCTGACCTCAACCATACAATTATTTTCATAACTGCAATTTTGCTACTGTTATAAATCATAACATAAGCTGGGCATGGTGGCACGTGCCTTTAATCCTGGAACTTGAGAGGCAGAGGTAAGTAGATCTCTAAGTTCGAGGCCAGCCTGGTTGACATAAGGAGCTCCAGGAGAGCTGAGACTACAACAGAGAAATTCTATCTCAAAAACAAATGCACACAGACACACATACCCATCAAAAACCAAAAGTTAATTGATTAATTATTTGAAATAATAATAAAATTACTATGAATCATAATGCTAATATCTGATAATGCAGGACCCTTGTGAAAGGGTTGTTCAACACCCTAAAGTAGGCAATCTACAGGATAAGAACCACAAATATTATCTGTGTGGCATAGAGCACTGTGTGTATGTATAACATTTTATTATGATGCTTATTATTCCAGCAAAAGATGTACATTACAGAGATTGTTTCTTCTTTTCTTCTATCCCTCCCTCTTTTCCTTTCCATTTTTTGTTTTGTTTTTGTTTTTGTTTTTCCCAAATTGGAGCCTTGTGGTATCCAGGCTGGCCTTAAACTCACTGTATAACCAAGGAGGACCTTGAACTTTTAATCCTTCTGCCCTACCACATCCAGTTTCTATATATAGTAGTTAGGATCAAACCTGCTACCTTGTAGATGCTAGGTACCTACCTACCGATTGAGCTACACTCCTGGTCCCCAAACCACCATTTTTTATTTCCTTTTTTTGTTGTTTTTTGTTTTTTGGTTTGTTTTGTTTTTGTTTTTCGAGACAGGGTTTCTCTGTATAGCCCTGGCTGTCCTGAAACTAACTTTGTAGACCAGGCTGGCCTCAAGTGCTGGGATTAAAGGCGTGTGCCACCACGCTCAGCGTCAAATCAACATTTCATCATGCCAGCTGGCCTTGCAAAAGTTTGGAGCAAGCAAGGTTCACAAAGGGCAGGTTGAAGTTGTTCCCACAAAGATTGTAATTCCTTAGCTATACATTCTAGCTTCGACATAATGAAGTCCCTGTAAAGGCCAAGTTCACATCCTGATCTTTCAGTTAACTCAATGGGAAGAACTCTCCCTTGAGTCTGGCATTTAAAAAAAAAAAATCAAACAAAAAAACCCAGCATTCCATCATGGAACATTTCACTATCAGAATAAGAAGTCTCTGATGTCTGCCTCGAAAGCCTGATGCTCCTTTTCAGAGCCTCCACTTTGCGGTCTGTCTCTAGTGATGGGGCCTGTGCTCTCCTCAGAGTTCCTCTCGTCATCATCTTTGTCTGTCTGTCCTTAGTGTAGTAATAAATCCCATGTCCCCCACAATTTATCTCAGTGCCCCTCTTGAGCACCCCATAGACCTTTCCGTGAGAAGTCAGGGGTCTGTCCCTCCCACCTCCTGGCCCCAAAACAGAAGGCAGAGAGACCTTGCAAGGCACCTGGAAGGGAGAAGGGAGCAGATCAGAAAGACTCAGGAAACTAAAGCAACTTCCAAGGGATGCTCTGGACTCTCTCAGGAAAGCCAGGACGACATCTGAGCTGTGAGCAGCCAAGCCCTGTGGTGGGTGTCTCTTTAGAAGAGCTGCCAGCATACTAGACAGTGAGCTCCAACGATGCAGCTGTCCTTCCTGGTCACTCCACTCATGCTGGAGGTGGGGCTGAGGGCGCACCTCACTGATGCAGCTGCTTAAGAGTCCCCATGTCCCTCTAAGTAGCCACACCAAACACTCTTTGTTCCAACAACATGGGCTAGATTCTTTCTTTGGTTTACTGTCACTACCCGACCTACGGGAGATCCATGTTTGTTTGCAGCTCTTAAGGAAAAGGCACAGGGCAGATGGGCACACAGATGACATGGCATGAGCTCACTTCTGCATGGAGAAGCATTCTGAACAGTGCTGCGTTCTGCTTGAGGGTGATCATGGAGACTCACAGAAGCTCTTAACTTCCCCAGTCTCCCATCCCCTCATCTCTCTGCATCTCTGCATCTCTCTGTCTCTTTCTATATGATATATCTCTGTGTGCCTCTCTATGTGCCTTTGTTTCCCTCCCTCTCTCCTCCTTTTCCCCATCTCTCCCTCTCTCCAAGACTGGCCTTGAACTCATGCTTGTGAGCATGACCTTGAATTTCTGATTATCCTGCCTCTACCTTTGGGATGCTAAGATTACGGACATATGCCAGCCCCACCCAATTTATGAGGTGGTAGGGATAGAATCCAGGCCCTCTACCAACTGAGCTACATCCCCAGCCCATCCAGCAACTCTTCTGAAAGGGGGGGTGCCTTCCTTCCTCTCTCCCCACTGGTTAGGACATTTAGTTATGATGGCAGGGGCTCCGGCAATCATTCTGGACCCCTGGGTCGCGGCAGCTGCAGATGAAGGAAAAGCTGGTACACCAGCACAAAGCGCCAACTGTGATCTTCTGTCAAATGAGAGAGAAGTACGCTTTCACTGGAACTGAGCCACTTCTTCATAGCTCCGTGTATTTGTGGGCAAACCTGATGGGTTCAGTCATGAAAACGAGGCCAGCTTTACAGACATCCTAGGATTTTTTTCATTTAGAACATTTCCTCTTGTGGATACTTGCAGGCTATGCAGGGTTTTCTTATTCTGCACAGCATTAACTCTGGGACTATAGTCAGGGTGATGTGTCTAATTGAAAAGAAATGTGAGGTTTGCCTCAAGTTTTCCTAATGAAAGAGCTGAGCTTCCAAAGGCCAGAATGTGGTCAGAACTCTATGTGTCACATGTATGCATGTAGAGGTCAGAGGTCGATGTCCGTGTCTTCCTCAATTGTCCCCAATATCTACTTTCTGAGACAGGGCTGTTGGGGAGGCTGGACCTCACCCTTCCATCTAGATTTGTTGGCCATTGAGTCCCCAGTGATCTACCTAGCTTCACTCTCCCAGTGCTGGGGTTACAAACGTACATGCCCAGCAGTGATGTGGGTGCTTGTTCAGCATGGAGCATACCCGCTGAGTCATCTCCAGCCCCAGCACTCTGTGATTGATGCCTCAAAGCCATGACAGTGGGGAAATAGCTGTTGGTTCAAAAGCTCTGGATTCAGACTTGAATCAAGAAAGCAAAAACCACTATTTTCATGGTTATTTTAAGTACATGTAGAGATTATACCATGACATTGTTGCCTGCCCTTTAAAAGTAAAAGCCATGTACACTCATCTAAGATATCCATGCAATTTTATAACGCAAACCAAAAAAGTGGGGGGGGAGGGGGGGATACAGATGCAGGTGGTGCTGAGATTGCTGGTGTTTGAACTAAGAATGTTTGTACACATAAACACCCAAACACATGATACGCATCTGGACACTGTAGAACACAGCTCTCGTCTTGGTGCTGAGCCAGGAGTTAGAGGGGTGCATCTGCCACCCTTATCATCGAAGGCTAGACTGCAAACCAGTGGGAAATAACAGCTAGAGTCTCCTATTTGTCTGCACAGAAAAAGTCTCAGCCCTGATCGCACCTGCTTTGGCTATTGCCCGAATCTGTTCTGCTTCCTCCCAAGGGAAATGCAAGTATGAACTGCTGTCCACAAAACCTGTCAGCTTATGGAGCACTTAGGCATTACTACTGATATTTATATTAAGCTCTGTGGACACCATACAGCAGCCAGTCTTGGCATTAGCCACGCCCTCTGAAATTACCGACCATTTTCCTCATTTTCCCTTTCACTAAGCACACCAGACTGTATGCTTGTGCTATAATGCACCAGACACTTAATTCTGGTCCTTCCCATCCTGAGTCACAGCTCTTAGGACCACAAGCCTTGTTCCAATTGTGTTTTCACACATTTTGAACATATGCACTCAGGCAGAAATAAAATTCAATATTGTGTGTTCTGTAGTAGACGTACAGATGGTCCCTGCCTCAAGGTTTGACACAAACTTCTCAATAGTATGAGAGGGACCTACATTCAGAGGACATCATCCTGGGAAATTCGGGGTCTCCAGGGTTTTTTGGATTTTTTTTTTTTTGGCTGGAGATAAGTACTGTGATGCTAGGTTCTCATCTCCACCATCCCCAAGGCAAGAGCTGATGGGCTACGGTGTAAAGTTCAGCTAGATTACAAGCACACATGCACTATCATCTTATGTATGCTTGACTTAGTCTGCATGTATCAGGACAAGCAAGCACCGTCTGCATATACACACCGCTCTCCTGTCACACATCCTGAAGTCTGGCCTTGTAAATTACCTCCCCTCCCAGAGTGTAGCGTGAGCCCCTCTGACTGCCAGAGAGAGGGAGCCCCACATCAATCCATTGTCACAGTATCACTTAATCAGTAATCCACCCACTCACTACCATATTGAAATACCAACTTTACTGATCTCCATATCATAGACTTGAGTGTTAAGGATACTTTGCATGTGTCTTTGTCTGACCCTCTTATTGCTGTGGCCAATTATCCCATTTTGAATTGTGTCACCTGTTTTGCTACAAGGTCAAGTAAGTCACCCGTCAGTATTTTAGAAGTTCTCCTGGAAGTCAACTGCTTGGCTCTGTTCCCTACTAAGCTGTAAAGATAAACACAGGATTCAAATACTGGAGTCAGGGAATGCTCCATGGTTTCCTCTGTCCTGGGTACCAGTGCTGAGCAAAACAGGCCAAAGCTACCAGGGTCTGCCGTGAGAAAGAAACAGGCAAGCCAGTTCTTTTGCTCCTTACATAAAGATTGTAGGTAGTAAATCCTCTGTCAGCCATGTGTGTTTAAGAACCATCCCTAGGGTTCTGAGAGATGCTTTATCTCCGTTGATAGAGCACCTGCCATATGTGTCTGAGGACCTGAATTTGGATCTCCAGCACTGGAGGGTGGGATAGGAGGATGCGGGCAGCCCTCTCGTGCTCATTCACCAGCTTGGCTAAATCAGTAATCTCCAGATTCAGTGAGAGACCCTGCCTCAAAAATAGGATGTTGCCGGGCGATGGTGGCTCACGCATTTAATCCCAGCACTTGGGAGGCAGAGACAGCGGGATTTCTGTGTTCGAGGCCAGCCTGGTCTACAGAGTGAGTTCCAGGACAGCCAGGGCTACACAGAGAAACCCTGTCTCGAAAAACCAAAAAAAAAAAAAAAAAAAAAAAAAAATAGGATGCTGAGGGGCTAGAGAGATAAGAGAACCACCTGTTCTTCTCAAGCTCCTGAGTTCAATTCCCAGCATCCACATGGTGGCTCACAACCATCTGTAATGGAATTTGTTACCCTCTTCTGATGTGCCTGAAGAGAATGACAGTGTGCCTCACATACATAAAATACATTTTTAAAAAAATAGGATAAAGAACAAACAAAAAAGACCCTGGACTGAAACTACTGACTTTCGTGCACACATAAGAATGTGTATACAAGCACACAAACATATATATACTCGCCACAGGTGTTTAAGTAAAAGAAACCATGCCCTATAGCTTTCAAGTTTAAAATATTTCCCTTCTATCTTCATGGCTTCTGGGAATCTAGCAACTGTAAAAGGACCTTAGAGGAAAGCCAGTCTGGTTACTTGGTTTTCAGACTCAGTGATCAGAGTTTTTCTTGCTGCATTAATGTAGTTACCTGAGTCGAACGCGGTACCATGGCTTTGTGATACTCTCCTTCCTGCAGGGGGTTATGATAAGATGTGAATGCCTTCACATTGGCTCACTCTTCTTAGCTGTATTACCATAAACTACTCTTAATAGAAAATGCCCTGCCCCCCCCCCTTCCATTTTGTTAAGACACATGGGCTTGTAGCCAAGCCAGGCAGAATTCTTCATTTTACTCTAAGACACAGCCTCACTGTGGAGCTCAGGCTGGCCTGACTGGAGGTCTTTCTGCCTCTGTCTCCTGGTGCTAGAATTACGAGTGAGTGATCAAAGACGAGTGAGCTTCAAAGTTCATCTCTGTGTGGAGAAAGTTCACATTCTCACAAGCTGCAAGGGGACAAGTTTACCCTGTACAGTCATCCAAAAGGCTAACTCTTCCAAGCCAGAACACAGATTTTTATGTGAGAAATAAAACTACCATATAACACTGGGCACTGTGGCACACACCTTTAGTCTCAGCACTCTGGAGACAGAGGTAGATGGATCTCCCCAAGTTCAAGGCCATTGTGGTCAATATATCAAGTTCCAGCCCAGTAAGGGCTATACAGTAAGACCCTGTCTCAAAAAAACAAAAACAAAAACAACAAACAAACAAAAAAATACCTAACATGCATACGTTAATTTTTATCTAAGCCCTTGCCTCTAAATTTAAATTTCTCCTTGGCCAAAATCAACTTACAGAACAAAATTGTTAGTGATGCTCCTTAATGAGCTAACTATAACTAATTAACTCTGGGGGTGGTGCCGAAAGGGTAAGTTCTGAAACCTTCCTCCAAAGTACATTGATACTTTTTAATTTTTCAAATTGTTGTTGCCGTATACATACATTTATTCAAATGTCCCTGTATCCTATTTATTTATTATTGGTTTTTGATACTGGATCTCACTCTGTAGCTCAGGCTTGAGACCAGGCTGGCCTTGAACTTCCCAAGCATCTTGCCTCTGGTTCCCCAGTCTGGAGATGGAAGGCATGTGCCACCACCACCACTCTTGGCCCTCCAGACTCATTGTATGTTGTTAATGTTCTCTTTCCCTTCCCCCAGAGTACACCCAGAATAGTTTCTCCATGCTCTCTGTATCAATCCCAACCTTCCCCAGTGTGCGGTGACCTGCTCATGGGGCAAGAGGGAAGGAAGGGTCTTCAAAATACTGTTAATTTGTGGTTCCAGTGATCTCTTCTTCAGCTTCACAATATGTGCCCAGTAAGTTGATTTTTGTATTCTCTATGGAAATTCCAACTCTGTTACATTTAATAAAATCAAGGGACCATGGATTACATAAACAAAACCCACAGAGCAGAAAGGATTTTGGTTTTAGTAAAATTTCCTAGACCTAAAATGAGTCAGAGCCTTACAGTTAATCTGGTCTTAAAGCAAGGCGATTGTTGGTTTTGAAGCTGTAACCATAAGGCTGAGCTTCTCTTGTGATTCATCTGATGACTCCTCCGGGTTTCCTTAGTCTCCTTCCAGCCACTGAGAAAATAACTAAACGATCCTCAAAGGCTAGCCCACCTTGAGCATGCATGTGTCGTGTGCGGTGACTTTGAGCTGACTCTTCCCGAGTTCATCGGCAGGGAGCTGCAAAGAGTAACTGTGTTTACATAGGGCAGAAGGGACCGGGAAAGACTCAACTCTATTTCCTTTACCTCTGCACAGAAATTATTACCCACCATGCTTTAGAGCAAAGCCTAGCTCCATGAGCCTCATGTCTTTCTATACTCATGTCCCCTTGCGGTCTCTCATTTGTCGTGAGAAGGTAAAAGGGTGGCGGCATGAATTGACCAAATCTGTCCTGTGCCAAGCTGATAGCAGGGACTACTACTATGAGATCTCTAACTTCATGTCCAGGAGTAATGGAGAATTCAGTATGTTGTATGTTATATGTCTGTTGCATGTATCACACAGAAAATGTATCGCTATCATAAAGTAGCTATGAAATCTGACATGACCGATTTTTCTTTTTATTGTCTGAGTGCATATAGAACAAAGGGCATTTTAGTGACATTACAAGGTGAAAATTCAGTTCGCAGTTCTGCTGATAATCTTTGGGCGTTTCAAGTATGAGAAACTCAGGGAAGACCTGTCTTGCTTTAAGAAGGGTTTCCTCTGAGAGAGAGAGAGAGAGAGAGAGAGAGAGAGAGAGAGAGAGAGAGAGAGAGAGAGAGAGAGAGAGAGAGAATGAGAATGAATTTTTAAACTAAACCAGTCTATCTGTACATTGGTGTAAAGACCATCTAAGCTAGAAAATTAGAATCACCCACTTCTCCATCCCATGGCAAGAAAGCTGGTGCCTGGTTTAGGGAGACCAGTCTTGGGGGGCCTGAGGGCTCAGTGGGGAGGTAGCTCTGAGAGACCACTTGGTTCTAAGGAGGGAACACCACGATGTGCTTGTGTGGCCTGCCTGCCCCTGGTGTTAGGAATGAAGTCCAGACAGACATGGTCCCTGAAGCATCCTCTCTGAAATCTTTCTTGATTCATCCAAAGTCTTATCTACTCTCCCTTGCCCAAGTCCCACCTCTGTTTGCATTGCAACCAACAATTAGAAGCGTAGATGGGTAATCTGCACACGAATTGCTCTAAGAGAAAACAGATTTCTGAATCCAAAGAATGAAATACCCTGGAAGCACAAGGCATTTGAACTTTTTTGTTGCAAACAGTTCAGCTACAGAAATGTCTATGGTTGTCTGATGGATCGGCAAGTTGAGCCTGGGTCTCAGTCCAGCTTAATACCATAGTAACATAGAGAACAATTATTGAAACCTTCCATCCTTCGAATCACAGGCTTTAAGCAGGGGGCTATGCTGGTCATCTGGAAAGAGGGAAGGAATTACCCAGATCATATTGCCCTGTGCTCATTGTCTTGATGCAGGAGGGCCCATCCACTGTGGCTGACACCACATAGGCGGGTGAGTCTGAGCTATGTAAGAAAACTTGCTGAGCGTGAGCCAATGACTGAGCCAGAAAGCAAATGCAACTGACTCCTCCATGACCTCTGTCCCAGGTCCAGCGCGAGGGAGCCCCTGTTCTGCCTTCCTCCAGTGATAGGTTATGACTTGGTATTTGGGAGCTGAAATAAAACCTTTTGTCTCCCCAAGTTGCTCTTGTCCCGAGTGTATTAGTGCAGCAAGAGAATAAAACTGGAAAAAATGCCCAGGTAGAAATGTTCAATAAATGTTCCATTTACCCTCACCTTCTCATGCCCAGTTTGTTGAATAGTTGCCTACCTTCCAGCAAATACACATTTTAGCAGGAAGGCTGATACCTGCACCTTCTCATGTTGATCGGTGCCCCACCCCCACCCCCTCCTTCCTCCTCAGGCTACTAAGTCCGGACTCACCTTAGTCCCCACTTGCCAAGTTGCACTGACCCCATTATTGATGCAATACATCAAAGCTATGCTGAGCAGAATTTTTTATGTGGATAATTCAGACCCCAGCATCTCAGTGGATGAGGTTACGGTGATTAACATAATAAGTTTGTGCAGCCTTGTAGTCTAGCCTCTGGTGCATCCGTAATATTCTCAGAGGGAGTGTCTAGAGAGTCCAGTGTTCCTTTGTTCTTCCTGACTCATAGCCAGCTGACGGAGTGGGGTGGAGGGTTTATTTTTGGTTTTGTTCTGTTTTTGTTTTGAGCATTATAAGATGCTATGTCTTAGTTAGATGCTACTAGTGGTGACCAAAAATATCTCCAGAAACTGCTGAGTTTCCCCCACCCCCACTAGTGGGAGGGGGTGCAGGGGCGAACATCACTTCACTCAGAAGGAACTCAATGACATTTTATGGTTTGCAGTGCCATAGGGATGGGTAAAGGGGGGTCAAGCATGAGAACAGCCAGCTCTAAGGATGACACAGGGTAGAATTCAGATTTACCTGCATAAAGTAAATAAATACAATTTCAATACCAAGTGCAAGCCTTTAATCTCAGCACTCGGGAGGCAGAGGCAGTTGGATCTCTGTGAGTTTGAGGCCAGCTGGGGCCACATAGTGAATTTTAGGCCTGCCAGGGTTACATAGTATGACCCTGTCTAGGGGGAAGGGGGAGAATTGAAGTATAGAAATCATTTCGAGAAGAAAAGGCCACATCAATATTCCCTCACGGATGGAAGGAATAGTGGCTCGTGACAGCCCCACCCAGGAGGACCATAAGCGGTCAATGCTTGCTTCAGAGGAGGTAGTCTTATTCCTAGGTGGTATAGCACTGCTAAGTCACCATTGCTTGTGCAAGCAATCATAATTAAATGCAAGTGGGCCCCAAGACAAATAATAAAAATGGTAACAAGACAAGGAGGGAAGGAGGCTTGCTGGGAAGGGGTTTGGTGGGACGGGAAAAGGGGGAGGTAGATAATAGGGAGGAGCAGAATGTGGACTTTGAACACAGAAGGAAGGCAGAGCCGTGCTGCTTGCTCATGGGGCACTTTAGAGCAGATAGGTGCAGTTATGGGCTTGCTTTCATCACTAAATGAGGACATCTCCCGACAGGCAATTGCACAGATACGCCACAGAGGTGTAGAGGCTCAGGACTTGTCAAGTGAGAAAAAAAGTGAAAGTTTTTCCAAAATTCCGAGACGTACACATTTATTGAGAAGCTTTGTGTCATGGGTCACAAAACATGCAGGAAAGTCAGAGCCACTCCTGTCCAGGCAACAGAGGAGCCCGGACCTACAACTGGGTTCCTCTTCCGCTCTCCAGAAGGTGCCTGAGGCTTAGGAGCCAGAAAAAGACTAGAGAATGTCATCCTAAAATTCCTCACAGTTCAGGCTTTTTATGAACCTGTATCTGACAGGACTCCTCTAGAAAAGGTAATATTAGTAAAGATGGTGTGTACTTTGAAATCTGAGAGTTGTCACCCTGTTTCTTCATTGTATATAATGAGCCAGAGATAACATGGGGAAACTTGGCAAATACAAGCTCCCTCCTTCAGGGGTGGTGTAGAGAGCACATGGCATGCCTCGGCCGCATTTTTGTGGCCGTCCTGGTCATTCCTTCTCTATGATCTTTACACTAGGACTCTTGAGTGCTCTTGGGGATTGTCATGGCCAAGACAGCTGGCTGCACTTCAACCTCCTTCTGCACCCAGAGTTCCAAGTCCCTCCTAGCTGGGACCCAACACCCCCTGCCCCCTTTTCTGAGCTGCTTGTAGGTTTCTGACATTTGAATCGAGCCATCCTGCAGGATCATGCCTGTGCTTACTCACTGAGCCCATCAGTCAGCATTTCCTGTTTCCATTCATGCTGTAAGTGAAAGAGCTGTAACAAAAAGAGATTGCCAAGACAAATAATGGCTGGGGCTTACACAAATATTTTTTATCACAAGCCTCTTTTAAATAGGCAGCCTTCCGAAACCTGCATTCCATGCTTTTCAGGAAAGCCAAGTCATGCTAAGCGGACTCAATTCATGATTTAAGGCTATGTCTATTAAATTCAATATGAGATAGATCTTTGGCTTGGCTCTTGAACTTTCTACTAGGGATAGCAAGTAAGATAAGGGAATAAATTGCTTCTTTTAGGTCCCCGTGGAGGTTTTAACTTGTTGGTGATTCTCAGGAAGTTGTGAGGAAGTGAAACCTACAGGAAAAACGACTTGTCCTTTCTCACAAGGGTGGGCTTCTTATCAAGGCCCTTCGGGGTGGGGCTAAGGATGAACCCTGCAGTTGTCAATCTCCAAGTTAGTCACTGTTGGTGCCTTAGCAAAGCGCTTCTTGCTTTATTTTAGTAAAGGTTGATCACCCATCAGCTCACCTTCTCCCTTGGCAGCCTGCAGCCTGGAGACAAACGACCTTAGAATGCCCAGAAAACAGAGCAGCTTTCAAAGCATGGGAATCTGGCTCTTCCGTTTCCTGCAGAGTGTTTTGGCAGCTAGCCTTCCCAGCCGCCACCCACTTCCTTCCCCTAACTGAAACTCTCTTTTCTCCACTCTTGTTTATTTCCAGTTTGTGTCTTAAAGTACGGAATTGAGCTTAATTTCTCTATTTAGACACTCGAGGCGATGATCTCGTTCATTGTCAGATGCATGTGGCATTTACACCATTGCATCTAGGATTAAAATTGTCAAAACAGTTTTGTAAGGAAAAAAAAGGGTAGGTAAGACTGACATGTTTTTCTTCCTATTTTTAATGTGTCTATCCTGTTGAGTTGTGACCTTTGCATCGGCTGTTGAGTCCCACACTATTCGTTTATTCACTTTTATGTCAGGGACCGTGTTAGGTGTAGAGACAGACAAGTAAGGCTGTTCCCTCCTCTAAGGAAGAGCTAGCAGACTGGGCTCATGAGGATGCAAAACTTAGGAATGGGGGCGGGGAGAAACAACAGCAGAGGTGGAAGATGCTCAAGAGGGAAAATTCCCCTGCCTGAGATTCAGGCAAGCTCCTAGGATGTAAGCCCTTGGACTGGGGTTTAGATGCTGTGTCTAGGAAGCAGGGAAGGAAAGAAAGGAATTTTCTAGGTGGGAAAGAACAGCAGAGATGATAGTAATATAGTAGGGTTGTTTCAGGAAACTTGGTAGCTAGATGCTACTACAGAATGAGGGATGTGCGTGTGTGTGTGTGTGTGTGTGTGTGTGTGTGTGTGTGTGTGTGTTCCTGCATATGTGCATCTTTGTATACATTTGGGATGTGAATGTGTACAGAGGTCAGAGGACAACCACAGGTGTCAGTTCTCAACATGTCACCCACCTCACCCTTCCCCTTTTTGAAGACACTGTCTTAGAGGTCTGAAACTGAACAATGAAGGCTACACTGGCTGCCTATCCAGCCCCAGAGATCGACCTGCCTCTGCCTGCCCAGTCTGGGATTATAAACATAAGCTACCATGCCTGGCTTTTTATAACATGGGCTCTGGGAATTGAACTCACATTCCTATGTTTATGCAAACATTGTACCAAACTGAGTACCTTCCCTGCCCTGAAGTGTGGGGGGAGACAGAGCAGGGATGGTTTACATGAGCAAAGCTTTAAGGCTTCATGGTAAAGATGCTCAGAACTTTTTTCTCCTTGAGATGACCGCAAACCTATGAATGGAGGAGAGTGAGGGGACCATGCTGAGAGTTAAGACAGCAGCTGATGCTAAGCAGAGGAATGGTTATAAAAGAAATCCTCTGTATCTCTGAGCAGGTATCTAAGGACTTGTGTTTGTGTTACTTACTTTTCCTGCTGCTGTGATAAACTACTGAGAAAAGCAACATCAAAGCAAACAGTTCGTCTGGCTCCCAGTTTGAGGCTGTAGTCCATACGGTGTGGTGGGCAAGGCTGGTAGCAGGAGTGGGTGGTATTGCATCCGCAGTCAAGAAGCAGGGAAAGAAAAATTTTCTTAGCCCAATCTCTCTTTCTCTCTGTAGTCCTCACATCCCCAGCATCCTACAATCGCCTTTGCATCTTAAGCTTTATCTTCACAGCCTCCTCACAGTAGCCTCTCAGGACCTCCTTGCAGGGGAGTAGAAATCACTTCTAACTTTGCCCACAATAGATGGAGTCATGAGAATGGTCCCATCTGCCGTGACAAGGAGGGGTATTCTTCCAATTGTTCAGCTATAAATCTTTGCAAAGAAAAATTAGTTAAAAAAAAAATCAGGAAGTAGGGAGGGCAGGCAATGAGGGAGGGGAACAAATGAGAGTGAAGCTATGAAACCTATCCTTTTCTATAGTAAGCTAAAACATTAATTTCAAACCATAAAATTGACTTGTCAAATGCATATCAGTGGTCATAAAAGATGTTTTATGTCTATTGCCCGTATCCTTACCCCTGGAAATTTATTCTGAGAATATACTTTGAAAGATATTAAAGCTCATATGTAGCACAAATTCAGTGAGTCTTTCTACATGCTGGTGACTGCTGAATTGTTCAGTAACAGAGAGAACTGTTTTACAAATTTTGACACCCTAATTAAACAAAATTATATACTACTGTTTTTGTAATCACAAATTCTAAAAGGTTGTAGTACAGAAATAAAATTATACTTTTAAGATAAAGAAGACTATAGAATTATGTGTAGTCTATAAAAAATAGGTATATGGAATACTAAAAGAAAAAACAAGAATTAATGTCCCGAGCTATTGTTCTCGCCGACAAGAACACATTCGGACGACCGGATTCTTCTGCAGCAAAAGCTTTATTGCTTCTTCAGGAGGGAAGACCCAGAACCCGGAAAATGGTGCTGCTTATATAGCCCTCAGCGTGGTGTGTCAGCACCTGATTTGTTGCTCGCCCATCACCTCATTACTACGCCCCGAGATGGGCAGTGACTTGGCGTAAATTCACTCTCGCACCTGCGCACAAGGCTTGTTTACTAGTTAGGCACAGCGGAAGCCATCGCCATCTTGTAATGGCGATTGCTCACAGCTTTCCACAAATTAAGTGTATATATAGTTTAAAATAACATCTGAAAAAAACTATTTCCACCAGTTCTTGTTGACATTTCTATTTCCCATGAATCCTACATCTTCATTTGTTTGCTTTTTCCTTTTTTTCTTCTGGAGCTGCTGAGGATTTGAACTCAGGAATTTCCTCATGCAAGGCAAGCATTGTGCTCTCCGCCTTCAACAGTAACCCTTAGTATTTTTATAAGACCTTAGTAAATAAATTCATGTACTTCTACTTCCTATCTGTACCATTAATTATGGCCTTAGTCATATTGTCAGTAGATGGTCCATATTCCAAAATAATTTTTACATTAGTAGTATTCTTCCCAAATGATAATGGACAATCACTGCACATGAGTGTCTTGTTAAAATACTGAATCTGTTGGGGCTGTAGAATTAAGAGCACTGGCTGTTCTACAGGACTGTGTCTGATTCCTAGCACCCGCATGGCTTAGAACTATCTGTAACAGGGGACCCATGGTTTCTTCCTACCTCTGCAGATACCAGACACACAAATGGTACACAGATATACAAGCAGGCAAAACATTCATGCACATTAAATCAATTCAAAGTTGTTGTTTTTAATGCTAGTTCTGATTGAGTAGATCTCATGGGTCCAATAGTCCACTTCTTTAACAAGGTCTTAAGAGATGCTGTTGCTTGCTTTTGGTCCATGGATCTCACGCTAAATACCAAGGCCCTGGAGCTCTCTCTTGAGTGGAAGACAATACTATTGACCCAGTATCTATCGTGGTTTTGGAAAGCAATACTCAAGTTCCATCTGTCACCTCCACAAATAGCACAAAAGCCATGTCTGAGAGGAGGGGAGGTGTAGGTATGTATATGTGTGCTCATGTACACACAGAGGCCAGAGGAAGACATGGAATATCTGATTCCATCACTTTCTACCTTCTTCCCTTGACTCAAGATCTCTTTTCAATGAACCTGCAGCTAGGCTGTTGGCCATCGGACCCCAGCAATCTTGTCTCCCCACACACGCATACCTATTGTGCTGAGGTTACAGGTGCATACAGCCATACTAAGATTTTTTTCATCAATGTGGAGATTTGCACTCAGTTCCTCGTGCTTGAGCAACAAGGGCTCGCTCTCACCCACTGAACCCCCACAGTACCATTTCTGTCAACTGGAAAGGAGTCTAAAAAAGGAATATGATTCTGGAATCCAGCTGCCACCTTTCCTCATATGCCCTGATCAGTATCCTTAAGCCATGCCTCCAACTTGAAATTTGCTCACCAACAGAATGGATCAGGGGCCCAAAAATAAGAAAGGATAACATATGCTTGACCCTTTGATAAAGTTTGGAGCCTAGTTACAAGGGTGAAAATCTCATCTACGTCAAGAAAAGCTTTGGTTGGAGTTAATACCGGGAAGACAGCTCTTGGCCTTACAGTGAGTCCTTGTGGCCTATTGGATCTGATAGGGTAGAGGCCTGCCTTGTGCGATGAAGTTAAACATCTTCCATTGTGAGGGAGGTGCCAGGTCACCTCTATGTAGGCATGGGATACCTTGTAGTGGCCTTGTGTGGCAGGGCTAGGGGCCGTTGTGAGTGCTTGTACTGTTATTAAACATTGGTTACTGTGTTCTGATGATAAGAGCTCATTCCCTACTTGTTTCCGTACAGTGACTGAAGCTGGCTTTGGGGCTGATATTGGGATGGAGAAATTCTTCAACATCAAATGCCGAGCTTCTGGCCTGGTGCCCAACGTTGTCGTGCTGGTAGCCACCGTTCGAGCTCTGAAGATGCATGGAGGTGGGCCTAGTGTAAGTTCTTGTTTTCTTCCTAGCTTTAAAAAAAAGCCAAGGAGTGAAGAGATAACTCTGTGGTAAAAAGCACCTGCCAGTCTTAGAGGACCTGGGTTCAGTTCCAGGGGATCTTACACCCTGTTCTGGATTCCACAGGCACCCGCAAAATCGCAGTGCTCATAAACAAACGGGTTTCATGCACACATAACACATAAGTAGTAAGCCGGGCGTGGTGGCGCACGCCTTTAATCCCAGCACTCGGGAGGCAGAGGCAGGCGGATTTCTGAGTTCGAGACCAGCCTGGTCTACAGAGTGAGTTCCAGGACAGCCAGGGATACACAGAGAAACCCTGTCTCGAAAAACCAAAAAAAAAAAAAAAAAAAAAAAACACATAAGTAGTTAAAAAATGTAAAGCCATATATGACCTGTAGAATTAACTCCATGGTTAAGAGCACTCACTGACTGCTCTTCCAGAGGACCTGGGTTCTATTACCAATAAGCAAATAGTGCCTCACAACTCTCTGCAGCTTCAGTTCCAAGGGGTCTGACAACCTCCATACAAACAGACACACAGGCAAGACACCAGTGCAAGCGAGTGAGTGAGTGAATGAAAAATTATATGCATGTATGTATAATTTGAAATGTTCTCTTCTTCCTCTGCCATGCCCACATTTAAATTCAAACAGCTTTGATCCTCTAAAAGGTTTAAAGTCTGTTTGTCTGATTGGATCTTTTAAAATACAGGAAGAAATCTTGGAGACACATAGAGACCAGCAGTGGTAGCATCACACCTCTGCTGAGGAAACTGGTCAGATCTAGAATTGAGTCCAGAGTTTTTCCAGACCTCCAGACTATAAAAATACCTGGCATGATTTCCAGTCCCACTGCACTTCTCCTTGACGTGTGTGCCATGTTGCTACACTGTGATTTCTTCCCAGTTATTCCTTTCTGCTCCTTCCTTCCCTTCTTAATCCTGTGGTTCTTTGGCAGAGAAGATAACCCAAGGTTTGGGACCATAAGTAGAAATGTCAATCGTTAAGTCAGTTCCCATTACCGAAATGAATACCTGATACTCAACTCATAAGGAGATGTGATTTGTTTCCACTCACAGCTCTGTAAGTTGTAATCCTCTGGTCAGCATTTGTACATGAAGCAAGGCAGTAAGTCCGTCAGGCTGGGAGCCCAGGACAAAACAAAACTCACCTCCTATGTAGGGGTTGGGCGTAGGGGCAAGGCTCCCTGTATTTCCCCTGACAGCTCCCATTAGGCCTCTCCTTCTAAGACTCCACCACTTCCCACTAGCTCTCCCCAGGAGAGCATAGCCTCATAAATGTCTGGAGAACCTTGAAGGACCAAACTGTTGCATGAATGAACAATAGTAACCAGGGAGGGCTGTAAAGGCTGGGCTTGGCCTCATGGCATTTTATGAATGTCTCTCCTCTTCAGGTTCTGATTCCCTTGCTCTCAGGAACTGTCTAATTAGTTACTGGCCCCGGGGCCTGGCATATTCCATATCCAGGAAATGTTTTCAGTAATGGAGTAACAAATGAACTTTGATCTTCCAATCCGACGTCTCTCTTAATTCTCATCACCCACCTCGATGCGTTTGCCTCTTTCTGGGATCTCCCTTCAGTTGATCTGGTCTAGTTATGTCTCTTTGTGCCAGCGTACTGTGGAGATCCAAAGCCAGGCTGTTCCTCACATTTGACCTACAAGTGACCCTTTTCAAGGGTATCTGCATTTCACCAGTGGACTTTATCTTACTTTTTGAGGTTTGCAGTATCCAGCCTACATAAGATAGCTCTATTTCAGTGAACTACAGGCTCAAAACCCTGTGTGTATTTGAGAATTAGCTTATAGGTTCTGCAGTCTCTTTGGGATCTCTATGCAAAGGACGTTAGACACCTCTTCATAGTTGTGTTTGAATATATTCCAATGGAAGTTATTGCTTATTTCATAAAGATCTTCTATATCTTCGTACAGATCTGTTCCCGTATATGCTTTCTATCTTTAAATAACAGATTATTTCTGTTCTTATATGTTCTTTTGTCACTATCGTGTCTGAATTCACTTAGTTGTACTGATTTAACCTACCACGTCTTTGGGGGATTCTGGGCTGCCATTCATTGCTCAAAATGAGTTCTTTTTTTTCCCTTCCCGTCTGTATGGTTTCTTCCCTTGTCCCTGGCAAGGGCTTCCCTGCTAATTGCAGTGCCGTGTTGGATGCGGTACTGGCTGTAGGCATCTTCTTAGTCCTCATCTTCAAGGGAGTTGTTTAAACAGCTCATTGCTGAGTGCGTGCAAGGCTTGGGATACATTTGTAATGAGGCCTAAGGGATTACCTTCTATTTTTAATTGGCCAAATTAGCATAGAAACTGATGCACGCTTTTCTTCCATCTTTTAAGATGACAGTTTGAGTGTTCTCTTTGAGATTGTAAGGCTTGCTTAAATTTGTGCCTTGCCAGAACAAGCCTAGTTTAGGCAGCTATATCTGCTTTGCAAATAGCTGGATTTTACCAGTCAGTTTTCTAATGTTTTGAGTCGGTTCCCCCGCCCCCCATTTATATGAGTAAGATGTTAGATATACAAAAATTAAAATTTTGAACTTTTTTTTCTTAACTAGGGAAGGTTTGTGTAAAAATTACAGTAATTGATTTATTCAAAGTTGAGTAGACCTCTCCTTTTAAAGCAGACCTATTGCTATAGGGAAGAACATTTTTTTTTTCTAATTCATGGGATGGATCTTAATTTTTGTCTCTTTATTTCAGGTAACTGCTGGGGTTCCTCTCAAGAAAGAATATACAGAGGAGGTAAAAAGATCTAATGGTTCAGTGCAGTCAGTGAGTAGCTTCCAGTTGACTGTCAATGAATGTACAACTTAGAAATGTACTTCTCTGGACGGAGGAGATGCTCAGTGGGTACCCACCTTGAAAGCGTGAGAACCTGAGCTCCATCCCTAGCACCCGAATATAAAACAAAACATAGTGGCAAACACTTGCTTTCTCAACACAAGGGAGGCAGAGACAAGTAGGTCTCTGGGGCTCGATGGCCAGCCAACCTTCTTCATAAGCCGTAGGCCAGGGAGAGACTCTGTCTCCAAAAGAAAGGTACCTGAAGAATAGCCAAGGTTCGCCCCACATGCATGCATGCACGCACACACACTAGAATTTCATTTTTAAAAAGGCCCATGAAAATGGATGGGATAAAAGGCTGAAACCCTTTCAGCTAACTCTTGAAGCTGAAGAAACGATAAATATAGACTTATTTGCTGTCCTCTACTCACAAGACAGCCATTGGAGCCCAGAGATGAGTGAAGCTTTTACCTATGTCTTCTTTTGTTGTAGCAAAAGTTGTCTCTTGGGAGATGCACACTTGTTTTTATGACATAGGAATGCAATCAGTATCTGTCCTGCAAACAAACTGGTTAGCTGGTGACAGTACCACTTAGTTCCTACAGGTGGTGCCATGGACCCCTTCAGCATCCCGGGGACTTTTGCTCCCTAGCTGCAGAGGGTGGGCTTGCCTACATTCTGTCAGTCCGTCTTACTTAGCAGGAGTTGCCTGGCCCCAGTCTCAGATACACGTGCTTGGACCCAGAATAGTTTTAGAACCTACCTTGACCCTGAATCACCTCTATCTGTAATCATATTTCTTGGAAACACAAGGTGACTTGGGTCTCCGGCAATAAAGTAAAGAAAAGATAGAAACAAAAGTTGCCAGTGTGGTGAGGCTGGGTCTAGCTTGGGGTGTGGGAGGGTTAGGTAAGGCATAATGACCCAGCTGCCGGTGGTTTCTTTCTAGAACATTCAGCTGGTAGCTGATGGCTGCTGCAACCTACAGAAACAAATTCAGATCGCTCAGCTCTTCGGGGTGCCCGTGGTGGTGGCACTGAATGTCTTCAAGTGAGTCCAGCTTTCTGTGAAAGACACAGAATCAGTTTGTTTGATTTGGTTTCATTTCCCCCAATGTGTTCTCTAGTGTTACTGTGGAAATTAAACACACAGAGTCAATGAGCACCTGTCTGGTTGTGGGTAGGGGGGTAGGGGGATATTTTGGTTTTTCCTGTTCTACCCAGTGATTCTGTCTGATAGACCGAATGAATGATCAAAAGAAGATATTATGCAATTTATTGATTAAAAACCCATAATAAGGTTGGGTGTGGTGGTGCACACACCTTTAATCTCAAAGGCTCCAAAGGCAGAGGCAGGCAGCTCTCTATGAGTTTGAGGCCAGCCTGGTACTACAGAGCAAATCCAGAAGAGCCAGGGTTTACACAGAGAAACCCTGTCTCAAAAACAAATCAAAGAAAAGACCACTTGAGTCATGTTAAAGGGATTCTTTCTACACGCTTTTTCATCATGTCTGATTTATTTAAACACGTGACCACTTTTGATGTTCACAATATATTCAGTGTTAGGGAGTGAAGTTCTGTATAAATCGTTAGTCTTTCTCTCAAAACATCACTAAGTGAATACAGATGCAGAATCCACAAACGTTCTCATCACCAGGACGGACACCCGTGCAGAGATTGACTTGGTGTGTGAGCTCGCTAAACGGGCGGGTGCCTTTGATGCGGTCCCCTGCTATCACTGGTCGGCTGGAGGCAAAGGATCTGTGGACTTGGCTCGGGCTGTGAGAGAAGCTGCGAATAAAAGAAGCCGCTTCCAGTTCCTGTATGATGTTCAGGTAAATCTACCAGTGGAGTGGCAGCTCTCGTATCTTGTAGAAGGCCAGCGCTTAAAGCACCGTTTATATGACCCATCTTATGTGGTCTTCTTGGAGACTCAACAGTGAAAGAAGCTCTTGACTAAAGGTGTTAGCCATCTGATGTGCCCTTTGCCAAGGGTAGATCATGCCCCTGCCCCAAATCTGTGCTCTTAAAGCCAAAGGTCTGCTTTCAAACATTGGGCCCAAGGGAGGAGATGGCTCTGGGTGGTAAGCTATGCTCACAGGGATTGTCCTTCGAACAACAAGGCTTTTGAACAGTATCAGAGCTACTCAATTAGAAGGCATGCTTCGTGTATCTCCTATGGTTCTTTCGTGTGTAGTGTGTGTGTGTGTGTGTGTGTGTGTGTGATATGTGTGGGCACACACAAGTCACAGCATGCATGCAAAAATCAGAGGTCAGTTTGTGCGAGTCAGTTCTGGCCTCCCACCACACCACGTAGGTTCCAGGGATGGAACTACAGGCAGGCGAGGCTCAGCAGCAGGCACCTTTATCCACAAAGTCATCTCATCAACCCTCACTGTGGTTTTCTTGCCCAATATCTTACATAGCTTTTCCTTGTAGTAAAATATGTTACCATTTACAAATCGTGATATTGAGTACATTCACATCGTTATGCAAACGGTTTCTGGGGCTATTCTCATCTTAGAACACTGAAGCTTGGTATCCATTTAACAGTCCCCCACCCCCACCCCACCCCCTTCCAACAGATCCTTCATTGAACCACCATCCTACTTTATGTCTCAGAATTTAACTTTTTAGATGCCTCTTATGAATGTGATCTTGCCAAAATAGTTGTTTCATTTTTATTGTTTCACACAGTCCATGGATGATGTCATAGCACATGTGAGAATTCTCATTGCTTTTAATACTGGATATTGTCTTTTCTACGTGTGTGTGTGTGTGTGTGTGTGTGTGTGTGTGTGTGTGTGTGTGTGTATGCTGGGCTGTATAACCAGCAATGGGAATACTGGGTTTTCTGGCGTGGTCTCTCTCTTTTTCATGGGGGCAGGCGGGTTTGGTGTTTGGTCTTCTGAGACAAGCGCTCCTATAATCCTGACTGACCTTTTTTTTTAATTTTTAATATTTTTTATTACATATTTTCCTCAGTTACATTTCCAATGCTATCCCAAAAGTCCCCCATAGTGCCCCCTACTTCCCTACCCACCCATTCCCATTCTTTTGGCCCTGGCATTCCCCTATATTGGGGCATATAAAGTTTGCAAGTCCAATGGGCCTCTCTTTCCAGTGATGGCCGACTAGGCCATCTTTCGATACATATGCAGCTAGAGACAAGAGCTCTGGGGTACTGGTTAGTTCATCATGTTGTTCCAACTATAGGGTTGCAGATCCCTTTAGCTCCTTGGGTACTTTCTCCAGCTTCTCCATTGGGAGCCCTGTGATACATCCAATAGCTGACTGTGAGGGCCTTAAATTTCTAATCCCTCCTGCCTCTACCTCCTTAGTTCTTGGATTGCAAGCATGTGTCACTGTATCCAGCCTTATAATTCTTTTTTTTTTTTTTTTTTTTAATGGTTTTTCAAGACAGGGTTTCTCTGTGTAGCCTTGGCTGTCCTGGAACTCACTCTGTAGACCAGGCTGGCCTCGAACTCAGAAATCCGCCTGCCTCTGCCTCCCGAGTGCTGGGATTAAAGGCGTGCACCACCACGCCCGGCTTATAATTCATTTTTAAACTAATGTTGGCACTCAGCCTTGGTGGAAGAGGCACATTGGGAATTCAAAGTTGTTCTCCAGTCCATGGTAAGTTCAAAACCAATGGTTCTGTTGTTTTGGTTTTTTGAGACAGGGTTTCTCTGTGTAGCCCTGGCTGTCCTGGAACTCATTCTGTAGACCAGGCTGGCCTCAAACTCAGAGAAAAGATCCGCCTGGCTCTGCCTCCCATGTGCTGGGATTAAAGGCTCGTGCCACCACCACACAGTCAGAGCTGCATGGGACCCTGTCTCAGGAAAACAAAAATCTGAGTGCTACAAAGCTTGACCCACCCCACCCCCCCTCCTTTTTGTATGTGTGTTTCACTTTTATTTTAATTATTTTTCTTTCCTAAGTGTCTATTCCTTTTTCAAAATTGTCATATGTTGACATACCAGAGCTGTATTTATTTGTAAGGTACATAACTGATACACCATGGACTTCAGGCAGGGTCCTGTTAGACCACACTTCCCTCTCTGTGAGGCTCAAGAGCTGTGAGTGGAATCACGGGAACTCGTTTTTTGCAAAGGGATGACCCTGAAAGCAAGCCTTGCCCTCTCCATTGAGAGTTAGCCTGAACCGTCCTCCCTCGCCCTTCCTCTGAGTTTACACACATTTTGAGGTGTGACCTTCACAGCGGGGCAGGCGCACATTTGTTTTTGTTAGGTCTTTCCTGTTACTTATGTAAAACCATAGAGCCTTTCTCTGAGTTGAAACTGGGGCTGCATGGGAAAAAATCAAAGCACAGCCAGCCGTGAGTTTATGACCTGAGACAGTCATAGCCCCCTCTCCCTAATTTAGGCTTGGTTTCTACCCTGCAAGTCATTTTCAAAGCAGAGTGTATTGGGGGGTTGTTGTTGTTGTTGTTTTGGGGGTGTTTTTCTTTCTAGTTGGTTTTGAGAAAATTACTTCATTTTTCTTCAAAGATTCAAATTTGAACATATTCCAGTTAGATGTGGCCACTGTGACTTTTCTTGTCATAGAAATTTAAGGCATTTGCCACCAGATCCTCAAATTTTATAGGCATAAATTTAAAATACATGTATGCATGCACATGTGTTTACATCTATGTCTATGAAGTAGGGAGTTTTTAGAGTAGAGGTGTGATTAATTCACTCATTTCCTTTTTTCAATGTCCTTAGGGTTTTACATACATTACTGTGCATATGGGGTTGAATCTGTAGAATTTAAAGCTGCTCTGTATATCTTACTCACTTTGTAGCCTTTAGGGAAGTGGGGGAAGGGACTCAATAAGAACGCTTACGAGCCACTTCTCATTATCCATGTCCCTGCCCCTTCTCTGTCCTCGTCTGTCCTCTCTCCCTTGGTCACCTGTGCCTGCATGCCCTTTGCCCTGTTTCTCCTTCCTCTTTTGTAGGTCCTGGCGGGCCCTTTGGGTCGTCTGTGACAAGCCGCTGCACAGGTGCCATTGAGTTTCTTGTTGGTGACTCTGCTTTTCTCACTCTGGGTTGTTTTCTTCTTCACTTCTTACCTAGCATGAGCTGCCTTAGCAGAGATCGCGCTTCCATCCTGCCCGTCACCAGCCGCCTCCGAGTGATTCATACCCAGTTCCCACAACAATATCCAGAACAGATCTTGCCCAACTCTGGTTCTCCTGAGTCCTCCTTTGACCCGCATGCACCTCCATAGCCCATCCAGTGCTTCATTCCTATGTGCAAAATGGCCACGAGAGATCTGAGCCTCACTCGAGAGTCAGCCTGACTTTTGAAGCGTCCCCTTCACTGTCCCATTTGCCCCCTCCCAGCCCTGTCTCACCGATGAAAGAAACAGCATTTGAAAGGGGGGCAGGGGTGGGCAGTGTGTGATTTCATTTACGTGCCCTGTGAAAATCGGAACATCATTGCCATGGAAGTTTCTAGAAATGCATTGTTCCTGCTAACACTATGAGGGAATCTCCAGTGGCAAGCTATGGAGGTTCCACTACAAGTTGAGAGGCCACCATCTACCCCATCCTATTCTCGAAGGACGATATCATAGTACCCTCGTTGTAGCCTCAAAGTGGACCTTAAAGATACCAAATATTATAAAATATATCTCAAGAGAACAGTTCCCTTCGGATTCGGGGGTGACATCTCAGTGGACATGAAATAGCTTTGCTGTGCAGTTAGGAGCGTCCAACACCAAAAAGTACCCAGGCTCCTTGAACATGAAAGTAAAATGGATCCATGACTTGTGCTTGCACTCTTATGCACGCACACACACACATTTCCAAGTAGGTTTGTGAGACACAAAGGAGATGATGCATCATGAAAATACCCGCTCAGGCAGGCATGGTGGGAATCCCAACACTCGGGAAGCTGAGGCAAAAAGTGAAAAGTTCAAAAGAAAAGGGGAGGGGACAAGTAAGTATCGCTAGTCCCTGCAGAGTTCTGGTTGCGAGTAATGACGAAAAACATTTCTTATTTTCAGTGACGCATGCAGGTTTTCTAGCAATGAGACATCTATTCACTTCCCAGAGCCCAGTTAGTGTTGCCCGTCACACGTGGCACTTGCCTTGGAAGAATGTTTCTCAGGGGATCTCGTGAACCTGCTGCTCAGGGTAGAAGCTCAGGGTCCAGGCTCCTAGAAGTACACACTCACCCCTAGGTAGCTCACTGTGCTAGTCTCTGGTGCACAGTGTGATTTGTGTCAGAGATACAGACCCCTGATGTTCCTGGTAACGATGACATCTGTTCCCAGGGTACCAGGTAGTACGTGTGTCGTGCAGCTCTCTTATACCTGTGTGGTCTGATCAGTGCAAATGAACATGGTTGGTTTCCAGTTATATGTCTGTCTGGGTTACCGGAAAGGGTGCCTGCCAAACTACAAGTCCGTCATTTAAAATTCAGACTTCATTTAAAATACAAACTATGGGCTGGAGTAATTACCACGCACCTGGAGATTTATATCTGACTTGCAAGTTATTAATTGATCCTTCTCTTTGAATATTTTATGGGCCACAGAATACATGATTTCAGTATCACAGAATAAAAATGATTTACCTATGTGCTTTCAGCTCCATGGCCTTGGAGACACAAAAGAACGCTATCTTTTATTCAGCACATCTGGGATGCATACCAATGACTTTATTTGGTGCAGAGCTGAAACAATAGTGTGGCCTTGCTAAGATATGGTCAGGGTTAGGTAGCAGAATGCTAGGTAGTATTTTTAATCAATCACTCAGAAGGGATTTTTTTTTTCCAAGCTGCTGCCATTAGCATCTGATCTCCAAGTGAGCGGAAATGTAACCATTTATAAGCCATTGGCTTGGTTTTATTGTGTTGTTTTACATTTTTCTCTCTTTCTTCCTGGTGTATGCCCACATGTGTGTGTGGCCACAGGAGGGTCCGCATTCCCGTATGCACTTGCAGGTCACAGGAGATCGCTCTAGTGCATCACTCTCTACCTTATTCCATTGAGAGAGGCTCTCTCACTGAGCCTGGAGCTAGACTGGCAGCCAGCAGCCTCCTTCGACCTTTGCCTCTCATAGCACTGGGTCTGTCTGTACACGCGTGCTTTTGACATGGATGCTAGAGTCAAACTCAGGTCCTCACGCCTGCTTAGCAAGATCTCTTGGCCACCGAGACCTCTCTCCAGCCCCACAAAGCCTTTTTACATGGTTATTTCTAGCAGTCTTGTTTTTTTTTTTTTTTCTTTTTTTTTTTAAGATTTATGTATTATATGTAAGTACACTGTAGCTATCTTCAGACACTCCAGAAGAGGGAGTCAGATCTCGTTACGGATGGTTGTGAGCCACCATGTGGTTGCTGGGATTTGAACCCTGGACCTTTGGAAGAGCAGTCGGGTGCTCTTACCCACTGAGCCATCTCACCAGCCCCCGCAGTCTTGTTTTTTAACCTTTAGTTCTGTTTCACTTTGTTTTGTTTTGTTTTCTTTTTTAATTTTATTAAAGCATTATTACATCTCTCCCACCCTGTGCTCCCTCTGACCCTGCTTATGCTCCCACTTACGCTCTCTAATTAATGACCTCTTTGTACTTATAGTTGATGCATATATATGTGTGTGTGTGTGTGTGTGTGGAGGGATGCATAGATATATAAATCCTATCAGCTGAGTCCCTTTTTGCTTGTGTGTATATGGTTTCAAGGCTGGCCACTTTATATTGGATAATGTATTAAAGGGCTCATCTCTGAGAGAAGCTATTTCTCATCTCAGTAGTCATTAGTTGCCTGAGATTCTTGTCTGAGAGCAGAAGTCCCTCATCTTACCCTCCACATTCGAATTGCTATTAAAATTGTTACCGTTTAGGCAGCCATTTTGAGGCAATACGGTCTCACAGGGAATGTCTCCATCTTCTGGCTCCTTCAATCTTTCTCCTCATTCTTCTGTGAATTTTCCGGAGCCTTAGGTACAGGAGTTGTGTTTTATAGATAGATAGATATAGATATAGATATAGATAGATAGATAGATAGATAGATAGATAGATAGATAGATAGATGTAGATGTAGATATAGGTATATATTCTCTGGGTTTATCCTCTGGGGCTGGGTCCCCACAAGCCGTTAACCTCTGTGTTGGGGCCAGTTGTTGTTTTCTGTAATGGGCTGCATTTGCAACAAAGAGAAGTGTCTGCTGAGGAGGGCTGAGAGCTATACTCCCCCGTGGTTATAAGGATAAGTATCAGTAGAGGTAGGACTTTGCTGCTCTGGTAAAGTGCATTCTCCTCTGAGATCCAAGATCTCATGAGGCCTGGATTGTTGGTCAGGTTTCTAGTACCAGGCGTGATTTCCCTCCCTTTGAGCATAGCTGTGGTGATCCAGGCTGATAGAAATATTATTCTGAAAAGATTCTGGGGGCTGGTGAGATGGCTCAGTGGGTAAGAGCACCTGACTGCTTTTCCAAAGGTCCGAAGTTCAAATCCCAGCAACCACATGGTGGCTCACAACCACCCGTAATGAGATCTGACTCCCTCTTCTGGAGTGTCTGAAGACAGCTACAGTGTACTTACATGTAATAAATAAATAAATCTTAAAAAAAAGAAAAGAAAAGATTCTGGAAATACTCAAAGAAGCTATAAAATCAAACTATTGAAAAACTTGTCTTTTTAGTTGAATTAAGCAGCCAATACATCCCAAAAGGTCTTTACCTAAGCCTTCATACATACTTTTGTGATACACAGTCTGGGCATGGCAGAGCGGCCATGTAACCCAGCACTGGGGAAGCAGAGGCAGATCTCTGTGAGTCCAAGGCTAGCCTGGTCTACAAAGCAAATTCTAGGCCAGCCAGGGCTATTCAGTGGTGTTAACGTGTTAGCAGTCACCAACAGCTGTCTTAACTGTCCTTGTAGGTCCACGGCTGTGTAGGCCCAGGCTTCTCCTGCCTTCCACTTCCTGTGCAGTCATCATTCTTCCTTCTGCTTCTTGAGATCTTTCTTGTACTTCCTTTAGGACGCCGTCGAAGTTGTTTGGGGTTTGTTTTATTTTCCCACACTGGCGATCAACGCCAGAGCTTTGTGCATGCCAGGAGAATGCTCTGCCATCGAGCTACACCCTTGGAAGTTTCCTTTAATGCCTGGCCAGCTTTTACAGATCTCTATGCAATCTGCCCCCTCCTGACTGTTTCATGTTTACCCAGAGCCTTGACTGTCAGGAGTGTCTCTCCTTCCCAGATGTTTATTGTGCCATGGCTTGCACTCTGTTAGGAATTGTTACACAAAAGATCCCCAAAACTTGTGCATTACACCTCAGCACTGCAAAAGTACTTTCCCTTGATGGCTGTTTTCATATTTAGCACAGGCTTGGCCAAGGCCTACTATGTGTGAGCCACTCTGCTAGACATGAGGCATACCAGGGTAAGGGAATAAACAGACTCATCCCCTGTGCACACAGTCAGGGGAATGCTGATAAAAGAATAAACACTCATAAGTTACTTTATCATTTTACTTGTTTTTATAAAAGCTATCATTTGCCTCAAAGCAGCTTAAGTGAATCTTAGTTCAGCAGAAGATCACTTAGACTGGCTTGCCCCCCAAGAGTGTAGACCTCTCTTCACAACCAAGCAAGGAAATAATGGAAGGTTCCTTTGCTGAAGACACAGCATGCGTATACTACCCACAGGGAGGGTAGCGCGCATATGGGACGGTTTTCCCACTAACCCTAAGCGGTAAGCTAACTGAGATGTTTTCATTTATTTACTTGTTAAACACTGTAGGAGAAGTCTTTCAGAACCTTGGCCTGGGGCTTCCAGCTCAGTGGATTGGAGTGCCTGCTGACGGCCATGCGGCTGTGACAGAGAGAACCAGAGGGGACGAGACTATCCCAACACTTACCTCTTCCTGTTTTGCCTCCCACTATGGACTCTGTAGGAGTCCCATTTAGTACAGGTCGCAACGTCAGCCTGGCACGGGAGTGGTATTCCCAAAGCACTTTCCATTATAACACTAGCAAGGAAGATATTAGTTATCAGCAAAAGATATCCGCACTTGTGCTCACAGAAGGCTGGAGTGGTGCTGAGACAGGAAACATCGGGAGCTTGGCAGAGATGGAAAGATGTATAGGAACTGCCTGCTTAAGGATTAGGGCTCCTGATGATTGCCATCCTCCACCAGGGTCTGGTCGTTGTTGTGCTTGATGGGAGAATCCTTTCCTGCTAGAAAGATCTTCTATCATCTCATGAAATTTTTATTTATCTTGGAGTGGTATGTGCTGTGTCTGTGTTTGCACATGTGGAGGGCAGAGAACAAATGTGAGAACTCATTTCTCACTTTGCTACCATTTGGGTCCCATGGATCAAACTCCAATCGGACTTGTCGACAAGTATCTTTACCTGTTGGCTCTGGCTCCACGACATGGTTGACCAGCAAAGACAATGGTGGTACCTTCAGCACAGCGCCTGGAGCAAGCTCGTCTTTGCATGGTGATGTGCTGTGCAGAGATGAGATTGTCAGTTCATGTACAAAGTCATCTGTCACTGTCACCTCCCCACCTGAGCTTTCCTTTCTCTTCTGGAACTCTTATACACCCAGGAGCTTGTGCTTAGATGACAGGAAATGTGTAACCAGAACACTGAGGGTATGTATGCCCTCCAACTGCAAGCCAAAAGGAACCCTCCCTTCCTGCTTCTTTTCAGATACAGTCACAATAATAAGAAAGTACCACTGGGCAGTGGTGGGACACACCTTTGATCCTATCACACAGGAGGCAGAAGCAGATGGATCTCAAGGCCAGCCTGGTCTACAGAGCAAGTGCCAGGGCAGCCAGGGCTACACAGAGAAACCCTGCCTTGAAACAAACAAAACAGAGGGGGTGGGGGGAGAAGAAGGAGGAAGGGAGGGAGAGAGATACATAGATAGATACATAGATAGATGGGTGGGTGGATGGATGGATGGATGATGGTTGAGAAAAGTATGTGCTACAGCCCTTGACCTCAGAGACCTGTAGCCCATCTTTACTCTTCAGCTAACATTAGCTTTAAACTGTGTATGTTAGAAGTGTGTTGAGCTTCCTGCCATAGTCCTTTAATCTCAGCTACCCAGGAAGCTGAAACAGAGTTTGAAAGTACAAGGCTAGCCTAGGCTACCCATAAGTTCAAGGCCAACTAGAGCAATTTATTGAAAACTTGTTTGAAGAAAAAAAGAAAAAGAAGAGAAAAGGAAAAAACAAAAACAAAAAACAACAGGGTAGGGGCTGGGGATATAGCTCAGTGGTAAAGCATTTGTGTCTTGGGAGCAAAGCCCTCTGTTCAATTCCCAGTACTGAAACTAACAGTATCCTCAAGCTTATCTCTATCTGCATTTGTGCCATAGCTCTTTATATTAACATTCCCACACCCTCCCAAGTCTATGCCCACATGGCAGCTGCGCTAACTGCAGCTCACCCTCAGACACAGGGATAGAAACAACTTCCCTGACCTCTTGCTTGTGGTTCACATTCTGCCCTGCTGGAAAGTAATTAGCAATTAATAATTAGTTGTCCCTTTTCAGAGATGAACTCTCACATGGGATTTCTCATGTGAGAGTTCTTCATGTGGTTTATAAAAGGCACCTTGCCAGCCAGCAGATTTTAGGATTAAAGTTACGTCCAGCCACTAGAGTCTATTGGTACCTCTGAATCCATCGGTACTTTCCAAAGCAGCATGAACCTTGCCAGCAGCCCCTCCTTCAGGGAAGAACACTACAGGTGCTCCCAATGTCAAAGAAGGGAAGGCTGATGCATATTAATACTGTCCCTAATGCAATGATTCTCAACCTTCCTAACACTGTGACCCTTTGATACAATTTCTTGTGTTGTGGTGACTGTCAGCCATAAAATTATTTCATTACTATTTCATCCCTGTAATCTGCTATTGTTATAATTTGTAAGAAATATCTGATACGTGACCCCTCCCCCAATGGGGTCATGACCCACAGGTTGAAAACCGCTGCCCTAAAGGATTTGTGGGAGAGGTGGCCTTTGGCATAGACTTGAGAGCTTCAGAGAGCTTGATGTTTGAAGAGGACAGGGAAAGAGACTTCATGAGCAAATCCCAGAAGGAAGAAGGAAGCAGAGGCTGAAACTCCTCAAGCAGGGTTGTCTCTTGGCAGACCTTACATTGCTGTAGTGCTGGGATTTTTCTTGCTGAGGTGTGTATTGGGAAGGTTGGACTTGCAGTAGAGACTGTTCAGAGTAAAGAGAGGCTACCTCAGTGATGAGCCAGCTGGTGCCCTCCCCAACCCTCCAACTGCTGCAAGAACGCGTCACTTCCTGCCTCTTCCCTTGCACGTGGCATTTGATGAGTAGGAATTAGGGTTGGTATTTTTGTGGCCAGTGTGGTTTGTTTCTTAGCTGAGGGTGGGAGGAAGAGGGCTTACACGTGCACACAGGTGCACTCACCCATGTATGCTCCCCTGAAGGCCAGAAGTTGACCTCGGGTGTATTTCCTGTCACCTTCCAGCACTGGTGTGTCTTCACACAAACCACAGGGTGGAAGTCAGAAGATGGCTGCATAAATGGTTCTCTCCTCCTACCACATGGGTCCTAAGGATCAAACTCCGGTCTGTCGTTGGGCTTTGCAGCAAGCTCCTTCACCTGCTGAGCCATTTTGCCAGCCTCCATCTTGTTTAAAGCACAGCACGCTCTTTACCTAAGCTGGCAGATAAACTGAGCCTGTCTCCACCTCCCCAGCACTGGTGCATCAGAGCCATAATTGTGTGAGAGCTGGATCCAAACTTCGGTCCTCAAGCTTGTACTGCAAGCTCTTTAACCACACAGCCGTGTCCCTGGCCCATGAGCTAGGTTTTTTGGTTTTTGGTTTTTGTCATTTTAATAGCTATTTTCTTGATTACAAGTGAAACTATTTTTTATGTAGTTATTAGTTTTTGCCCATTATTAAATACCTTTTTATTGACGTTCAAAAATTTTTAGTACCAATCTTCTGGCTTTGAAACTATCCAAATCGCCGGGCGTGGTGGCACACGCCTTTAGTCCCAGCACTTGGGAGGACAGAGGCAGGCAGATTTCTAAGTTCGAGGCCAGCCTGGTCTACAGAGTGAGTTCCAGGACAGCCAGGGCTACACAGAGAAACCCTGTCTCGAAAAAACAAAAACAAACAAAACTATCCAAATCTTTATCTTCTCTCATGTACCTTTATCCCTTTCCGTTCTAAGTTTTATGTTTGTAAATTCCAAAGTTCCTAGGTCTGATGATACACACTCATAGTCCTAGTGCACGGGAGTCTAAGTCACCCTGTCTCAGGAAAAAACAACAACTGTTTTAATTTTATGTATTTTATGCGTATGCTTCTCCAAACACGTATGGATGTTTCTGTACCATATGCATGCCCTGTGCTTTCAGAGGCCAATAGCGGATGTCTGATTCTCTAGGACTAGAGTCACAGACAGTTGTGAGCTGCAATGTAGGTGCTGGGAATGGAACCCAGGTCCTGTGAAAGAGGTTCTTAACCACTGACTGAAACTATCTTTCCAGTTCCTAGGGGAAAATTACGGATCTATAAATCATTTCTTTTGTGACTTATTCTGGTATGTGTGTGTGCATTGGTGTGAGGGTATAAATGTGAGTGGATTGTCAGGGTTTCATGTAGTCTAGGCTATTCTTTTTTGGTTTTTCGAGACAGGGTTTCTCTGTATAGAGTCTAGGCTATTCTTAAACTCACTAAATAGTCAAGGCTTGACTATCTGTGAATCTCCCAAGTGCTGAGAATGCAGGCATACATGACCCATGTCCAACCTTATGACCTTCTGTTGTCACCATCTTTAAGAAATCCTTCCCTCCGTTGGGAAGACAGAATCCTGTGATATTTAGAGTTTTCGTTTTTAAATCTCTCCCATATTAGATTTTTTGCAGGGAGAAGGCCTGGTGTGGTTTTATTTCTTTCTAATCAAAAGTCCACTGGGTCACTGACCCTTGTCTGTTATAACTACCTCATGTCTGTGGAGATGCCCTTCCCAGTCCATTCATCTCTTCCGTGTGTTAGTTCATCTCTTCCTGTGTTGTTATCCGAGAAATTGACTAATATAGTTTTGAAGTATTGTTGATACTTGATTTGTGCCATGACTCTCTCTTCCTTATGTATTTTATAGCCAGTTGGTCACATTCCAGAGTCCCAGGTGCTCTTGGGTTTTCATTGAAATTGCATAAAACTAATAAAGTAAGTTATAGAGAGCTAATGTGTGAATAACACTGAGTCTCTTCATTCATGCGCACAGCATTGGTCTCCACCACTTATGGTCCTTTCTGTATTCTCCAATGAAAGCTTACAAATACATGCACCTGCTGTGTATGGTGGCTTGTGACTTTCATACCTGCACTCAGGAAGCACAGGCAGGCAGAGCTTTGTGGCTTTGACATATAGTCTGCATAGCAAGTTACCAGTCCAGCAAGGACTACATAGTGAGGTCCTGTCCGGAGGTGGGTGGCAGCGACAGCGGTGTGGGGATGGAGGGACCTACATTTTCATTTCTGTTTTATTTGTTAAATGTCCAATATTTAAGTTCCAGTCCACAGAACAACTTGACAGTAACACAATCTGCTGTCCTGAAAGCTGTGATTATTCTAAGCAGTTTGTGGCTTTATCAGAGTTGGGAAGGTAGCAAGAACTAGGTTTTTGTATGTCATCATTGCGTAACTCCTGCCAGTAGAATATACCATATGCCCTTGCTGTGTACGGTCTATAGGGTCATCTGCACAATGAGGAATGCTGTCCTTACAGCAGGGTCACACCTAGGTTTCCTGTCCAGTGTTTTCCAGATAGCATCACACACATTGATTTACTAGTTTCCTTCACTCTGTTATTATCTGGTTAGGTTGATTCATTGGTTGTTCTGTTTGGAAGGAGTCGGGGGGTTGTTTTGTGGGGTTTTGTCGCAGTTATTAAGGGGTTCGGCTCTGTGAGATAGACTCCCTGTGTTGCCCAGGTTGGCTTACACCTTACAGTGCTGCCTCAGTCTTCCCAGTGCTAGGCTTTGGTGCTGTAGTGTACCACTACAGCTGTTGTCTTTGCTAATCTCTAGTCTTCTCAGAGCTTCTCCCACATTGCCTGATTTCCCAGCGCTAGCTAATGTGACCGGAGAGTCAATGTCCGCATCTCCGACGTAACACCCAAACGTATCCGCATCACTGTCTGTGAAAGCCGACCGTTCTTAGGAATGCTTTTGCATCGCATAAATCATTATTTTAATGTTGAGATGGATAAAAATGGTTAACTAGGTTGACAAGCTTCCTTCCTGCCAGCTGATTTCTGATGTGAGCATTTCAGTGCCTGGATGACCGAGGGAGAACGGATAGCTAGCTTTGAATACTACGCTTGTGGGGGAATTTTCAGTCAAAAATGTAAAACTTCGCCAAGCTTTGAATCGCATCTTCAAGCACTTGAAGGCAAATGATTCTGTTGCCCTTTGTGTTTCTCCAGCTTCCCATCGTGGAAAAGATAAGAGTCATCGCCCAGACCGTCTATGGAGCCAAGGACATTGAGCTGTCTCCTGAGGCACAGTCCAAAATCGATCGCTATACTCAACAGGTAAACAAGATCCCCACACTCCTCTTAGGCAGGGTGTCTGCCCTGTTATCTCAGAATGCACACCTTGATTTTAAGTTCCGTCTCCTAGTGAAGCTCTACTCAATTGCCAGAGGATCAACAGAGAAAAAAGTATCGGAAGCCTTGGCTAAGTAAACCATCATGATTAAGACATTTACTCCCTGACTCAGGCATCCTTGATCTCCGAGATCATGAATGCGGCTCTGGTTTGCAGAGCTGAGGATGGAACCCAGAGCCTGGTTCTTGTACTAGGTCAGCACTTTCCCACGGGGCTCCATCCGTATCTGATGTATGTGGTATGGGTGTCATCCATGTTCATGCGCACTCCCAATCCCTCAGTCAGAAGCACTGGGAATTGTCCCTTTGGTGTGCAGAGGGGAGTCAGCCTTTGATTCTTTACTGCCCTTTTCGCTCTACTGTCTTAAAAATCCTTGCATGCTACCAGTGAGGTGAACACAACGGGAGTGTTCAGTGAGGTCTGTATGCAGGTAGTTCATTACCTTGTTCTCAGGGATTGAAGGCTACACCATCTTCTACCTCTAGACAGGGACAAGGGCTGGAGGGGCTGTAGCCCAAACGTCCCTGTGCCGCAAATACTTCCACCTGCTTTACCCTTGCTACACAGAAGTCAGCATCTCAGTTCCATGTCAGGATCGCTACATTACAAATAACATTGTTGACTTTCCCCTCCAGCCCCTTTGTCCTATGTAGAATATGTGTGATATTTTGTTAAATACTATCCAAGTTGAATGTTCTCTGCGGTCTGATAAAAGTCATTTTCTCAACTGGGCAGAGTGGTGTCTCAGACCTTTAATCCCAGTGCTCAGGAGGCAGTGGCAGGCAGATCTCTCTGTGAGTTCGAGCCTGGTCCACAGAGTTGGTTCCAGGACAGCCAGAGCTACACAGAGAAACCCTGTCTAAAAAAAAAACCAAATGTCTACTCATCTGGCAGGGGTGGCACCACAGTCATGAAGTCAGTTTTCACAGGCGAGGCTTACCCATTGCACCCGGGATTTGCTGACCCTGCGATGTCCCCAAATGTGGGAAGCCTGACTGCCTAGTTTGTGGTGGCGGATGACCTCACTCACCCTCTCCCCTGGAGAAAAGAATGTTTTTTTCTTGAAGTCTGAACTTGTATTCTTTTGGCATGGCTCGTTAGTTTCTATTTTCTGTTGTACTGGCCCTGGATCTACAAGCCTCTCTCACATTCTCAGCCAGGGCTCAACACTGGCCCCAGCTTCTCTCTCTCTCTCTTTTTTTTTTTTTTTTTTGGTTGTTTGTTTGTTTTTGAGACAGGGTTTCTCTGTATAGCCCTGGCTGTCCTGGAACTCACTTTGTAGACCAGGCTGGCCTTGAACTCAGAAATCCGCCTGCCTCTGCCTCCCAAGTGCTGGAACTAAAGGCGTGCGCTGCCGCCACCACCACCCGGCTCTCTCTTTCTACTTTGTGTGTGTGAGAGAGTGTGTGTTTTGCACATATATGAGCATACGGGTGTGTGCATGTGTGCATAGACATGCAGAAAGCATGCCACGTGCTTTCCACTATCATGGTCTACCTGACTGCCTTGAAATAGGGTCTCTCACTGAACTAAAAGTTAACTGTCTTGGCTGGGTTACTTAGTCAGCATGCTCTTGGGATCCTCCTGTCTCTACTCACCCCACTCCCATCATGCTCGAGTTACAAACATGCACAGCCACATATATTTATAGTATATTCATATATAGTAGATATAATAAGTATTTATTTTATATTTTATCATTGTATATTATATAATTATATATTTATATTATATATACTATATATAATTTATATATTTATATTATATATACTATATAAGATATAGTATATATGATTTTATATACTATATATTAGATATAAATTGTAAAATATATATTTTACATGTTATATATCTCTTATTATAACATATATTTATATTATAACACATATAAAATATGTTATATATTTTAATTTTTATGTAATAATTTATATTCTTTAATGTTATAATTTATTCTAATAGTCTTTTTTCATTGTGAAATATGGTTTATGGTAGAATATATCAATGAGATGATACATTTTCAAAGGCTATGCATATAATTTTATAGGAATTATTTCAGTACTTATTCATTTTACAAAATCAGAAATTCTAGGTGCCAGTTGTGATGTTTTTTCCTAGCCAAAATCCTCATTAGTATGTAAAAGTAGGGATTTCAAGAATACAGTACCCGCCACCCACCCCCACAACTGATACGGCTCTAAAATGTTCTAAATAGTTGTATGTTGAATCATAAGCAATTAATTCTGTCATCTGTCTGTCTACCACAGGAATATTCCTTAAACATTAGTGTCAAGTATGTGGTTGCAATTAATTAGTAAGGCCTCTGAAGGAACACTATGTGCTGTGTAATTACAGCATCCTTCCCAGACACTGTTCTTTTTGTAAGATGCTGCACGTGACTTCCTCCCCTTTCACCTTTGGAATTCTGGGTCAGGCACAGACTTTGGTCCTTAAAAATAAAAGAGCCTGAAAAAGTGACCTCATCTTAGTTCCTAGAATGTAATCGCAGATCAAATAGCCATGATTCATAAACCAGCACAAAGGGCCCTTTGCTTCCCAGCAGACCCCAAGAAGGGCAGAACAATGGCCCTAAGAGCCTCATCAGGAGCCTTGTTCTGGTTACCTTTCTCCTTCCTGGATATCAATAGCCTTGGAAAGTGCTTTCTACAGCATGTCCAGTGCTGTGCCTAAAAATAGCCTTGCTTACACACACACACACACACACACACACACACACACACAATGCAAGTGCCTCCTCTCTAGGAGAACCTTCAGAGTAAACAGAAAACCTCACACCCTCCTAAATAATGGCCTTAAGAGCAGAGGTCTTGTCCTCCTTCTAGCTGATTCTAGCTGAACAAATAGCCACGCCCACTAGCCTCACCTGCTGGAGTCTGTGCCCAGACACAGTTGCAGCAGAGCTGGTGTAAACAAAGATCCAGTGCAAGAAGCCAGCACTCATGGTAAAGAAAGTAATTCCTTTTCCTTCCTGCAGGGTTTTGGAAATTTGCCCATTTGCATGGCGAAGACCCACCTCTCTCTCTCTCATGAACCTGACAAAAAGGGAGTGCCGAGGGATTTCACTCTGCCCATCAGTGATGTCCGGGCCAGCATAGGGGCTGGGTTCATTTATCCTCTGGTGGGAACGGTGAGTACCAGACTTCAAAGCTGATCCCAGTTTGTGTTGCTGTCACGTCTTATTCACGCTCTGCCAGCTCTACGAATCTCACAGCAGGATGGAATTTACAATATTTGCTGGTTTTCTTAAGCATTCTTCCACCAATAACAGGGTGAAAATACACCTCTGCCATCTCGGGCCAGGCCCTTCTATTTTCAGATCATGTGTTCAGGAGCCACAGAAGCATAAAGTGAATTTCCTTCTGGGAGAGAGAAGAGAGTGAGTGGTCTCGAGATCTGTCTGTTGACTCAGCAGCAGTGTGGCCCAGTGACCGACTTCACCAACTGTCTCACATTGCCGCAACTCAGAGTGACTATATTGTACTTCTATGGGCAAGTTGGGGCTGGCTGCTCACAGTCGCCAGGACCCTAACAGCTACCCCAGGGGTGAGGGGGAATCAGTGGCCCACCCTCTGTTTCCTTCTTCAACACATCTTGTGTGTCCCTTTGGGATGACATTACACATACATCTTCTTCACAACATGTTATTGAAAAGTATGAAATCATATAAAATTGTCAAGTGGGGACATTTCACATTCAAACATAAAAGGAAACATTTTAGTGTAGTGGCTTTCGGGAGTCGCACTATTATTAAGTAAAGTATTAGAAAAAGCCAGTGGTGTACACCGTTAATCCCAGTATTGAGGAGACAGAGGCAGACAGACCCCTGTGAGTCTGAGGCTAATCAGTCTAATCTACATACCGAGTCCCTGCTCTATATAATGAGACCTTGTCTTTGTGTGTGTGTGTGTGAGAGAGAGAGAGAGAGAGAGAGAGAGAGAGAGAGAGAGAGAGACCTTGTGACCCTGAACATAGGGAAGAAGCTGATTGGTAGACGGAATTGAGTCTAGTGTCAGCTCATTTGAAAGGTTGTGGGGACATAGGAAATAAGTCTCTTAGAAACTTAGATGAAGCCAGGAAGATGGTCCTGTGGTGAATCTCCCATCCCCCACCTCCATGGCCAGGCTAAGACCAAAGCTGTCCTGCAAAATCAGCGTGGACTCTTTTCCCCCAGCCTGTTCCTGGGCCTGGCTCTCTGACTTATGACCTGTAATAAATGAATGCATGGAACAGCCCTGGAGCAGCAGCAGCCGCTCACAGGGTTTCCTGGAGTGAGCCATCAGTGACATTATCTCAACTCGGAAATTCCTCCTGTGGCCACTCTCAGGGACAGAGGGAGTGTCCCTGCCTGCCCGCAATCAGGCCTGAGGAATCAGGAAGGAAGTGAGGCCTAAGTAAAGGGGGTCCAGGAAGGCAGGACATTGTCACTTGGAGGCAGTGACTGGCCTGCTCTCTGTGACAGTGCAGGAAGCCATATGCAAGCTGGGCAAATTCCCCCAGGAGGCCAGGATCTCCTAATAAGGGTGGAATTTACTTTCTTTGACTGCACTCTGGGCCCTACCACAGACTGCCGGAATGCATCAAGCATTCATCACGCCTTTGAGAGACGTTGTGGTAACTTCCTGGTGGGATGACTAAGGAGAAGGAATGGGGGGTGGGGGCGGGATGACACTGGGGGAACTGACCCCTGCAGGTGGGAAAATTCTAGTTGGATGAATCAATGTTATGCTTAATCATTCCACATTCAATTGCTATCAGGCATCTGAGATACAAGGCCAACCCCCAGTCCCAACTCCCTGACGTCCACAATCAGAACCGTTCTCCATACTTCAATAGAATTCATTCATTCATTCATTCATTCTCTTATTCAGCAAGTCATTAATAGTACCTCCAGCATGCATGGGGAAGAACGGGGTCCCTTACCTCCCTGTGGGTTTCTGGTACAGAGACTCTGGTAAATAATGTCCAACATGGACAGAACACTGTGAGCTTTAGAACACAGGGGCAGGTCCCCTCTTGGTGTGTCCTGAAGGGGGGCAGATAGCCCTTCTGTACCTCTGCTGCTGCATAAGTCTTGAAAACAAAGAATTCCAGCATAAGCCAGTCCACCCGTGAGTAGTAACTGGGTTCAGCTTGACTGGTGTTGGGAAATCACATGGAAAAATGCTAGAAAGGCGTCCCCTCCTCGTCCCTTCTGGGTATTAGCTGCTGGACACTTACCTGAACGTCCTTCCTTCCTGGCCTCGCTGTCGCATGTACTTTTGTGGCTGAGCTGTCACATCACATTCTGTTTGGTAATTGCTTTAATTGGTGCCGATTAACACTTTCTAATGGCCAGTGTACGGCCAGTGTGGAGGCTTCTCTGGCCCATTTCACCTCCCCACACTTTTTTATAGAAACCCCTCCGCTCACCGTGAAGACTTTCTGGATGTGTGAGGGTAGCCAAGTATTTCTTTCTATAGTCACTTTCTTTGTTCCTATGTAAAAATGCATTCCTGGGCTGGCAAGATGGCTCAGTGGATAGAGATGCTTGCTACCAAGCCTAACAACATGAGTTTAATCCCAAGGACCCATATGGTAGGAAGAAAGACCCTGTTCCTAGAAATTTTCCACAGAACGCCACACATGCACGCACACACCCATACCCCAAATTAATTATTGTAAAAGAATGTAAGGAACTTACTCCTATGTGCCCCTGCTTCTTTGGGATGACATTACATATACATATTCTCCCCAACATATTATTGAAAATTATGAAGTAATAAAAGATTGTCAACTGGTATAGTGCACACCTCAGTGCCTCTTTTCCTAAGAAATCATTTGCCAAATGCATTTTTTTTTTGAGCAGGGGCAAAAGGAGCAAATATTTTCTTATAATTTTCCTAACCTCAAATTTTATAAACTACTCTATTCCTTGGAGCTGGTGATTTATAATAGCCAATAAACCCAAGAGCCTGTATAACTTTTCAAAAAATAACCTCATGATGAAAGAGATTCATGATATATATATCAGGTGTTCTCTGTCCTATCACATTGGTTCAGCCTTTAATTATTTACAAAGCCTGTTTAATTACTTGGCATGAAATATTATTTACTCTGTAAGCCATATATGTGAAGTAATGTTGGAACATAAATTCCTTAGAGAAAGGACCAGAAAGACCACACCAAACCGTTAGTGTGAAGCAGCGTATATCACTTTTATAACATGAAAAATATGATAAGTGGGGAAATGATAAACCATAAGCACTTAGAACAATATTTAACTTGGGCCAAACACTTTCAGGAGAATCAGTTTCCCAGCGTGTGGGATCTGACCCCAGGTCTCGGTCTTGCCTGTTTGGGCTGCTGGTCATGTTCTGCAGGTGGCGTGCTGCGTTCAAGCAAGGGGAAGGAGCTGACGTGGCCCTGAGAGACATGTTCTCTGAAGGTGGTGTGTTTGAATCTGTGCCGTGTTTATGTAAAGGGAGGAAACCAAGAGATTTCTCCCTGGTCCCGTGCTCTTCTTACATTCGGTGTTGGGGTGGAGAGGGGGGCAAAGGACTTCTTTCTTCTCAAAGAGCTTTCCTAAGCAGTTACACATTTCCAAAACAGCATGGAGAGGTATCCAACCAAGCTTGAATTCTTAACAGATGTCCATGTGAAGTTGGCTTTTTCTGTGACTGTTTTTCTTTGATATCACATCGAGGCTTCGAACAAAAGACTCCAAAGGAATTTACAGTGGGAGTTCTTTCTAGGTGGCTTTCTTGGCTGGTTAGTGGGTCTCCCTATACAGCCCAGGCTAGTCTTGAGCTCACAGTTCCTCTGCCTTCTAAATGCTGCCGTTGTATGAGTTACTATGCCTAGACTGAATTCTTTTTTTTTTTAAGCACTGTGGGGTTTATGACGTACAGGGCTGGGGGTTTTTTTTGTTGTTGTTGGTTTGGGGTTTTTTGTTTGTTTGTTTGTTTGTTTGTTTGTTTGTTGTTTTTTTTGAGACAGGGTTTCTCTGTGTAGCCTTGACTGTCCTGGAACTCACTTTGTAGACCAGGCTGGCGTCCAACCCAGAAATCTGCCTGCCTCTGCCTCCCGAGTGCTGGGATTAAAGGCGTGCTCCACCACGTCCTGCAGGGCTGGGGGTTTTTGTGATAATCTTGACTGGAATCTTGGGCTTTATTTAACAATCTTACAATTCATCCAGAACAGATTGAGCCATCTAGTGGTATTTATGGGGTAGTTAGCACCATATAGGGCATCTCTAAGAGCTGCTGGGAATCTGTCCCAAAGACTCATGAGGAAGGCATACACTGAGGCAGGGACATCCGTGACACCCAGTGGCTGTCCATCTGGTTCCTTCTGTCTTCTAGTCCATTCCCTCTGCGACCTGCCTAAGGAGAATCCTTACAAGATCCTAAAAGAGTATCCTATATGCGCGTGCACACTCTTTTATTCTCTCCTTGTGGGGAGGAGCCAAGGCTGGACCTACCCCAAAGTGGAAGTCTCAGGAACAAAAGCTTCGTGCTGCGCGGTGGTTGCGCACGCCTTTAATCCCAGCACTCAGGAGGCAGAGGCAGGAGGATTTCTGGGTTTGAGGCCAGCCTGGCCCACAAAGTGAGTTCCAGGACAGCCAGGGCTATACAGAGAAAACCTGTCTCGAAAAAAAAAAAAAAAATCAGCTTCAACTTGCTATGGCTTTTGTCTCTCCTATGGGTGACCTGATCTGGCCGCACCGCAAGGCTACCGGGTGCACCCCTGACGTCATTGCCTTAGCTGAGCCCCAGAAAGCAGGAAGCTGCCAGAGCCAATGGGGGAATCAATGACGTCATACCCAGATGACACTGGGTGGAGATTTACTGGACCTGGTGCAGGGGTTGCGGAGTAAACACAGCAAACCCGGGCCTCACCCTCCAGAGGCATTGCCGGTTTGTTCTTTCTCACGTTCCGTTGAACTCCCTCTGTTTTCCCTCCTTGCTCTCTAAGTATGTACTGAATGTAGAGCTGCCTGCTGGGCTGATTCAGGTCAGTGAATTTCTTTCAGCTTGCTGGGGTGCATCCCCACCCGCCAGCCCCTCCACTTCAGGATGCATGGTTAGCCAAGCGCTGTCTAAATTCCACTGCCCACCGCGAAGGTGAAGTCACTCAGACCTTGTAGATTTCAATCGGAGGGACAGCTTGTGGCATTTTCCAGAGATAGACTTTTATTTACACAGTGAGAAAATCAAACACTCCCCAAGCTGTGCTCTAAGTGAGACGTACAAACCATAGTAAAGCGGTGAACTCCACCAACCCAGGTTGTCCATCGGGGGAGCTCACACACAATGTACTTCCTGCAAAATCACCTACACCCCTCTCCCCTGCTCTCCTGCCTCATAGTTCAATGGAGAAACTCTCAACCTGCTTCACAAAAGTTTCCACAAAACACCTTCCCCTCTCTGGTGCCCCTAGCTCCTGGCATCTATAATACCCTGAGTTGGAAATGATGCCGCTGCTGCTCTGGCTTGCTCCATGTGACCTGTAGCCCCTGGCTGAGCCCTTGGCAGCTCCCTCCTCTTCCCTACCTTGGGAGGTTTTGCTTCCCTATCTGAACATCAGAGTTTCCTGCTTTCCCTCAGACATGGCCCTTACATCAGCGGCTTCCTCTTGACGTGGTGTACTGACAGGGTGTCCTCTGCCTGCATGGCAGTGTGCCTCCTTTCAGGGAAATCCCACGTGTCTGGCCAGAAGCAGAGGAGACCTTCCTGTCCTTTCAGCATGCTATGTCCAAGGGAGAGGAAGGGGACTGGTGTCCTCAGTTTCCAAAAACTATTGACCAACAAGAGGAGAAAGCTCTGTGACTCACTGGGCCAGTGCCTTTCGGCTACAAAAGGTTGTCTGGGTCCCATCCCCTTGTTTCAATCTTTTCCTCCCTAGATGAAAGCCAAATTCTTCTCTGCATAAACCCAGAGTTAACTTAAATGAAAGCAGTCCCCATGTTACCTGTGTGTGGTGGCACATTCCACCACTTAAGGAGCAAGAGCGGGAGAGAATGGGAGTTCAAGGCCAACCTGGAATGTGGGGGAAATGGAAAGAGGGGGAGGGGAGAGATGATTCCTCCTGAGTGGCAGGCTTATCTTTCTGTGATGGGTGGAATCCAGCCTTACACTTGCTTGCCCAGCCTTACCATCCCAGACTAGAGTTGAACCTTGTTCTTTTACTTTCTGCATATTTAGCCGCTCTCTGCCCAGCCTGCAATCAGCTTTATCAACTTATTGTTTTCTCTAGTGATTGATACGATCTGATTCCATTCTCTCCCACCTCCACGTTTGGCCTCCTTGTTTTCATTCCCGAGGGGTTTGGTTTGGATTTCAGGCTTAGGAATGTTAGCAAAAATACACCCTTGTTCATTCGAGTGCCTGAGAGACACCCATCAAGTCATCATGTGCTTCCAGTATTTGTCATAGTCTGTCCCTCTTTATCACACTTCCTTACCCATGGGCTTTGCCAAGAATCCTATAATCAGAAGCAGGGGACATTTATGCAAATGAAATAAAATTAAAGCCAAAATGCTAATGTTGCAAAAAAAAAAAAAAAAGTAATAGGCCACCCTCAGAGTCTGTCAGAGGGCTCAGTGGAAAGAATAAATGAGAAAGAAAAGATAAACGTGTAAGAAAATACCCTTTTGTAAAACTCAGACGGCAGTGTGCAGAGAAATTTAACTGATAGAATCTGGAATTCATAACCGTTTACAAGATAAACTGAGTATGTGTCTGCTAAATTAGCCAGCCACGAATACTAGGTTGAATGGGAATGGGAAATGCGCTAAACTGCTCTTGAGAGAATTGGTATCGCTGCCTTCTCTGAGAATCGCTGAGCATTTAATTTGGTGTTGCTCAACTCAGTGATGGGGAGTCAAGGAGCAACTCTAAATGGGTCTAGAAATATAATTTATGTCCGTTTAAATGACCGGGCCTAGAGAAGACCCAGAATAAATTCCTAACCCCTTCACTAGCCCCTTGTCAGAACTTACAAAGACGTCACAGTAATGCTTCCTAGGCCAAGGGTTGGTAAAGGTACTAGAGTTTGCTACAAAAGAAAGTGAAGGCTGGGAGTTTAAGGTGCTGAACCCATTGTGACATCAGTCTCCAGTGGAGACTGGGCACTCCCTCCCCAAGAATCAATTGTGGGCAGTAGTGTAGTAGCCATGTCTGTTTGTACATCCCAACATTCACCTTTCATTGTCCAAACATATCTGTTTCTCCACTGAACACAAAGCAACTGCAGTTCCCAAGCCTTGCCCAGGATGAGATAGAGAGTGGCAGGCTGGGGCGAGTGCTGTGAGAATATACCTGTTCTCTGAATGCTCCATTTCTCTGACAAGCACACATCATTCCTGCCTCTCGCTGCACCCCGGTGAAGCACATTGCCTGTGCTTCCCTTGGATGGCCTCTTAGTCGACCAGGTCATCAATCCAATGTCTCTTGTTAATCCAAGCCCCACTCCCCCTGTACATCTCTTGGTTTCAGCTCTTTGTGCCTTGCTGCAGTGAGACACTCCACGTAGAACAGCAACTTGATTGCTAGCTGCTGAGAATAACCTCACAGCAGATGAGGGAGCCTTTAGAAGTCTTCTGCCATTATGAATTCACCAGCACTACAGCCCTCAAAACAGTCTATAATAGTCTTTTTAAAGAGTTAGGAGTATAGCCTCAGGGGCTCACAAATCCTGTCTGTCCTGGTAGTCCTCATCCAGCTAAGTGTTGCCATAAAACCAGGTCCAGACATATCAACCTTACTGGTGTGTTCAGACAGGGAGTTACATATCGAATATCCCACTATAGAGGAAGAAACGAAATGAAGTATGTTGTCATCCTGTTTCCAAGATAAACTCTATGACCAGCTATAAGAACGTTCATGACAAGTTCAAAACCAGGGAATACCAAGTACAGCTCCATCCCATAACTCTGTTTTGATACTGTCTACCTATAGATCTTGTTAGATGCTATAGGCTAAGGCTCAGACACTTGTGACTGGGCTACCCATCCTTCTGAATGACTGGCTGACTGAAAACCATGGTTCTTACTATCCTCTTCCCGGCTTCACTTAATCTGCCAGGATGACTTAGAACTAGGCGTCATGGCTGACTGCTTTGTTCTGGTTGCTGTGAATGAGACGGGTGAAGGAGAGCTAAGTCAGGTGCGGTCTGGAGAGTCCTGGCTGCTAGAGCTTCTGCCCCCATGGCATTCACCACACTCAGTCTTCAGGGTTCCTTCCAGAGTGTTTGTAATCAATCCCACTCTGCCGTTCCTGGAGATGGGTGGGTGGATGGGACTGGAGGTTCCAGTCTCGCTCCCCTCCTTTCCAGTGATGGGGACCAACTCATGCAAATATTCTACAAATAAGCTCCACCCCAGCCTTACAGTCCTCTCAGAAGTATTTCCTGAGCAGGTACATGTCAGCCCATGTTCCAGAAAGTCTCTCCCTGTTAGAACGATTGTAAGCAAAGAGAAGGGCAGAAGAGATGGGAGCCCTTTAACTCAAGTCTGTCTCCTCTGAGATGTTGTTTAGAGGCATTTATGGCAGAAGAATCAGAGTGTGTGGCCTAGAGAGATAGCTCAGCGGTTAAGAGCACTGGCTGTTCTTCCTGAGGACCCGGGTTTGATTCCCAGCAACCACATGGCAGCTCACAACTGCCTGTAAGTCCAAGAACTGACACTATCATACAGACATGCATGCAGGCGAAACACATAACATAAAGATAAATTAATTTAAAAATAAAAATAAAAAAGAATCCTAGTGTGCTGAGACATGGAGAATGGTGGTCAGAGGGAGGAAGAGGTGAGGAACCCAACTCTAAATGGTGCATTAGCATCTCTGCTGAAGAAGTTTGCCCTCTGGTATCAATAAGTTAGCCATGGAGCACTTTTACAGGACCAGTAAGGGTGTGGGGGGCAATGTTTCAGCCAGTAATGAGCTTGACAAGGCTTGCTGAAGATCAATGTTACCAAGATAAGTGTGCATGAAGACTATTGTTACCTATGGCATTGTTACCTGGGGCCTACTACGATTGTCCTAGCATTTTAAATGTAGAGAAGTGATTTTGATTTTTTGAGTTTTAACTAGAAAGAGAGGATGTCTCAGGCCTCTTACAAGAGAAAAAAAAAAAGTCAATTTTCTTAGAGAGTTGGATCCATAGCATTTGATTTTCCTTATGACCAGATTCTTCCTATACCTATGACCCCCAATATAGTTGCTTTGTTAACGTGAAAGCAGGTATTAATGGAAGGACCTTGTATGAATATTATAACTAATAAAAAAATGTTCCTGTCACCCTGGAAATTCCACGGGTTCTAGGAGCCCTCAGGACTACAACTGAGGATAGCCACCAAATATGTGTAAACTTTCACATTTCCACGGGTGGAAGATATGGGTTGGGGGTGGGGGAGGATGCAACACCATTTCATAGACAACTTAAGCATCCATGGATTCTGGTGTCCACAAATAGGGATCCAGTAATGCTAGATGATGTGTTTATAAAAAGATAAAGGGGGGGGGTATGTTTTGTGATGGTGTGTAGTGAGGTATGGGGGAAGGGGAGTGCCTTGGTGGCCCATGCTGAGGTATCCCTTACCCCTGAGGGACCAGCCACAGGACAGCATAGTATAGAATAGAGTTTATTCAGGGCATGGGGAAGGGAGTCAAGAGGGTAGTAGAGGCAGAGACAGGTAGAGAGAATAGAGAAGTAGAGGCCAGCCTTGAGCACGGGGCGGGGGGGGGGGGATGGGAAGAGAGTTGGAGCAAGAACAAGAGAGGAACAAGTCAGAGAGGAGGGGGCAAGCAGCCCCTTTTGTAGTGAGTCAGGCACACCTGGCTGTTGCCCTGTAACTGTGGGGCGGAGCTTAGACAGAATGCTAACACTAGAGACAGCAGCTCTGTCTGGCTTTCACAGGTGTGCCTGGGATTTCTAACTCAGAACCACTGATCCATCATAGATCAGAAGCCTCTAAAGTTGTCTCAGACTGTATTGACAGTAATAAGTAGAGCTGTCAATGAAGAAGAAATTGCATCTGTTTGAGGCCCTTCTACTTTGTCTGCTCTGTACAGATATTCTGATACATTGTAGTTCCCCATTCTCATCTCTAGCTGTGATGGAGGCTAGCCCAAAGACACTGGAGCCCTTACCCTGTTTTTCTGTCAACTCTACTTTCTGTCTCTTATATGGTTAGAGAGATGCCAAAGGCTGAGAGATAGCGACATCCAAGCTGTAATATCACAGTGGGAGGTGACAACTTTTCTTCTCTGCCTATATTTACAAAAGCAGTGCACATTTCTTCCATGCTGCTCAACTTAAGACACAAGTTTTACATGTCATCCCAGGCAGGGGAAGTTTCAAGGCCAACATGAGCTACCTTGTGACGCCCCATCTCCAAAAAACAAGGGGCAAGTTCTAGTTGTGACCTGATTTTTAGTGTGTTCCCCTCAGTCCTCTCCATTGAGGTTGGTCAGCATAGCTCCCAATCCATGAGGTCATTGGTATTCCTTCCCAAGTTACTAAGTGCCTTTCACACAAATAAAAGTCACTATACTGGTAGCTATAAGTTCTTCACTTCTCAGTGTCATTATAACTGACTTTCCCCCCAAAACAAAGCTGTTTGACAGCTGGAGTCTGTTTTCATTTTGAGGTTTGTCATAAGGAGTGGAATGTGCTTCTGTTTAAGAGTTGGGAACATTTTGGCAGGGAGAGAGAAGAGAAAGTACACCCCACAGAAGGAAGGGAGTCCCTTTCAGCTTTTATAAAAGAAAAAAAAAAAATCCTGGTTTTCTCTTGAGGCATAAGCTAGAAGCTTGTGTCATTGGGGTAGAAAAGATTTCAGGAGAAAAATCCATTACTGGAACTATGTAGCTAGAAAAAGAGATGGTTTTGTGCAGGAAAATAGAGGTAGCTTTTCCAACCAAGAACTTGAGAGTTCTTCCTCTCCTTGGGCAGTAAGTAGTGAAGGGTGCATCTCAGCCACGGTGGGGAGTGTCTGCAGCGCTTTCTGTAAAATATGCCCATAAATCCTCCCCCAGAGCGTCTGAGATCACAGATCCCAGCTGAAGACAGTGATGGAGTAGTAGCGCAGTTCATGTGAAGTGCACTGGTCCACTTCAGCAAGCTTTGACAGCCAGCTCCCCGTCCTCCCTTCCCCCCACCATCGGTGTACAGCCTCAGCTCCCCATACAGTTCCTCTCAGCAGAGACTCTGCCTTCTACAGCTCCGTGAATCCTAGGGTCTCCCATGGAAGTGAGCTTGCTTGCTTGCTTGCTTGCTTGGTTTGTATCCTTTTTTATTTATTTTTAGTGTGTGTTGATGGGGTACTACAGCACCATGTAAAGCCAAAGACAACTTAGAGAGCCAGTTCTCTCCTTCCACCTTTGGTTCTGGGGGTTAAATTCAGGTCAAACACTGAACTAGCTTACCAGCTCTCCTAGATCTTTACTGAGCCCACGCATGATCTCTTTCTGGCTCCAAAAGAATAATTTTTTTTTTTACAAATATAATATATAACTTTTTTAGATAGTTTCCAGCCAGAAATTATTGTAAGTACATCTTATGATTCCATGTCTAAAATGTGTTATGACTTAGAGACCTAATTTGTGCGTAGGGATGAGGTTTCATGATATAAACTGTCTACAATCTAAGAATGCATACAAGTGGCCAGGTGCGGTGGTGCACGCCTTTAATCTCAGCACTCAGAAGTAGAGGCAGGCCTGATCTATATACCACATTATGGGCTAGCCAGAGCTACACAGTGAGGCTCTGTCTTAAAAGAAAGAAAGAGAGAGAGAGAGAGAGAGAGAGAGAGAGAGAGAGAGAGAGAGAGAGAAAGCAGGCTGGAAAGGTGGCTCAACAGTTGAGAGCACTCTCTGCTCTTCCAGAGGTCCTGAGTTCAATTCCCAGCAACCACATGGTGGCTCATGACCATCTATAATGGGATCTGATGTTCTGGCATGTAGGTGTACATGCAGGTAGAATATGTATGTATATGCAATAAATAAAATAAACCTTTACAATTAAATAAAATGCAATGAATGTATAGACCCACAGGTCAGTAGCAGAGCATTTGCCTAGCACTGAAGAGACCCATCTCTTCAACACATCCAGGAAAAAGGGCATAGAAAAGGCAGGGAAAATAAGGAGTCGCTTAAACCAATCATGATAAAATCAAAACTGTTCTCAGAACTAATGTTTATGGAACACTTGAAGTGTTAGGCAGTGTTCAGAGCCATTTGTGTATAGCTGACTCTTTTGCTGTTCCCAGTGTCCTTTCGGGAAAATCGCATCTCTGGTCCTGTTCTGAAAGCCCAGGAAACTTAAGTCTCTTACCCAGCCATAGATGGCAAGTGGCAGGTCAGGATTCATCATTGACTTTCATTCTTAGAAAATGTTCCCATTTTTCTGCTGGGCATGTGGTCCTCTTTTCTGTGAGTTAGTCAAATTAAACTTTGCTTCTGCCAACCAGTTAGAAAGGGCAACTTCAAACTACTTGCCCATTTTGTGGGCAGATGATGTCCAAACCTTTGTGCCTGGGCGTCTGATATTTCCATACTAATTAGTGAAATGGACCACCGGCAAGCTGGCTCAGCAGGTAAGAGAGCTTGCCACACCAGCCTGAAAACTTGAGTTCAACTCCCGGGCTCCTCAGGAGGAGAGAGCTGGCTCCTGAAGGTCGTCCTTTGACTTCTACAGAGTCAAACGCCTCTAGAGGTCTGGGGAGATGGCTCAGTCAGCCAACTACTTACCAGGCAAGCATGAGGACCTGAGTTCAGTGAGCATGGCAGTAGTCACCTGTAACCCCAGCACTGAGGGAGCAGAGTCCTAGAGTTCAACAGATAGTCAGCCTTACCAAACCAGTGGGTTCCAGATTCAGTGACAGACATTATCTCAAAATAAGGGCACCGCCTTATAAGCAACTGAAGAAGACACTCAGCACCGCCCTCTAGCTCCACACGAGTACCACAGAGAGATAAACTTCATTACTAGCGAAGCTTTCTCAAGCTCTTTGTTGAAACCCCACCCCCTTCTAGGACTGACATCTAAAAAAAAACAAAAACAAAAACAAAGGGGCAACGTACAAATGGTAGCGGCACTTTTACACTAAAGAGACAGATTCTCCTCACCAAGAAAAACAACCATCCATACACAGTGAGGTGGCGCTCTGTCCTGCCTTCACTCTCCACAGTAAATTAAAACATGCCAGGGAACCTTCTCACCTATGAGGACAGCTGGACAAAGAATGTTAATTTCACTGCGTGTCAGACACAGCCTGTGGCATATTTATAATGGGCTGAGGTGAAACCTCTTGGCTCACTTCATTTCCATATGTAATAAGAGAGGCCTAGGCAATCTCCCACATTGATTGAATAAAATAAATAGCTTTTTGCTACCAAAGAATAAGAGTGGGGAAGGAGGGCTCAAGAGATCTCAGTGGTTAAGAGCACTGACTGCTCTTCCAGAGGTCCTGAGTTCAATTCCTCGAAACCACATGGGTGGCTCACAACCATCTGTAATAGCCGGGCAGTGGTGGCGCACACCTTTAATCCCAGAACTCGGGAGGCAGAGGCAGGCAGATTTCTGAGTTCAAGGCCAGCCTGGTCTACAGAGTGAGTTTCAGGACAGCCAGTGCTACACAGAGAAACCCTGTCTCGGAAAACAAAAAACAACCAACCAACCATCTGTAATGAGTTCTGATGCCCTCTTCTGATGTGTCTGAAGACAGCTACTTATACACATATAAATAAATAATTCTTTGGGGGAGAAAAAAACGCAGGGAAGGCCCATGGCAGGGAGCAGCATGGGCGGCACCAGAACTTCGAACAGAGCAGCTGGGGACACCAATGGCTTGTATTTTGCATGGCCTGCACTCTTGGTCTTCCAAAAGTTTTGGGTATATATCATAGAAACATGATTCGTTTTGCTTTAGAAATGCCCTGACAGTGACAGCCAACCAAAGTCGTTCTTTCCATTACAAATTTGCACAGTTTTCTGCAGGCTGGATGATATTGTGCCTACAGAGTCTGTCTCATGGATCTCACAGGATATCGTAAAAATAATTATTTATAGGCGTACATATAATTTGCCCTTGCGAGAAAGGAGAGACATGATTCAGGTGTGCCCTTAACCCCACTCCCTTAATTCCCTAACCCCTTGCCACACCTGTAGTGAAGCCATGGATTCCAATGTTGAAGGACACCTGTCCCCACCTGGATATCTTAACCTGCAACAGTTCAGTAAATTCCTACAGGTGTCCTAAGGTGAGGGTGAGTGTGTGTGTGTGTGTGTGTGTGTGTGTGTGTGTGTGTGTGTGTTTCCTGTATATTTTTCCTAAGCCACCATTTCCTGAACCCCCAAATGATTATTTTCTCTAGTGATAAGCACATTGTGAGACTCGAGGCAAATAGGATACCTCGGCTTAGAATCCACCCTTATATAGCAGGTACCTTCATCCCTGGTACACTGATACACTGATGCCCTTCCATTCCACTTCTGTCTTAGGCTTCTGTAATTCTGAACTGGATATAATTGGTATCATTATAAAATCAAACTAGGAACATTGGTGGGTGCTGGAGTTTTGTTGTGGCTGTTGCTTTTCGTGACAATTGACAACCTCTTGAGGCAGAAAATGCTTCCCACTTCCCATTTTGTTGAGTACACCTCATTACTAAATAGTCTCAGTAGTGGGATGCTGTTGCCACCCGGGCCACCTGGTGATTGGCATGTCCCAGAGCACTTTCTGGAGCATGTGCACTGCTGCACACTGTACCGTTCACTGGGGGCAGCTGTGTGCAGCACTTGTGAGTACGCCCAGCTTCCTTTTGGCACAGTGAGGACGGACGCTTCCTCGGGATATTGCATAATACACAGGGGAATCAATGCTTTCAGTGGATGTTTGGCTTTACTGAGTTCCAGACTGAAGCCTTTCCTGTGTTGCAAAGGAAGGTTCTCTAGTCGCTCAAGGAAAGACATAGGAGTTCAGCACAGGGCAAAGCAGGCCACAGTTGGCAGGGAGACACCACCTCCAAGGTAAGGCAGCACAGTATTCATGGGAAATGTGCTGAAACAACTCAACCAATGTATTTAAATAGTAGAGGCTTCCGAGTGTCTCCTTGGCATGGAGTATGCACCCCAGAGGGAACAGTGGAGATTTTGGTTATTGCCAAAATCTCAGGTGCTAGAGTTCTCCCCAAAGGAAATGACTAGCCCTCTTCTATTAGGTATCCTGTCCTGAGGCATGAGGGACCATTCATTAAGCCAGTCTAGCCCACTGAAGACACCCTGTTGCACACAAAATGCCGGAGGTCTGATTCACCTGTTCAGCATATATAGAGGAATGTTGGGTACAAAGCCAAGAGAAAACCACAAAGGCCCTTGCCCTTGAGGAATGAAGAAGCTAGTGAGAGACGCAAGCCTGCAGAGTGGATGGCCCTGCAAGCCATAAGAACTTAACCAGGTAATACAAGACAGAGAGGCAGAAGATACAGACCTTCAAGGCCTGAAACAATATTGCTGATGTCCTTTAATATGGCAAGCCTATATAAGTGGTACAAGAGTTACAATGTGTTATGACACTGGGCAGGAAGGCATGACCCAGGTCACATGAAATTGAGTGCCAAGCTTGGGAATTAGAGTTTATCTTGCAGAGCCTGAGAATCTTTTTTTTTTTTTTAATTTTGTAATTATATTTAGGTACAGAAAATTTAGTGTACATTTAACCCAATTTAGTGGCGAGCTCTTTAGCCTTTTTTCCAGCTTGGCAATGCGAGCCACAGACTTAGGACCCAGGACGTTGCCTCCCCAGTGGCGACGGATCTCATCATATCTGTCATTATAATTGGTCCTAATAGCTTCCACCAGCTTAGCCAGAGCACCCTTGTCTTCCGAGTTAACCTGTGTGAAGGCAACAGTGGTGCATGTCTTCCTGTGGACCAGGTGCCCCAGCCTGGCCTTTCCCTTGATGATGCAGTAGGGCACCCCCATCTTTCGACATAGGGCAGATAGGAAAACCTCCAGCTCAATAGAGTCTACGTCATGGGCAATCACCACCAGCTGAGCCTTCTTGTTCTCTACCAAGGTGGTGACTGTATTGACTCCTGCTCGGAGGTCAGGTGGTCTCTTAGTTGGGACGTCGCCTTTGCCAGCAGTTTTCTCCTCAGCACAGGCCAGTAGCCTTTGTTTCTTCTCTTGCTTTGTCTCTGGCCTGAACTTGTGGGCAAGCTTAAACAGCTGAGTAGGTGTCTGCCTGCCCAGCGCCTGGGTGAACTAGTTAATGGCAGGAGGGACTTTGAGCCGCTTATAGAGGATGGCTCTTTGCCGCTGCAGCCTGATGTAGCAGGGCCATTTGATGAAGCACGTTAAATCTCTTTTGGGCTGGATGTCCTGTCCAATGCCGAAGTTCTTGGGACTCTTCTCGAACAGAGGGGTGACCACCTTCTTGGCCTCCTGCTTCTTGACGATGGCGGGGGGCTGGAGCCACCTTCTTCCCCTTGGCCTTCTTCCCTTTGGGCATCTTGCTCGGCTGCTGGAGAGAGGGGCCTGAGAATCTTAAGTGGAGCAATATAATTAATTATGTTCACATTTTTAGAAAGATTACTTAGGTGGCAAGATGGATGGAACAGAGGACTTAATCTTGTTAAGACCGTAACTGTTATGGCGGGAAGGAGTGGCACACACCTTTAATCCCAGTGCTGGGGAGGCAGAGACAGGCGGAGCTCTGTGAGTTAGAAACCAGCCTCATCTACAATGCAAGTTTCCAGACAGCCAGGAATGTTACACAGAAACTCTGTCTCAAAACCAACAAACAAACAAAAAGATGGTAACAGTTACAAAGACAAAGAACTACATAAGGTCGAGGGAGCTAGAGACAGGAAATCAGGTAGAAAGATACAACAGTACCTAAAATGCAACATCAAGGAAGCTCATTAGACACTCGGGGGTCTTTACTCTTACCTGGGCCTTGAGCACAAATAGTTGAGGGCAAAGACTTTGCGACATCTCTCTTTTCTTCTTAGTGGCTAACAGTACCTGGAAACATTTAAAAAGTGGTGGCCAGGCAACAGGAGAGAAAAAGTTATCTTAAAAAAAAAAAAAAAAAAAAACAGTTTGGACAGAGTGAGCTTGTATTCCTACTTAGAGAATCATGGGAGCCCCGCCCTCACCCACATCCCCAGCATCCTCTCTGCAGTCAAGTTTCATGAGGACCCTGCTCTCCCACCTGTTACATTATCCCAGTCCTGCACAGTGATGAATTTATGGTTTTTGTTTTGTTTTATGGTTTTGGTATTTTTTAATCATGTTAAGAAAAGCAGTTTTACAAGTTCAAGTGCAGACACCAGGACACTTTGTATCCGGTTTAAGGTTCAGTGGTGAGATCTGTTATCAACATAGGATTCTGCAGACAGGAGCGCCTCCAGGCATTGAAGATTACTGCCGCAGAGCCTCTTGGTCCCTTGTCTGCATGGAACGAGTCTCTAGTACAGGTGGGCAAGGAGTTGGTGGGAATTGACCGACAGACTCGACACAAGGGAGTGTGGATCTGAATGTAATTTGTCAAATCGAGCAGCAAACTTTTTATACAGAAGAAAATAGGGAAGTTGGGTGACACACCGGCAAGGTACAAAGAGGTTACTGGATTCTTACACAAAACAAAGGAATACAAACATGGAAGGACTGGCAGGAACCAACTGGGGTAAAACTCAATGTTAATAACTGGAATCAAAAACAGCTCCACCTCAGGTCCACTTAATCTTAGAAGCCAGAGGCAAGGGCTTCGTGCCCTTGCCATAGTTCCTACTCTAGTCTATTGTATAGTCCTTCCCTCTAGGCCATTGTAAATACTTGTGTATGGGTATAACTCAGCTATCTATAGTTCTAAGTATCTACGCCGGTTCCTCTTTAGGTCACAAACTTCCTTCTTCCTAGAAAATGGTAAATTTCTGTGTAGGGCAGTGGCTTAGCTATCTGTGCCCAAGGTCAGATCAAGGACTGCCTAGAATCTAACTTAGCTCTATGTCAAAATATCAATCCTTAGGAGCACTTGTAATAAAGCAATATTAAGGGAAAGCACACAGATCCATTTACCAACTAAAGCAAGGACACTGGAGCATTCTTTATACAGGATGCCACAATTCCAGGAGACTAAGTTTCCGTGAACTTTTCACCTCGGGACAGGCCCAGGTTTTCGGGGCCTGTCGCGATTGTCACTACTGGAGTGGATGTAGCAGATTACACTGGGCATTGTGGTACACTATGATTCTAGCACTCAGGAGCCTCTGGCAGGAGGAGTCTAGCAACAGTCTCTCCCAAACCAGTCCCAAAGAAAGTCCAACTCCATACCTACCTCCTCTTCAGGTTGTTTTGTTAGAGATGGTGTAAGAAGAAGAAGCTTAATCTCTGCCACCTGGCTTACACCGTCCCACGTGGCTTACACTGTCCCACCTGGCTTACACCATTTCTTACTTCAAAGAGCCTGCTCCTCAGACATTTCCCAATAGAGCTGGTCACATCAAGGCTCCCACCTGTATTTTCTACACAGCCTTTGAAGTCAACCATTCATGTTCAATCAACCTGGTTGTCAAAGGACAGTAGCTAACTAAGATCGCTCTTCTTTGGTCTTGTTGCCTGGCCAACACTTTTTTAATGTTTCCAGGTACTGTTAGCCACTAGGAAGAAAAGAGAGATGTCGCAAAGTCTTTGCCCTCAACTATTTGTATTCAAGGACCAAAAAAGGGGATGCAACATGCATCTCAGTAGTATGTTGAGAACAGAAACAGGGTGAGTGGCCCTTTGATGCAATGAGGAGAAAGATCAAATAAAAGCACGTGAATTTTTGCATAAAACTCTGTAAAGGATACAGTTGAACTTGAAAACTGAAACCTCTCAGTCGGTAAGGGGCTTGCCCTGTGCAAGCATGAATCCAAGTGAAAAGCCAGGTGTGATGGCACACCCTTGTAATCCTAGCATCAAGGAGGCACAGACAGATCCCTGGGACTTGCCAACTTATTTAATGACTTGCAGGCTAATAAGAGACCCTGTGCCCCTCACCCCCAAAAAGGTTGGTGGCATGCTGAGAAAATACACCCAAGTTTAACTTGTGACCTCCACATATGCACACACACACTCACACATACACACACACACACACACACACAGAGTCTGAAAAGGGAAATCACTATTTGTTTATTTAGTTTTGAATTTCATTCTGGGTGGCTTTAACTGGGATGGAAGGCTTAGAAAGCCCCATGACAGTTGTTCTTTAAAATGTCCATCTCACCTAACACATGGAATATAGCTCTGTCTTTGGTCTCAGGAGTTAACGTTGGGACCTAAAGTGACCTTGTAAGCTGGATGCAGAAGGAGTTCTAGGACAAGCCCGGGCAATATTGTGAAACTGGCCTATGTGGGCCCCTACTTGCACTTAATTACGTGTGTGTGTGTGTGTGTGTGTGTGTGTGTGTGTGTGTGTGTATTTGAGCACTTCCATATCCCACCCTTAGTGATGGTGGGTAACACCTTGCTTTATTCTAAGTGTCTCAGGGGATAGCATGAAAACTGTGCCAAGTCAACTATAATAGTAGAAAAGTTTTCAAACAAATTGCAGGTCTTCTGTATCGTCTTGACGTCTATGGTTTAAAATGTAAGAATTCTCCCTTTGGGTCTTTTTACTCCTCTCTCGATTCCTTTACCGTCTCACGTCACGCATCACCCACAGCCTTTGTTCTCATAGCCTTCAAACAGGATTAATTGATGCCGTGCAGCATCAGGAAAAGCCTGAATATTTTGTAAGACGATTCACCGCGCTAAATGCCCATCTTTCTTTTCAACTTCGCTGACAAACATGGCTTATGCAGATGTAGGGGCGATTTGTTTATTTCCCTGTTTAAATTTGTGGCTCTTTAGCATAGCATGTTTCCTTTCCATGAGGCTAGCCAAAAATAATATTGACAAACCTGTGAAGGCTTCCATCTGATACTGTTGCAATCTTATGCAAATGTATTTAGACAGTTAAGTGAATAGAATAATTAAACATCCAAACATCAAGAATGGAGTGGAGGTGGGGGGATGGGCAGCAATGAAGCATTTGAAAAATACACCTTTAAAACTAAAGGTCTGATCTGGTTTGTTTATTATTGTTGTTCTGTTATCTTGATTTCGTTGCTGTTTTCAGACTTAAGCAGAGCACACTGTAGCAATAGAAAATGATTGGCATTTTAGAGGTTCATACTTCCCCGCACATGCCATCAGAAGCTTGAAAGACCTCTGTCCTAATGCTTCCACTGGGACCAGGCCACTCCTGGATGAATTCATTCAAGAGGGAGAGGCTCTCAAAGCACAACACTGAATTGTTTGTCTTTAAAAATATGCTCCTTTAAAGTCTCCAGAAAAATCCAAGAATGAGAAGAGCCTAACACTTGGCAGAAAAAGCCCAACTGCAGAGTCGTGTCCCGAAACTCTCTGTCTTCTCTAACAAAGCTGGCTTCCAAAGAAAGTCACATCGTATGTGATAAATTTGAAATGTTCCCTCTATGACATCTTTAAAATTCTTGAGAAATATCCAACTTTGAGATGGAAACCTTTCTTTTTCCAATTTAGCAAAGATTGGTTTAAGATTCACTATTATCGCCCGCCCCCGTCCTAGGGAGAGAAAAAAAAATTTAATATTAATATAAGTGATTGCCTATTCTTTACCAAGGCAGCAAATGTCTCCTCCGTTTCTGGCTTTGTGCTACTGTCATTTTCAGGGGAGCAGGTGTGGTGGTTGCCTGGGCTGTCTTTTCTGAAGCAAAGGTCTGCTAGAACCCAGGCCCAGCCCTGCCCTCCAGCCCCAGGCTGCCCCACCTTGCTCCTGACTCCTTGCTGGCCTGCTCCAATACTGCCTCTTCTCCAAGCTGCAAGGCCTTGCACTGGGATGCGATAGAGCTATTTCTTGCCGGGTGAGAGCTTAAACTAGACCCATTTGTCAGAACTCTCCTGTGGTTTCAAATAACAGAAACTGGACTCAGACTTGGACAAAGAGGAAGAACAACTTGGCCCACATAATGGAGAAGTTCTGCAGTTGATCCGGTCTCAGCCACTGCTGTGGGCAGACTGATGGCTTTTGTCCTCCTTTCCTCGAGGTGGCTCTGCCCACTCTGCCTCCTGTGCCTGTCACAGAGGCCCACCTCAGATAAGACTCGAGGTCCTCTGGGAGAAGGACCTCTCCTCTACCATTGCAAACCGACCGGTACTCAGCGGCCCTGTTTGTCAGGCCAGCCTAGCATCATTGCTGTGACCCAGCAGCAGGGATCCACCTGTGCCCGAGAGAATGGCCTCCAAACTCAGGACATCAGGAAGCACAGCAGCGACTGTCGACTGTCACTCATCAGAGACTTCCCACTGGCAAAGGCTACTGTGTGCTCTGGTGGGGGCAGGGTGGTTGGAATGCAGGAGATAAAAAGTCATTCAGTGCATAAATTGGTATATAGCAGCAGCTCCTTCTCATCGTGTGTTTTTTGTGTTGCATGGAGTCTTCTCTGTGAGACTTCTTCAAACACAAGTTGCAGACATCAATAGAAAGCCTACCTAAGACAGGGAGCTCTCTCAGACTTGAGCTGATTCTTGTACATACACAAACTTCCTACTGTTGCCCGACTTGTTTCTTGCTCAGCACATACAAGCAGTGTGGGTAGATCCGTGCACTCCATTTTAGTGTTAAAACTAGGAAAGCAAATTCTACTACTTTGGCCAGTTAAAAAGACCATATGCCATTCCGCCATGTTTAAGTCTGTGTAGCTGACAACTTTATACGTGTACGCAATGTCCTTTGTTCACGCTTACTCCCCAGCACTGTCTCTCGTCCATCGTCCATCTCCACTAAGCCCCTTATTGCCTTCAGATCGCCATCAGATCCTCCTGCTGTCTTCCTGTCTGCTTTCTGTTTGTTTTAGTGTGTGGGTGTGCGTGCGTGCGTGCACATGTAGGAAGGGTGTGCCCGAGCGTGCGCTGGTACACGAGTTTTACTCAGCTTAATTCGGGTTGCTTGTGTGAGCATTATTAGGGAGTTATTTATTGGAACATGGACAACTTAACAGTGGTGACATCACTAGAACCAACCACATTTAAACATTTACACTTCCCACCCCCTCTTTCCCTCCTCTCCCTCCCTCCCCCCTTGTTTTTGTTTGTGTGCTTTGTTTTGTTTTAGCTTTGACTATTTTTTAACTTTCTATGTAGACTATACTGGCTTCAAACTCAACAGAGAGCTCTGCCTGCCTCTGTCTCTAGCGAGACATGCACCACCACACTCAGCAGTTATAGGTAGTAGATGCCACATTTTAAGTCTGAAAACATCAGAAAGAAATAATGAGGTGTGGTGTCAAGCAGTGTGACCCAGGTGCCCAGGAGACAGGGGCTGGAGGATCAGAAGTTCCAGGTCATCCCCACATACAAGAATCAGCTGTGGTACCCAGAAATGTGCTGGCAAAGAGAAGGCCTTAAGTTTGTAATTTTACATGGATGTATTTATTGAGTGTGTGTGCATGGTATGGGAGTGGAGGGGCACATGGTTGCTGAGGCATATAGTGAGATGGAGGCTGCCTTGGGAGACCTGAGATTTCATCTCAAAGGGAAAAAACAATAAAAAAAATAAGTAGTACAATGCCTGCTGGGTAATTCAAGGCCCTGAATTCAATCTTTAGCACTGTAGGATGGATGGATGGACAGATGGGTGGGTGGGTGGATGGAGAGATAGACAGACTAGTAGATGGATGGATGGCATAGAAGCTTGCATTGCAGATAGTGACATATAAATATGTACTTTCATTTATTTATTGATTCATGGTCTGCAAGCCATCCAGTGGCAGGGCATTGCTGTGTGGTTAATTCTTTAGCCCACATTGGAACCGGATGGCAACCTGCCATCTAGATTTCATCATTCACTCCTTCCTGCCTGCCAATGCTGTGGAGATACCAGCCAATGTACTCTGTCGTACCTCATGTTTTGCTGTCTTTTTGTTTGCCTGAGGACTGCAGGGGCATTATAAACGTGGGAAGACTTGAGAGTCACATCTGCCTAGCAAGCTTGTTCTAGAGCATGACAGGGATGCGCAACATGAACTAGACAACTCAGCCCTGACTGGGGCCGTTGGCCACAGAGGAGACTTCAGCATAACCCTCAATAACAGCTACAATACAGATCCGATGGCAGCCCCCGTGTTTGGTTAAGAAAAGCTTATTGTGGTCCTTCTGTGCACAGTAACGGGCACGCTTGCAGGACCACACTGGAGTAGAAAGCTACATTGTGGTTTGAGGGGCGAGGATGCCTTTTGTCTGGTGACCCAGCTAAAGGAACCTGAGCCAAGATCATATCAGTGATGGAGGTAGAAACACCTCAGGATCTTCCAGTGTTGTTTTTCACTTTTTTTTTGTTCTTGGAACTGGTTCATAATGCTACCAGATCTTTGGAATCCTGAGGCATTTCCTCAGGGCTCTGAGTTGCAGCTTTGGGTCAGCGCCCTCTTGAACTGAGGGTTCCATTACAACAACCATATGCTTCCCTACTCACTCCCTGACCTCCCCCCTTCCTCCTCTCTCCTCCCCCCTAACCCTTCCCCTCTCTCTCTTTTTCTGGACTCTTTTGGCTTTTTTGTGTCTCTACCCACTAATCCCAGAAGAGTGTCTTAAGTGTTCAGAGCAGATCGCCCAGTCATTTCTCAAAAGCTAACTTAGTAGAAATTGCTTAAGCTTGATATTAAGTGGAGTAAACATTTTAATTTGACCCCATATCCCAAGATAGCTTAACATGACAGTATAGAAAAGGTAGGAAATTTAAACTCTCACAAGTTGGCAAGAATATTACCATTTTGCCTACACTTGGCATTGTCAACAAGGGTCTATTCACTGGAGGGGTCATCGGTCTCCATAAAGACAGGACCAATAGTTGTCTGCAGCTGCGTTTCCTTTGAACTCATCTATGTGTCTTTGAAGCAATGATCACGGTCTCCAGCTTTGATTCTGACTCTATGGACCTGCGCCAGTTTTCCTGATTTCATTAAATTTTTGGAAAGAGCTGAAACTATGGTATCATTTTATTGCAGCTTTGACATCAATCATAATTTGGGGCGGTCTTGGTGAAAGACAAGGAATTCAGACTGGGAGGCTGGGGAAAGCGGGTCCCAGGGCAAAAGGATAGAATGCACTGTTTACTTCATACAAGTTCAGCCACCTCGACCTTGTGGATTTTTAGCTGGCTTTATTCTAAAGCAGCTACAGTCATATGGCCCAAATCTAGTTATGTTTAAAAAAAAAACCCTCATAATTTTAGAGAGGCCTCTCTCTCCCTCCTTCCCGCCTCATCTCTCTCTTCTCCTTCTCTCTCCTCTCTTTCTCCTTCCATCTTTTCTTTCTTTCTCTGTCTTCTCCCACTAGCTTTCTCTCTCCAGCCCCTTCCCTCTTTCCCTCTCTGCTGGCTCGGTAGGCTGGAGGACCTTTGTGTGCTGGTGGTTCGTGGCAAATCTGAACCCAGGATCCATTCAGTAGATTCTCCTTCGCTCCGCTTTCTCCTCCCCCACCCTCCTTCAACCAAGTCTGCCATGATGGTGTTTTCCTCTGCTCTGCCTTTGCCGCTTTATCTTTGGAAGTGCCTTCCTGTGAGACGCCCAACCCCATTGCCCCAAGTACTCCTCCCCTCAGAGGGCCCAGCGTTGCCTTCTTCAGCATCCTCTGTCCTTGGTCCTACGTACCAACTTGTCCAAAATCATTTTCCGGTCCAAGTGTCTTCTCCAGGGACCCCCTCACCCTGCAGTTGGTGAAGGCATTTACGTATGTGCCATTCAAAGGGGCAGGTATTAGGGACAGTGGTAAGGACAGGGCCACCCCAGGCAGGTCCTGCGCATGTCCTGAGCATGGCATGGCTCCGGGGTACTGGTTAGTTCATAATGTCGTTGCACCATGGACTTGCTTTCCCTCTTCCAGCCAATAGCCCAAACAACAATCCCCAAGACAGCCAACAGAAGCCACCACATGGATGTCACTAGAGAGCCCAGCTCTGGACTGATGCTTGGCAACGGGACCATTCTTCCCATGCTCAGATGACTGAGACATCACCAGACTTATTGTGTCTGGACAGAGTGACATGAAAATCGCACATGGCTACTGGAGCTAGGAAAGAACACATCCCCAAGAACTCAAAGGGTCTTTACAGCCCTGACAATGAGACTCCACATAGAACAGATGCTGTAGGCCAGGTGGTAGTAGCATGTGTCTTTAATCCCAGCACTCAGGAGGCAGAGGCAGGTGGATCTCTGAGTCTAAGGCCAGCTGGTCTATAGAGTGAGTTCCAGGGTAGCCAGGGCTACACAGAGAAACCCTGTCTCAAAAAAAAAAAAAAACTTTTAAAAATTTATATATATATGTATATATATATATACACACACACATATACATACATACATAAAAATGTTATATTATAATGGAAAATACCATGGAGGACTCTCACATGTCCCAGGATACTTCTCTGCTCTACCAAGGTAACACCTCTGACAGTTGCCTTGCTAGGATGTGTGCTGTGTTGAAGCAGTGTCGGTGGGCACCTGCACTTCAATTGGCCATGGCATCTTTTACCCACATTCTTCCCAAGTTCTTCCAGCCTCTTGGCTTCTGTCTGTAACACTGTCTCTTGGCACAGAGACTGAGAAACATTCCCTCTGAAGGGACCAAAGCAGCTTCATGGATCAGGCTTAGACCCACCATGCGGTCTCATCTTTTTTTTTTCTTTCTTTCAGATATTTTCTTTATTTACATTTCAAATGTTATCCCCTTTCCTAGTGTCCCCTCTGAAAACCCCTTATCCCCTCCCTCCTTCTCCTGCTCACTCCCACTTCCTGGTCCTGACATTCCCCTAAACTAGGGCATAGAGCCTTCACAGGACCAAGGGCCTCTCCTCCCATTGATGACCGACAAGGCCAACCTCAGTTACATATGCAGCTGGAGCCATGAGTCCCACCATGTATATTCGTTGGTTGGTGGTTTATTCCCAGGAGCTCTGGAGACACTGGTTAGTTCATATTGTTGTTCCTCCTATGGGGCTGTAAACCCTTCAGCTCCTTGGGTCCTTTCTCTGGCTCCTTCATTGGGGACCCTGTGCTCCGTCCAGTGGATGGCTGAGCATCCACTTCTGTATTCACTGGCAGAGCTCACAGGAGACAGCCTCACCAGGCTCCTGTCAGCAAGCACTTGTTGGCATCCGCACTAGTGTCTGGGTTTGGTGACTGTCTGTGGGATGGATCTCCAGGTGGGGCTCTACGATCTCCATCTTACCTGCTCAGCTCCACTGTGAAAGCATAAAACAGCCACATGGCTGTATCCAGTGTACACACACACACACACACACACACACGACTGTCTTTATTCTAATAAAGCTTTATTTGTAAAAAAAACAGGCAGCTAGCCAGATTTGGTTGTGCAAGCCTTATGTTACTGTTTAGAGTTTTCACTGCTGTGAACAGACACCATGACCAAAGCAACTCTCGTAAGGACGACTTTTTTTTTTTTTTTTTTGGTTTTTCGAGACAGGGTTTCTCTGTGTAGCCTTGGCTGTCCTGGAACTCACTCTGTACATCAGGCTGGCCTCGAACTCAGAAATCCGCCTGCCTCTGCCTCCCGAGTAATGGGATTAAAGGTGTGCGCCACCACCGCCCAGCATAAGGACAATTTTTAATTGGGGCTGGCTTATAGGTTCAGAGGTTCAGTCCATTATCCTCAAGGCAGGAGCATGCCAGCATCCAGGCAGGCATGGTGCAGGAGGAGCTGAGAGTTCTACATCTTCATCTGAAAGCTGCTAGCAGAATACTGGCTACCAAGCAGCTAGGATGAGGGTCTTAAAGCCTACACCCACAGTGACACACCTACTCCAAGAGGGCCACACTTTCTAATAGTGCCACTCCCTGGGCCGAGCATATACAAACCATTACAGTAACTGACTCAAAAGGAGAGATTCATGTGATGTTGTGTTTCAGTAGCAACTATGTAAAACTGCTCAGAAAGGCCCAGCATACCCAGGTACAAGATGCAAGGGGCTAAGAAAGCTTTCTTAAAGCAGAGAGCCGGCCATGTTCCTTTGCTGGTGGGCTTCCAGGGCTCCCAGGAAAGGAGGTAAAGCATTGGCAGAGAACTGTTCAGAGAATTCCAAAAACTTCTGTGTCACTTTCCCTAAGTTCCAAAATGGGACAGGGGATGGAAGAGATGCCTGCCACATCTAGAAGGCACTCGTGGAAGTGACATGTTTCTGTGCGCACCAGATTTGCTCTAGGCATGCGTAATAATACCTCACAATGACTGAAATGGCTGGTGGTGGATTGGAGGAGGCAAAGGAGGTAGAGTGACGTGTCAGTTGAAGTTGAATACCATTTAACCACCATCCCAAGTTATGGCAGGAGGCGTACTGATGGAACCCCACACCCACACCCAAAAGTGCGCTGACGCTGGTAGTCTGGGCCTTATGTTTAAGGAAAACTCTAGCTTTATCAGCCTGATTTCTGTGGGAAAATACCTAATAGACTGATGGCATCCGTCTGCATCAGCATGCTAGAGAGTTACTCAGATATGTGTCAGATGCCTGAGCTATGTTAGAAAATGCGCCGTGGTAGGAAGCTGTCAATCATCAGGGTCACCGAGAGGGCAGCAGAAGGAGGCACAGTTTATAGCTCAAATAGAACATGAGTGCACCCTTGTCTGCCTGCTCATTCCTACAAATGTTCGTAGGGGTTTTTTAGTATTTTGAGACAAGCTCTCACTCTGTAGTCCTATCCAGCCTGGACCTCACTATATATAGAGAGAAAGAAACCAGACTGTCCTTGAACTCACAGAGATCTACTTGCCTCTGCCTCTCAAGTGCTGGGATTGAAGGTATGCACTATCACACCTGGCCCTAAATATTATTTTTTCTTTTTTAGGGATACATATTATTTTAAACTACATTTTAAGTAAAGACTCTCTTGTGCCTGTCCTAAGTATTATAAACATTTTATCTGAGAAGATTGCTTTCTTGTGTTTATTTTATGTGTTAGTTGGGTGTTACATAGTGGAGCTTATTAATGTAATTTTGTTCTTGGGATCCTTATCTTAACATCTAATTTCCCAGTGTATCATGTTTCTGATAACATTGCTCTCTAATTGGTGGAATTATAGTTAACTTGAAAGTTCTGTGAGCCTATAAAGTTTGCACGCACATTTGTAAGGCAATATTATCTCCCTTGATGAGAAATAACACTCTTCAGGGTACACTGCATGCTGTGAAAGGTGGGGTCACAGGAATAAACTGAACCTCTTCTTGAAATAATTAAAAGCTTGAAAGAAGTTATGAAAACATAATACCTAAGCCACTGAGTGTGTGCTGGAATAGAACCCTAATCTTCAAGAGAGTAGGAAGTTGGCAAGGGGATCCCCAGAACGAATGGTCCTAGTGTTATCTAGAAAAGAGTTCCAGGCTAGTGTGTAAGGAGAAGAATCCCAGAGGACAGAAGAAGCTCAGCTTGTTACCTTGCTGAAGACACAGAGAGGGTATCCGTCAAGGAAATCAATGCAGCTAGTGTTTGCATAGAGGGTATTTATCTGGGAGAACAGCCTTCCTTGGGCACTCAGGATAGTCTGAGTATCTGGTAAAGCCAGGGGAGGGTTCACCTAGAAGGATTAAGGGAATCATGTGTGGCTGCCGTGAAGGCAGGAAGAGGCAGAAAATATTCAAAAGTCTTGCCTTGGTGGTAAGGATAAAATTAATCCCAAACTAAACATAACTCTAGTTCTCCCTAACAAAGATTAAAAGCAAAACCCAAGAGAGTCAGCCTGTGCTAGAGTGACTAAAAGTGACTTAACTGTCCCAGAACAGGATATAAAAATATATATCCGGGCCAGTGAGGTGGCTCCTCAGGTAAAGTCGCCTGCAGGCAAGCCTCACAACCCAAATGTAAGCCTCAGGACACACTTGATAGATGGAGAGGGCCAACTCTCACAGTTTGTCTTATGGCTTCTATATACATACATACATACATACATACATACATACATACATACATACATATATGCATGGAACAAGTTTTCAATAAACAGATATAAAAGCAATGTATACACAACAAAATAAAACGCCCGGCTTTCATTCCAACAAAAGCCTAAAAAGAAGTAAGAGTGACGTGTCTTATGATGAAGAATCAAAATTCGCCCATTTGTTTTGCATATGTTAGAACCAGTAGACACTGACCCTAAAAACAGCAGTTAAGAGCACTGGCTGCTCTTGCAGGGGACCCAGGTTCAATTCTTAGCACCCTCATGGTGGATCACAACTTTGGGGAGCTCTAGCTCCAAGGGATCCGATGCCATCTTCTGGACATCCACAGGCACCAGGCATGCATGTGGCACGTAAGCTTACATTGAAGCAAACCACCCACATGTATAAAACTTTTTTCTTAAGTTACATGAACATGGACTCACTCAAAGGATGTACTGTGTAAAAGAAGGGCAGTGGGCAATCACTAATACTAATCCAAAGGTGACTGGGGTTATAGAACTCCAGTGGAGAACAGCATGGGAGGCTGTGTGAGATGGCTCAGTGGGTAAGGTGTTGCCCACATAAGTGTGGAAGTCCGAGTTCAAACCCCAAAGCTCATTTAAGCCTGGACACAGTATGTGTCTGTAATCTGAGTGTTCTGACAGTGAGACGGAGAGTGGAAACAAGGAGACTCGCCAGAAGCTTGTGGGACACCTGCCCTGTCTCACACGGCAGTGCACACCAAAGACAGCGACTCAAAGACCGTGGACGGTGAGGGCCAGCTCCTGACATCCACACATGCACTGTTACATGCATAACACATACACACAAATCAGAAACACAATACAAAAATATTTCTTAACTAAAGTGGCATTTTTGTCAACAGACATAAACAATCTTGAGCTTGTTGATAAAATAACATTCTCAGTATACATGAAATGGGGGTGAGGGTGTCTTAAGGTCTTACTGCTGTGAACAGACACCATGACCAAGGCAAGTCTTATAAAGACAAAATTTATTTGGGGCTGGCTTACAGGTTCAGAAGTTCAGTCTGTTATCATCAAGGTGGGAGCATGGCAGTGTCCAGGCAGGCATGGTGCAGGAGGAGCCAAGAGTTCTGCATCTTCATCTGAAGGCTGTTTAGCAGAATACTGGCTTCCTGGCCCACGCCCACAGTGACACACCTACTCCAACAAGGTCACATCTACTCCAATAAGGCCATACCTCCTAATAGTGCCACTCCCTGGGCCAAGCATATCCAAACCATTACAGGGAGCATGAAGGAAAATAGACAAGTCCCCCAGGGGGGTGAAAAAGACTAAAATCAATAAAGGCTTGACTAATACTACAGTTGCACTTGACCTAATTGGCAGGTCTAGAACACTCCGTCCAACAGCAGCAGAGCACAAAACCATTGCAAATGTACATAGAGCATTTGCCAAGACTCCAAGACTGGCTATGGTCTGGGCCACAAGATTGGTCTCAGTAGATTTTAAAGGATTCAGATCACACCAAGTATGTTCACTGTGGAATTGAATGAGAAATCAAGATGAAAAGACATCTTAGGAGTCTCCAAGTATTTGGAAACCAGACATGCTTCAGTGAGAGCCTGTACTCACCAGCCATCTCTCTCGTAAGGACAGCTATTCTGGAATTAAAGGAAGTAGAACTTAGTGCAGTGAGAACCTTTGGAAGTGGTTGTCTTATTTCTTGTTGATAGTGCTTTCCTTTGTTTCTTTTTGTTTTTTGAGGCAGGGTTTCTCTATAGACTAGGTTCTGTAGACCAGGCCTGCCAGATGCCCTTACCTCTGTGCTGGGATTGAAGGCTTGGCATATCACCACCCTTTTATTCTATTTTTATGGCTATGGGTGTCTTGCCTGTTGGTATCTCTTGTGTTTGGTGCCTGTGGAGGCTAGAAAAGGGTGTCAGATCCTCTGGACCTTGAGTTATACATAGCTATTTGCCACGGTGTCATATTGAGAATCAAACCCTGGGCTTCTGAAAGAGCAACAGGTGCTTTTAATCTCTAAGCCATCTATCTCTTCCTCCCTTAAAGAGCTTTTAAGCAACCTGGGGGAAAAAGGGCTTGTTTCAGATTATACTTCTTCGTCACAGTCAATCATTGAAGGGAGTCAAGGCAAGAGCTGAAGCAGAGACTGTAGAGAAGCATTACTCACGAGCTCCCCCACCTCATCCCACCCCACCCCTTCCCCCAAACCCCGCTCTGGCTTGGTCAGTTATCTTTCTTCTATATCCCAAGCCAACTTGCCTAGGAATGGCATCTGCCAAAGTGGGTCAGGCCCTCCTACTTTGATAATCAATTAAGAAAATGCCTCACAAATATGGCCACAGACTAGTCTGATCTGTTCAGTCGAGTTTTCTCCTCCCAGGTGACACTACATTTGTGTCAAGGTGACAGAGAACATTAGATGCTAAAAGTCCATCCTTTGTGAACTTAACACACACACACAAAGATCACTATTAAGCGATAGCTTTTCTTTTCTTGTTTATCTCCAAGATTGCGTGTACAATATATAATATAGCTTTAAATGTTCACGGTATTTTAAAAATTCAAACACTCTAAAAGTTTGATTTATCTTTAAAGTATCCAAAGTTTCTTTAACTGAGAGTCCATATAAAATGAAAAACAGGTAAATGCCCTCCTACTCCAAGTGGGGAAAACCAGTACATAAGAATGTTCAGTTATACACGCCGGGCGTGGTGGCGCACGCCTTTAATCCCAGCACTCGGGAGGCAGAGGCAGGCGGATTTCTGAGTTCGAGGCCAGCCTGGTCTACAAAGTGAGTTCCAGGACAGCCAGGGCTACACAGAGAAACCCTGTCTCGAAAACCCAAAAAAAAAAAAAAAAAAAAAAAAAAAGAATGTTCAGTTATGCAAATCCAAAATCCAATAGTATAGCTCCAACTTGTAGCTCAGTGTCTAACATCTAATGTATGGGATGGATTCACAGTCTTCCAGACTCCAAAGATCCTGGGCAGCTCTTCTTCCCTGGCTCTGCTGTCTGTAACATGAACAATTTATCTTATAAGGTAGGCTAGCTCCACTCCACACCTCTCCTGTTCTTGGTGGTCAGTGCTAGAATCTCCATTGCAACTGAGACTGTGTCTTTACCCATGACTTCCTGTCCTGTCTTCAGGGACTCTAGCCTTGCCACATCGGGCTAAGCTTCAGTTTCTCTCCATAACCCCTTCAGGTCTAGTTTTTCTACATTAAAATGTTTACTATTAGTAATAGTTAAGAAAAGCAATTCAGCACACCTTTAATCCCAGCACTTGGGAGGCAGAGGCAGGCAGATTTCTGAGTTCGACACCAACCTGGTCTACAGAGTGAGTTCCAGGACAGCCAGGGCTGCACAGAGAAACCCTGTCTCGAAAAACAAAACAAAACAAACAAACAAAAAACCGAAAACAAAAACAAAAAAAAAAACTGAATCAAGAAATACAAATCATAACAACAGTGGATTTCTCTATGTACCTTTGAGACTTTCTAAACATTTTTTAAATTTGTTGTGTTGATACAAGATCTTACTATGTAGTTTTACCTGTTCTAGAACTTGATATTCTACTTGGTTGGCCTTGAACTCACAGAGATCTGCTTGCCTCTGCCTCCTGAGTGCTGGGACTAAAGGCATGCACACCATACCTAGAGAGAATGTCTACAATCTAAAAAGACTCATTATACCAAATGCTAGTGAGGATGTAGAAACGGGAACTCCCAGACTCTGCTGATAGCAGTAGTAGTACAAGCCACCTGGGAAACAGTTGGTAGATTCTTGGTTTTTGTTTTGTTTTGTTTTGTTTTTTTAGCATGTAGAAAAGGAGTGGGGTGGGGCTTGGATGTATTGTTATTGCCTGACTTGTATGAGACCCCAGGTTCAACCTCTAGCATTGAAAACAAAATAAAATCACAAATATATACCTACCATATGACTATACCATTTCATCCTTTTTACTTACTTACAAAAAGAATGAAGTCTAGACCAGTGTAAAGACTGTACATATGAGTGTTCCTAGCAGCTGTTTGTCTTATTGTGTGTACTAGGATGCAAACCTAAGGTCTTGAGCATGCTAAGGAACTAGTCTACCATTGATCTGCATCTCCATCCCAGTACCAGTTTGTTTACACACTAGTGAACCTTACCTTTATATTCGAGTGCATGCAGTGTATTACATGCCTAGTTTACCCAATAAAACTGTTGATGATGCAGTTGGGTTTGCAAGCAAATTACAGGAAGCACTCGGGAGGCTAAAGCAGGAGGATTAGTCCATGTTCAAGGTCAGCCTAGTCTACATTTAGTGAATGACCCAGCTTTAAAAAAAAAAATCCATATTAGAAGGACAGTCTAGTAAACCTAGTATTCAAATAATTAAAATTCCAAATAGGCAGTTGAAACTAGAGGGGAGGGATGGAAGTCTGAATGAAATAATCCCCCTCTAGTCTTTAAGATACCTTATCATGAAATACTAAGGAACACTGGCCAGAGAATACTAAAGCTGTTACAGGAGAATAAAATCACAGTGGCATGCACCTCTCAAGAGCAGTGAGGAAGACAGACTACAAAAGAGCATCGTCTTCACACTCAGGAAAAAACAAAACACTTACATATATCTTCATGTCCAGCCAAACTATCTATCAATGTTCTAATCATTAATGTAAGCCTTTGAGCCCTCAAAATGATGCTAAAGGAGATGATGAGTAAAATATGTTTCTCTTCTGCTGTTAACAGATGGCCACAGAGTAAGTAGTTAAGGCAGCAAGAGTCGATGGTAGCCATAGCCTGGAACTCTGAACCCAGCCTGGCTGCCTTCTCTGCTTACAGCCTCAGTATTGGCGTCAGCTGGGGGCAGGACCTCATCTGTGGCCTGGGGTCCTTTTTTATGCTCCTGGGTTATTCACAGAATCCTCACCCAGTTTTTTCTGGCTGCCAGCCACCCTTGAGTCCTAGAGGAAACAGGTTGGATTTTTTTGCTAGTTGGCTTCTTTGTTCCAGTTTAGTTCCTGAAAGCCAGCAAGAAAGACTTTCTGTTGACTGTTATAAAGGGTGGTATCCCATTGCATGTGATCTATGCTATTGGTTAGACACCAGTCAGCCTCCATCAAAGGCTGGGGCCAACTGGGGTCATCATGAGCATGTCCGCCACAATCTGGGTCAAGGAAATGGAAACTCAGAGAACAGAAAATTTCTATTGATTGTGGAACAGGAAGGGCCCACTATGGGGATTGTTTTAATAACCCTACAGGGTGATGCCAAGGATGGATGGCGCCAATGAAAATTCATCTTTTTCTTGAATGCATTAAGAGGTGGGTTGGAGGACTGGAGAGATGGCTCAGTGAAGCCTAATCATTAAACATTAAAGCCACACATGAGCTTAATCCAAGCACTGAAGAGGCCAGAGATGAGGAATTGATTCCTGGGCAGCTAGGCAAGTCAAATTAGCATGCTTGCAGGTGTCGGAGAAAGCCTGTCTCAAAAAACAAGATGGAGAGAGATTGAAAAAGAAACCTGAAGCAGACATCTGGCCTCTGCATGCATATAGTTTGCACACAAAACAGTGTTGGAGCAGGAGTGGGGGGATGGGAAGGGGTGATGACCTTTGGCCTCCCAGAAAACATGTTAACTCAGAGACAGAAGAGGTACAAGGGGACATGATTGATATGCAAGATGGCTTTGCTGTACATATTTGCATATCCTAATCAATTCTGACCTAAGGTAGTTCTGTAGTTAAAGACACAAGAGACCAGTCATGGGGCATGTGGAGTGCTTGATCCTCCTCTTCTATGTTAGAAAGCAGAAGATAAAACCTGAATCTGCAAAGCAGAGTAAGTAGAGGAAGAGGAAGATGTCTTAGGGTTTCATTGTTGTGAAGAGACACCATGACTACAGCAACTCTTATGAAGGACAGCATTGAATTGGGGCTGGCTTACAGTTTTAGGGGTTTGTCCATTATCGTTATGGTGGGAATCATGGCACCATGCAAGCAGACATGGTGCTGGAGAAGGAGCTGAGAGCTCTACATCTGGATCGGCAGGCATCAGGAACAGAGAGTAAGCATTGGGCCTAGCTTTATGCAAGCAAATCATTGAGGTATTTTTCAGCCAAGAATCTGAAGAAAGTTAATGTACCGTGGGGAAAAACGTGTTGGCATTTCCCCCTATGAGGTACAAGGACTGGGGATGATAGAAAGACTGCTGTCCTCCCATCCTGAGGAGGCCAAGGCCAAGGACTGTGAGTTCAAAGCTAGCCTGGGCTAGATAGTAAGATCCTATATCTATTTAAAAATTAGGTACAGAGCAAGTAAATCAATCCCAGACCCAGACTGGTACCTTAGAAAGAAGGCTGCAAGCCGGGCGTGGTGGCACACGCCTTTAATCTCAGCACTCAGAAGGCAGAGGCAGGCAGATTTCTGAGTTCGAGGCCAGCCTGGTCTACAGAGTGAGTTCCAGGACAGCCAGGGCTATACAGAGACACCTTGTCTTGGAAAAAAAAAAAAAAAAGAAGGCTGCAAGGTAATGTAGACCTCCTTCATCTTTGACATAGTTAAGAGGGGCCATAGATGGTTCTGATCCAGCATGTGTTGGCTAGCCAAGCTTCCAGTTGGTAGACATGCTCTGGGTACTCCCAGCTTTCTTTCTTTCTCTTCGTCTACACACACACACACACACACACACACACACCCTCAACTCCATGAGCATGCAGAGCATCAAGGATGATTCAATACTATGGACCCTCTCTCTATCCTCCTGTTAAATCTGTTAAGACTGAGCAGCTTTTTAAATCTCCACAGAGGAGCTTTGCATCAGTCTAGAGGACAGAGGAGAAAGACAAGGGGGGGAGGGGGAGGGGGAAAAAGAGAGAGAGCTTAAACTGCTCAGGAGCTGTGGCTCTCTGGTACAGTGCTTGCCTGGCATGTGTGAGGCCCTAAGTTCAGCGCAGCAGGGGGGAAATAGTAAACTTCCCAGCAGAAACAATGTCCTCACCCTTCCTTCCTTCCTTCCTTCCTTCCTTCCTTCCTTCCTTCCTTCCAGCTCCTGCTCTCCCCTCCCCAAACAGGATGGTTGGTGATTTGGTTACCAAAAAGATCTATCTCTGTTACTCTGTTATCTCTGTTCTGAGGCACTCCTCAGAAACCAGTTATTAAGTCAGTTTGTGTCCCTAGAGCTGGCGGAGGGTCTCAGGGCATGCCACTTGCAGATCAAATGGCTGGTGACTGAGTTCAGTGCCAAATGACAGGAAGGACCCACGAAGGGTGTGCTGACAGCAGGCAACTCAGTTTAGGACCCGCTTCGTCTGGTTTATAATTCCATTTCTGCAGGGCTGTCTTGGTCAGGGCTGTCCCCATTGCCTTAGATATTTTGTATCTTGGCTCTTGAGTTTATTGTAAGATTTGACTGTGGTAACTCGAAACTATAAAAATTAAGGAGTTTGGAGCTATATCTTCTGCTGAGGGTGACCTTTAGATAGCTGGCAACGCAAGAAAAATTTCCAGGAATATCTCAAAATCAATAAGCCCTATTTGTCCCTGGAAAAGAAATGCAGTCATGGACCAGTTTTCCTTCTGCTTTTCTTATTTCTGTCTCTGATATAAGTAGCAGTCTTATTGTCATGTGTGTGTATGTGCATGTGTGTGAGAGAGAGGGAGGAGACAGAGATGATAAGGACCACACGTGTTATGACATGATGTGGAGGTAAGAGGTCAACCTGAAGGAGTCATTTCTCCCTTACCTTCACATGGCCCAGGGATAAAACTTAAGTCATCAGGGCCTGCACAGCAAAGCAGGTACTTTTCTACCTGCTGGGCTGTCTCTGTTGCTGCTCATTTCTTATTTCAACACAAGTAATAAAATAACAAAGTACTGTGTCCTGAATGCCTAACTGGGCCCTGCTCTTACCTTAGTTCATCTTACTTCAAAATTATGTCCATAATGTAGACACTGTGACACTGTACTTATGACTAGTGAAGGCTGAGTGAGCTGACTGCTCAAGGGCCATGTGACGCAGAAGTCCTGATCTGGTTCCCATAGTTGCCCACCCCTCAGACAATCCATTCACTTAGTACCTTGGCTCTAGGTGAACGGACAGTCTAGTCAAGGTACTAGATCCTCCTGGCTGTTGCCAGCAACATGATACAACCGTAGTGAGCATCATGGCGTCTATGTCTGCATCTAGAGACGGATGGAGGAAAGGCTGTCAGCCTCTGCCTACCTCAGGGCTCTGAGAAGTTCAGGAGTGGTGCCCATGGTGGCATAGGGAAAGGCCAAAGGGGTCTCTGTAGCGATCCCGGGGTCCATGGGAAGAGTCACATGTAAATGGCTTACCTTTGTATACTGGAGATCTCTGTGTATCTCTTGAGGAATGATCAGATCCAGCACATGAGCAACGAAGGAGCAGTTAGCTCGTTCGTGGAGTGGCCTTGCTTCAGAACGTTCGTGCTTAGGTTTTGCTAAGTTGGCAAAGCAGCATTGCAGCCCTAATAATTATAACTCCTTCAGCTTCCCAAAAAGGTTGTGTGTAGGGGTGATTGAGGGAGGGGCAGTCAAACCCAGGGCCTCAAGGATGCTAGCCAGGGAAGCACTCTGCCACTGAGCCACATCCCCAGCCCGGAAAAGTTTAATTCAATGTGTAGGTTGTGTACAACCTAATAGTGTTGTGTACACTATTTTTTTTCTTTTTTGGGAGGGTTGGGTTTTTTCGAGACAGGGTTTCTCTGTATAGCCCTGGCTGTCCTGGAACTCACTTTGTAGACCAGGCTGGCCTCGAACTCAGAAATCCACCTGCCTCTGCCTCCCCAGTGCTGGGATTAAAGTCATGTGCCACCACACCCAGCAAAAAATTTGTTTCTTTCTTTCTTTTCTTTTTTTTTTCTTTTTGGTTTTTCGAGACAGGGTTTCTCTGGCTGTCCTGGAACTCACTCTGTAGACCAGGCTGGCCTCGAACTCAGAAATCCACCTGCCTCTGCCTCCCATTCTTAAACAGCCATTAAATTTGAAAAGTAATCAAGACTAAAACTATAAAGTAGAAGTTCCTTCCCTGGTCTGTCTCTGAGCAGGGATGCCCTCCTGTTTCTCAACAGCTTATCTTTTTCCCTAATAGATCATATTTGCCAAGGAGTGAGCCCATTGGACTTATATACAGAACAGGCCTGTGGCAAATTGTTCCTGTCGCTCTACTTCCCTTATTTAGAAAGCACCCCACCCCCGAGTTACTAATTTAAATTTATAATCTCCCCAAAAATCAAATTCCAGAATTGGGCGTGTGAAACAGGAGGCCACACGTGGGGGTGCCCATGTGTAATCCCAGCACCCAGGAGATGATAACTCATGTGGTTTCTCCCTCATGTTTGTGCATAGAGCAGAGTGCAGTCTCTGCTGAAGCCTCGCTAGGTTCATCTGCCAAGGGGTTTTCTGTGCCTTGGGCAATTGTTAGCTGGCACGGGGTGGGGCTGGGGAGTTCTTTGAGTATTTTTATTATGTACATGTCTTCTCTGCATGTATGACTGTGTACCATGTACCTACCGATATCCATGGAGACCAGAAGCAGGCATTAGATCCCCTGGAACTGGAGTTATAGACAGCCATGAGTCACCCAGGTCCTCAGACTTAGCAGCAAGCGCCTTTACCACTGAGCCATCCCACCAGCCCTCACATATGTTTCTAAACATTGTTGATAGAAAGTGTGGTTCCTTGTGGTCCAGAAAAATCTGGGAGATTAGTCGTAGTTAAAATCAGGTTCTTGAGCCGGTCGTGGTGGCGCACGCCTTTAATCACAGCACTCGGGAGGCAGAGGCAGGCGGATTTCTGAGTTCAAGGCCAGCCTGGTCTACAAAGTGAGTTCCAGGACAGCCAGGGCTACACAGAGAAGCCCTGTCTCAAAAAAAAAAAAAAAAATCAGGGTCTTGAAGACAAAAAGCTTTTTTTTTTCCTTCGACCTTTGCACAAGAATCTATTAATGTGGCATGGCACGCCCAGAGATTTAATGGCTCCTTGTTTATTTTAAGTGGGACAGCACACAATTAGCACAGAGCCCCACTGACCCCGGGCCTGTGGCCAGAGGTCAATTCCCAGTCGCCCTTTCTTCTGTAGGGCTGTATGGAATCTAGTCTAGGAGCTGCGCCCTGATGGCCGTTTGTTACTGGTGGAGAAGTTGGTATGAATGTCGCAGTCTTGGTTACCATAACTCCATATCACTCTTCCTCAGCAGGGAAGCTCTTGCTCTACAGAGCCACCTGTGGGTTCTGGTCTGCTGTCCCTTATACCAAATAAGTAGTCTCAGAAGCGATTGCTGCATCGCTGGGAAGGAATGTGGTAATTTTGCCATTCCACACATGTCTCTCCTACTTAAATAAGCTGAAAGTGGAAGAAAGACATCTCTCACTTCCTGACGCTTAATATCTTGGCTAGTTTTATGTCCCAATACTGTGACCGAATTTAGAAGACACATGTCCACTCTCCTTTCAATAGAGTAACACAGTAGTAACCAGAGAAACTTTGATCCCGTGCTAGGAGCCTGCCTTTTAAGAAAGCAACCTTTAAAATATAGCAGAGCCCCAGCCACTAAGTCAGGTGCCACAGTTTACATTTAGTTCATTGTTTGAGATCCAGGGTGTCATTGCCCACTCGTGTGTGACAAAGGGGGCCTTATTCCCGTCTGTGCTCAGAGGCCATTGTAGCCGTGATACTCCTACACTGTAGTCCTATCTACATAGCACCACGTGCTGGGCCTTCTCCTTACCCTGCTTCAGCCTCCACACTCTAGGACCAACAGGGCAGAGTGGTCAGTGAGAACTGCAGGGGGGCCCATGGGTGCCCCACCTGGCCAGCATATAAAGGAGATTATTATGAGATTATGGCACTAAGGTATTAGGCTCTTCTGAGATGAAGGAGTCACAAGGAAGGACCATAGGCACCATGTGAAACATGGTTTCTAAGCCATGCTGTGCATCTGTGTCACTGGGGGCTTGCTGTGGTCCCAGGCTCCCATCCAGCAGACCTATGGCTCTGAGTTCCCACCAGGCTCCTGGGCTGCTGCTGCTGCTGCTGCTGCTCCACAGCCCTGGCTGAGTGAGGAGAGTCCATAAGCAGAGACAGGAGTGAGAGAGGGCAGCACGGGGTAAGAACCACATTCCACCTTAGTAGTTCTCTGCAGAGAATTGTGGGATGGGAAGAAGCAGAGCCACTCTGCAGGCCGTCTTATGAAGAGTGTCTGGGGACCAGCAAGGTTTCTGCATGACACAGAAGTCAATCTGGCCTCTGAAGAGCCAGAAACCAGCTATCACCTCTGCCTGATGGACAGACAGATGGGACCGGTAGATGGGTGCCTGTTAAAATAACCGCAGGAGACCCTGAATCCTGAGACTTCCCGCACAGATCCTGGGACAGTGTATTAATATGGTAACCTGCGTGCTTTCTTGATACACTGGGGTCTTCTGCCACAGGGGACAAAATGACAGCACTGAAGGCCTCGGTTCAGCAAAACAGTAAAGAACCAGATTCTGCCCTCCGCTAGCCATGGCCAAGAGTTCTTCCCTTGATAACTCAATGTCCTCTCACCTTGCTGAACATAGACCTGATCTGAGGACTTGGGAGATAGTCACAGGATGATCAGGAGTTCAAGGTCAGCTTGGGCCACATGAAACTCTATTTGGGAAAATAAAACAGCTCCTGGCAACCCACATACAACAACAACAACAAAAATTAAAAATCTATAAAGTCAGATGAAAGAAAGTGTCTACGTCAGAGGGCACTGGAAGGACTGAAACTGGCTGTCATCCATGTAAAATACACAGAGCACCATGTAACATGTCGAGCAAAGTCCAAAAGCTGTGTGGTACTTAGTACCTTAGCAACCTTGACAGTATAACTTACCATCCCTAGATCTCACCACCTCCCCCATGTGCCATGGAAAGCATATAAATGCCTCTTCAAGGTTGTTAAGGAAGGAAAATGGGGGCAGGGGCTGAAGAGATGGCTCAGTGGTTAAGAGCACTGACTGCTCTTCCGAATGTCCTGAATTCAAATCCCAGCAACCACATGGTGGCTCACATTCACCCGCAATGAAATCTGACACCCTCTTCTGGGGTATCTAAAGACAGCTACACTATACTTACATATAATAATAAATAAATCGTTTGAGGGAGAGAGAGAAGGAGAGAGAGAGAGAGAGAATGCCCAGTGCAAAGCATCAGTCAACACAGGAGTTCCTGATGGAAGGTAAAGCCAGGTGCCTGCTAGCTAAAGGGCAAGCTTGCACTGTGCCCAGCCTCTAGTACAGTTTGCAGGCTTTTGCTTTGACAGAAATACCTGCATGGTCTTGGTGAGGAGGCAGCTCTGGCCCAGCCACAGGGGCTGGTTTTGGGCTCTGTAATGCAAATTGGAATAGGAAGAGAAGCTCTGAAAATCACTGGTGGCTGCTGTGTGCCTGTGGGACCACAGGGAATATGAAGAAGCTACATTTGGGGGTGAGGGGTGGGGTGACGTGCTTTCTGTCTGTATGTGATTTCTTTGCAGAGTGTGAAGGCAGGGGGCAAACTGACAGGGCCGCCTGTGTCCATAACGGAATGTTATATGTGGCTGTCACGAATTACGTGGTTGGTTTATGGCTAGTGGATCATGCCGTGATTAATCACCTCGTGAACTTTGCTCATGTGCAATGTTTTGTTTTCTCTTTCAGATGAGCACAATGCCAGGACTGCCCACCCGACCCTGCTTTTATGATATAGACCTTGACACAGAAACAGAGCAAGTTAAAGGCTTGTTCTAACGGAATGAGACTCACAGAACTGGGCCAGGTGAGCTACCGTGATTTGGGTCTTGTTGTCAACTTAAATGATGTCTTATGTCGTTTTTTTCTTGGGTTTGTTATAAATGCAATCAAACAAGTAAATTGTTCCTAGGTCACTACACAGTCATACCTAATAGCTGCCTGTGACTTGGGACCCCTCCTAAGCGTAGGCATGCCCTCTGTGTACCTGGAGTGAATCCTATAGAAGTTGGATCATGAATGTGAACTTGAGCAGAGCGCCTCTGATTGTAGCAAAAGCTGGTGTCTGCCTTCGTTTAAGACTGACTTCCGCCGGGCGTGGTGGCGCACGCCTTTAGTCCCAGTACTTGGGAGGCAGAGGCAGGTGGATTTCTAAGTCCGAGGCTAGCGTGGTCTACAGAGTGAGTTCTAGAACAGCCAGGGCTACACAGAGAAACCCTGTCTCAAAAAAAAAAAAAAGACTGACTTCCTACTTTCTTACCCCACATCTGGGTACAGAGTTACAGTTGTGTTAGGGAAATCTTGGGTTCATTTCCCAGGGCTGCCATAACAAAGTACCATGAACTGGGTGGGTTAGAACAGTGCTGTGTCTTCTTGTCCTGGAAGCTGGAAGTTCAGGGTCAAGGTATCGGTTGAGCAAGCATCCTATGCCCTCTGAGGGATGTCACCGCATAGTCACCACTGTATAGGTGTGTCCCTACCATCTCTGCCTCTTTGGTCACTGACTTTCTCCTGTGCCCCTGGCTTCCTGAGGCTTTCTCTTGTTCTTTTTAGTTTGTGTGTGTATGTGGTGCAACTGCCGGTTGTTTTCAGAGAGATTTGGGTTTTTGAGATGAGAACTCACTAAATAGCTCAGGCTGGTCTTGAACTCCTGATCCTCCTGCCTCACCCTCCCAAGTGCTAGGCTTACAAGTACCCACCACCACACCTAGCACTTTGTCCTCTTCTAAGGACCCCAGACACATCAGATTCAGGCTCTCTAAGACTTTGGGGGTGAGGGGGACAGACAAGGTTTCTCTGTGTACACCCAGAACTCACTTTGTAGACCAGGCTGGTCTCAAACTCAGAGGCCCACCTGCCTCTGCCTCTCTAGTGCTGAGATTAAAGACATGTACCACCACCACAGACTTTAAAGACATCTTGATTATTCTGCCAAAGACCCTGTTTCCAATACAGTCAATCACTATCACAGGTGCCCGGGGATAGTGCTCCTACATAACTTTGGGGGACATAATTCAGCTCTTGACTGGGGTTGGGGCTCTTCTGCCTCTGGAAGGACTAATACAGATGGGCACGGGTCTCCCTAGAGACATAGGGTATTAGAACCCTTTCTGGACTCTGGCCCCCTCAGGTTAAGAAGGCAGACTTTTTTTTTTTTTTTTTTTTTTGGTTTTTTGAGATAGGGTTTCTCTGTGTCGCACTGGCTGTCCTGGAACTCACTCTGTAGACCAGGCTGGCCTCAAACTCAGAAATCCACCTGCCTCTGCCTCCCAAGTGCTGGGATTAAAGGTGTGCGCCACCACGCCCGGCAAGAAGGCAGACTTTTATTCTAAGATTTTTCCATCACTGAGAGCAGAGGGCTGTGGGCTGTGCTGCTGTCTGTCCCAAGGTGTTGAAGCGGCCACTACCTGCTGGCTTCTGCCCTGGCTGTCTGTATCAAGAAAGTGATACTAATCTTCCTGCCTGCAGCTCATAGACAGAGGTTGTGACGGCTTGGAGCTCCGTTTACATCCCATAGATCAATATGTCCTCACTGTATTCCCAAAGTCCAGTCTCCATCCCCCGGCCCAAACGTTCAATTTCATCCCTTAGTCCAGAACGGGGCTTCTTGGCATCAAACCCTGTTCTGGGCCTTTGGGTGGGTTTCTTTGACCTAAATATGCTTCAACACCTGTGTGTTGGGACCCTAAGTGGGATGTGGAAGTTCTTTTCCTTCGGTTGCAGCTAACAGTTTTATGGGGTTTAGGGAAGCTCATGCATGTGCAAATGAGAGGACAGCCTCTGAGATCGCTTCGGGAGTTATGTAGTTTTGCTATTGTTGATTTTAGGTAGGGTCTCCTACTGACCTGCAGCTCGTTAAGCTAAGTAGACTAAGGGCCAGGGAGTCCCAGGGTTCCTCCTATCTCCACCTCCACAGCCCCAGGATTACAAACACATAGCACTATATCTTGGAAATTTTTGTCTGTAGGTTCTGGGAACCGAACTCAGATCCTCGTGCTTGCAAAGCAAGGACATTATTGAGTCATATGGCAAGTCTTCTCACTGTTTCAAGTTTAGGGAAGTTCCTTCTTTGGTTTTAGATTTTTTTCCTATAAGATTTTTAAAATTAAATTAATTTAACGATGCTCTGGGCCCTGGTGCAAAAGATTAGTGAGGAGCACGTAAATGGCTCATGTTAAATGGCTCATGTTAAATGGCTCATGTTGAACCACGGTGGGAAATGCACGAGAACGGCGTCGGTGCCTGCGTGTGTTTGTTGTTGAGAGGTGGGAGCTCTTGTGACTCTCAATCACAGCCATGTCGCTTGTCTTCATCATCCTGGGAAAGAAAACCCCCAAGAAGCAAACCAGATGAGTATTGAACAAAGGGACCATGAACTTAACCTTTGGTAACAGTGCTATTCTTGGTCTTTTATTGTGGCTCTGGTCTCCCAGCGAGGCCTTTGGTAAAATGACAGTATTGTTTCTTTTAGACCAAAAGTTGAACCTTCCCCTGACTAATTTCTTTCCAAGTAAAGGAAAGAATGGCACATCTGCCATTTGTCTCCAGAACAGGTGTGCGCAGATCTGTCATCTCTAGTGAACGTTATTTTCCCCAGACTTTTGGTCAATTTTCATTTGTTCTCCAAGTAAGTCATATACTTTCATTAATATGGTTAAGACTGAGGTAATGTCAGGGATGCTGTACCAATGCATATACCTAAATAAATTTCTTGTGACTTGTCACCCGTGTCTTCCCTGGCAAGCATCCTTCCAGATTTTTGCTGAAGATAAAGCAATCCAGGAACTCAAGGTATTAGTCCTAGCACTCTTGGAGGCGGAGGCAAGATGATCAAGATTTCAAGGTCATCACCTTGGCTATGTACTGAGTTCTAGGTCACCCTGGGCTACACAAACCCTGTCTAAAATAAGTAAGGAGCTGGAGAGGTAGCTCAACAGAGGACCAATGTTTGGTTCTTAGCACCCATATTAGAAGGACTCAAAAACACTTGTAATCTAACTTCAAAGGTCTGCTGCCCTCTTGTGGATGGGATGGGATGGGATGGGATGGGATGGGGTGAGATGGGGTGGGATGGGATGGGATGGGATGGGATGGGATGGGATGAACACACAAATAAAATGAATCTGAAATTACATAATTAAAATCGATTAGGGATCTGTGGGGGTCTTCTGGCATGCCAGATACTGTACTCAGTCCTAGCACAGTGAGTGTTGCCCCAGTAAATCAGAGGCTTCAAGAAGATTGGTCCTCCTGACATGGTCTCAGAGGGATGGTGGCTGAGGGCAGTCTGCATCCCCACTGCATAGCACTGCTCTCTTAGCCACCAGCATGTATTGTTTTGCCACACCAGTCAACTAGCATGGAGAGATCTAGCCAGTGAGGCATTGTGTTTCAGGACTGTAACAACAGATCCAGAGAGGTCAACACACTGCACAGCTAATGGCTACAGAAGCTAAGATCCAACCCAGATTATCCAGCTCACAGTGTGACACAGCCCTTACACCCCATTCCCTACAGGAACTTAGGCCCATTCCAAAAGATGGTATCAGCTAGTTAATATGTTTTTGTTTTTGTTTTTTTAAATAACTGAAGGTAAGTATTTGGGTATTCAACTCTCGGTCTAAAAAGGACTTCAGTGTGGTGGGACAGCCTCTTACCTCAGCCTCTACTTGAATAGCATTGTTTCTCATCTATCCAACACTAAATGTGAAATGACGAAACTCCATTCTAGGCTTGCTGGGCAGTAGTTCAAAACCCATCATTTGACCCTGCTGGAACAATTGAAAAGGGATCTGGTGGCCTCAGATAAAAGCTTTTTACAAATAGCCACTCCTCTCCTTGGCTCCTATAAACATACTTTTTGTTTTCCATGACTCTCCAAAGTGGCAGTCCAGAACCACGTCTATGAATATCCAGAGAGGGCTGTGGCTGGTGAACGTGCATAAATAAAAACGTTTCGTCTTGGACAGCACTCGAGCGTCAGAACTGAACACGCTTTTCCTTGTCATAATTTTGTGGCACAGCAACACAGGGTTGATAATTCCAAAGCCTCGGCTGCAGTGCAGAGCAGTCACCATGCTTCCAGGAGCATGGAGGACACTGCACCTGTGCCCCTCTTGGGAACAAAGGGATGCTAATGACTACTTTTGCTTCCTCCCCTTTCTTGCCCTTCCTGCCTCCCTCAATTCCCCTCCAGGAGACATCAGGAGACTGAATGTGAACGTGAGATCCAAGGAGTCCCCAGGACTTGAGCTCAGCCTCCTCTCTTTGTCCCAAGACTTCCCTATAGCTCTTTTTGCTATTGTTAGCATGAGCTGTGACTCATTCTTTTGGATGTCACTAAATAGAAATCTTTCAAATAAGGTTTGGCCTCATGAAATCCATCCCGTGCTTGCAATCTCTTGCCACGAGGTGTTTGTGTTTCCTGGGGAGGGGTGCTGTGCTCCCCTTCTTCTGGGTTCTTGTTCTCCACCTTGATCATATTTCTGAGCCTCCAAACGATCCATACAAGAAAGTCCAGCAACTTACTGAAGAACCAGGGCTGCCCTCCCTCCAACCCGCTGTGTGATGTTTAGTGTGCATTGGGATTCATTGTGGTCCCACTGGAGATGCCAGTGTCTCACCAGAAGTCTCTTTTCTAGAGTTCTACCCATAGAAGGAAACCCCATCTCAGCTCACTTCTTCCCTAATATGCCTTTAGGGAAGAGAATTTCCAAGCTACTTACTGATCAAAAGTTCCTCTTGAGTCAGGTGGCCACGTGCATTCCTTCCTGTGGACAGACCTGATCAACCCCAATTCCTATAGCAACGGGGAGCCCATGGCAACACCTCAGCCCTATGACTTGGGTTTTGAAATTTATCTTTTTGCTCTACCACTAAAGTAAGCGCACACTTACTCTCTTCCCTTCTAGGCAGGAGTCCAAGGAAATAGCAGCCCTTGCTGCTTAGTCCTCTCTGGCATCTGATAGCTGTTGTGACTAAGTCTCCCATATCTAGGTTAGGTACCAACTCTGAGCTTCTTAATCCTCCTTTAGAGGAGCCTCGGGGCACAATACACTTACTGAAATGGGATAGTTCATAAATATTTTGGACTGGGGATGTAGCTCAATAGTAGACCACGCCCAGCATAAGCAAAGCCCCAGGTTCCATCTCCAACATCACGGGTGCAGAGTACTTTGTGTGTTTCATACTTCTTTCCTTTTTTTTTTTTTTTTTTTGTTTGTTTGTTTGTTTGTTTTCCAAGGCAGGGTTTCTCTGTATAGCCCTGGCTGTCCTGGAACTCACTTTGTAGACCAGGCTGGCCTCGAACTCAGAAATCCACCTGCCTCTGCCTCCCGAGTGCTGGGATTAAAGGCGTGCGCCACCACGCCCGGCTTGTTTCATACTTCTTAAGTGTGTTCCCAATGGGAAAACTTCCAAGGTTGTTTCTCCTTATATTAGTCTCTTTGTTGTTGTTGTTTTGTTGTTTTTCAAGACAGGGTTTCTCTGTGTAGTCCTGGCTGTCCTGGAGCTCACTCACTCTGTAGACCAGGCTGGTCTCGAACTCAGAAATCCGCCTGCCTCTGCCTCCCAAGTGCTGGTATCAAAGGCGTGCGCCACCACTGCCCGGCATATTATTCTTATAATGATTTTTTGTTTGTTTGTTTTTTGTTTTGTTTTGTTTTTTTCGTTTCAAAGCAGGGTTTCTCTGTATAACAATCCTGACTGTCCTAAATCTTGATTTGTAGCAGGCTGGCCTCAAACTCACAGAGTTTGATCCTGTGTGCTGGGATTAAAGGCATGCACCGTCACGTCCAGCTAATAATAATTCATTTTTACATTTTCACCTTAGCTGTTGCCCCACTCTCATTTTATCTTTAATTAGACTTTGCATGGTTTTATCAACCCATAAACTTTCCATACACTCGGGACCATTGCGGAGGCCGTGGTGCATGTCTGTAATCCACATCTTGGGGAGGCTGAGGCAGGAAGGTTGCAAGTTCAGGCCCAGGCTAACATTGATCCCATGTTTCACAAAAGAAGCACGGAAACACAGACTCTTCTAGACACAGAACCATAGGGCACAAGGGCAGTGGCTTAGCCACCAATCTTACATTTCACACCTCAGCAACCTCAAAGTTCTCACAGCACTGAGGGTGAGCCCAGCCCACAGAACCAGCCCCTCGGCCCAGCAATACCTTCCCCTCCTCAGGATTCACTGGTCACTACAGGAAGGCTGCTGTATCCCTGAGTGAAGAGCCAGGACCTGCACCAGACAGCCCTCTTAGTGGGACGTTTTCTTTTCATTCCTGATTGTTATACTGACTGTGTTTCTGTTTTCTGTTTACTTGCCTGACTTGGACCCTGATGTCGAGGGGTATTTGAAGTTCTGTCCTCCTCTCCATCACTGTCTTCTGTCTTTAAACTGCCCAGGCATCTCCCTGTCTCCAGACTGTGCAGTTATCTGTGGGAGGCAAATCTACCCGATGTTAGCAGAGTGAACTCTTTTGGCCCACAAATAAATCCCTCCGTGTGTAAACTCAGATGAAAGGCTGCATACTGGCATTTACAGTTTTCCCTGGAGTGGGAGCCTGTTTTCTTCTGGAACTTGGTTGTTTTGCTTGGTTATTGTTTTTCAGATATAGACTGGTCACTTTCTCTTTCTGAAAGATTGCAGAGAGCTGGGAATGTGGTGCATGTCTGTAATCCCACAGCTTCAGAGGTGGAGGCAGGGGGATTGGGACAAGAGCCTAGACTATGTAGCAACTTCAAGGAGAAACTGAGTTAAATGAAACCCTATCAAAAAAATAAAAATAAGATAAATGAATACATTTTTAAAGTTAGAACTTGCTCTCTATGCTCTCTGTATTAAACAGGAGCAGAAATCTAAGGCAATCAGATTGTCCCCTAATACCTGTAACAGTCCCTGGATCTTCCACAATGTACAGCACAAAATCTGCAAGCCATAGAAATTGTGGAATGTCTTGGAGCGTGGAGAGGCTGCCTTGAGGGACAGCGCTGACTTGTGGTTGTGGAGCACTACATCTGAGTCTCGCTGTGTATCTGTGTGGGGGTCCACTTATATGTGTGCTTATACATGTGTGTGGACGGGGAGTAGAAGACTAACGTTGGGTCTCATTCTTCAGGTGATATACCAGATTTTTTTTTTTAAGATTTATTTATTTATTTTATGTAAGTACACTGTAGCTGTCTTCAGACACTCTAGAAGAGGGCATCAGATCCCATTACAGATGGTTGTGAGCCACCATGTGGTTGCTGGGATTTAAACTCAGGACCTTCTGAAGAGCAGTAGGTGCTCTTAACCACTGAACCATCTCTCCATCCCTGATATACCAGTTTTTGATATTGGACTGGAGCACACTAAATAAACAAGGCTGACTGGCCAGGAAGCTCTGCCTAATTCTCTGCCCTAATTCTCATTTCTCACACAGAAAACAGCTCACACAAGAATCCCAGCCTTTAAAACCATGACATAAGTAAGAGTTTAACACCAGAGGAAAAGGCGACTTGGCTCTGAGACCCCACCCCCTTTTTTTCAGAGTCTTCAAACAAAAAATGTCTCCTTGCCTTTTTGCTGCAGTTGGAGAAGAAAATGAATTTTGAAATCTTGTGATGCAATGCTGGAGAAATCCTGAGACAGGCCAAAGACTGCTTCCTCATACAAGATGAACTCTGTTTCCAGCCAAGCGGTGTTCAACAGAAGGACCTGCGCCACATCTGGAAGGAGTGAAGTTACTCTTGGTTCCGAGAGTGTTTACACCATTTCTGCTGCTTATACTTTAGAAAGTTTATTTTATGGGGACTAGGGCTTTGCAAGAGTGTGAACTAAAAGCTAATGCTTCCGTCTATGGAGTTTTCTCTTTCATCTTTTTCATTCTTCCTTCCCTCACCTGTGTTGAGGATGGGATGTCAGGCCTCTGCTTGCACGGTCCAGCGCTGTGCTGCCAAACTGTATTTGTTTTTGTCTTTGAACTGAAAATAAACATGTGTTCTAGAAAACCACCCTAGCAGTGTTCAGCTAGTAAAGCCACTCACTGATGTCACTGTCCTTGTGAAGCGTTGGGTTGTCACCTGGCACATTTGTGGCAGAGATTACAAGTGCATTTGGAGCATTATAAATGACAAGAAGACAATCGTGTTGAGAGAAATGTCTCGGCAGCCTAGACTGTGGAAGCCTGGCTGGTCTCCTGGAACAAGGTGCACTACCTATCCACAATGACTGCCAGGTCTCTGTGAAGTCTCTTTCCCTAACCCTAACCTCTTCCACCATGAATGACTCTCAATGGCCATTCAACTTTCTGGTCCCACGGGGTAGAAGAGTGCCTCTTAAAGGTCAGGTGTTTGGCAAATGTTTTTCCTTTAGCCCAAATGAACACAAACTAGAGAACGTTCTATGACCTGTTCCCTACTTTTTGACCCTTCCTTGTACCTCCATTCCCTGCCTTGCAAAAATATAAAATTATGTAGAACTTAAAACACAACCAAGGATTCAGAAACAAACAATAAGTGATTGTTCTCGAAGCAGCATAAGTAAAACTGTCACCATAAATATCCTAAATATCCCGGGGCACATCCTTCATGATCCTTCCTGTCTGCCCTTACGATGCCCATTCCAGTGACCCTGCTCAGCTCATAATGTGTCTTTATGTACAGTTTTGCTTGTTCCAAAACACTGTTTGAAAGCCAAAAGGCCCACTCAGTGCCTTTCCTGAGTGTAATTTTGCTTAGCGATTCTAAGGCGTCCTTCCTTGTCTCTGCCCTTTCTTAGGGAGTTCACCTCTCCAGATTCATACTTACCCTGTCTTCACAATACTTACACCCATGTGATGGGTAAGTTCTCTACAGAAGGTACCCAGAAAACATCAGCTCCTGGTGAGCTCATAGTCACAGAGCTGGCAAGATGGTTCAGCGGGTAAGAGCACTGACTGCTTTTTGGAAGGTCCTGAGTTCAAATCCCAGCAACCACATGATGGTTCACAACCACCTGTAATAAGATCTGATGCCCTCTTCTGCCATGTCTGAAATCAGCTACAGTGTACTTATGTATAATAATAAATAAATCAATCTTCTTTGGGCCAGAGTGGGCAGAGGTAGGTCCAAAAAAAACCCCAAAACTTTGATTTCCAACAACCACATGAAGGCTCACAGCCATCTGTATAGCTACAGTGTACTCACATAGATAGATAGATAGATAGATAGATAGATAGATAGATAGATAGATAGATAGATAGATCTTTTAAAAAAAAAAGGGTGTCTTAGTCACAGGCTCTCCCCCACCTCCCAATATGGTTGGCCGCCTACAGTCATGCCTTTCCTGCTATATGGACTGTGACTCCTTCAACTGTAAGCCACAATAAATCCTTTCTTTTTCCTTAGGTTCCTTTGTTTGGTGATTTAGTCACCAGGGCAAAAGAGGTAACTAATCCAATCTCCTATATAGAAAAACAGTTTGGAGTCAAGTTGAAGAGCTAAGAAAAATGTCCATAACCTGCCAGTTTCCTAAATGCAATTCCGAAATGGAAAAAAGAAAAGATGTCACAAATCAGGAGACTTCAGCTGCACCTTCAAGGTGAAAACTAAATCAAATCCGTAGCTCGATCACCCACCTGTGATCTCAGCTTTGTCATCTGGAGCCTCCTGCTCTCCTTTCTCTGTGCTAGTTGAGCCTTAGGTAGGCAGTTCCGCAGGTCCAGTGCTTAGCCTCCAAACCTAGCATGGCCTCCCCGACTCCAAGGTTATGTGTCCTCTGTTTTAGCTACAGTGGTCTGCTGCAGGAGGCAGCAATAATTAATCAGGCTCTGTATATTCAACCTGTTTGCCCCCTATGTAGTAAGTGAATATAGATAATCTTTCTGCACTGTTAGTAATGAACCTTCCCCCAAAACCTTTGGGCTAATAGTTACATTTACACAAGCTTTATAATCATTACATTAGAAAAGCTGGTTCTAAAACCATCTTTATTAGAATTACCAGAGAAATCCTTTTTTTTTTTATAAAGTGAAGCTTTTTCTGGGGCTGTGACTCAGCTGGTAGTGTGCCTGCCAACCCATTCAGGAAGCCCCAAGCTCCATCCTCAGCACCACACAAAACCAGCTCTCAAGAGGTAGAGGTGGGAGGATCAGGAGTTCAAGGTCAACTTCGGCTAGTTTAAGGCTAGCCTGGACTACGGGAGACTGTCTCAAAGATAGATAAGATAGATGGATAGATAGACCAACAGAAGATAGATAGATAGATAGATAGATAGATAGATAGATAGATAGATAGATAATGAAGCTTGCTTCTCCTTTTTGAAGTCCATATGCCCCTGGGGATTTTTATTTTTAACACATTTACTAGATAATTATTCTCCAAGCTAAGGATTAAGAATTAACCTGACCCCCACTTTCACATCACCACTGAGCCAGCACAATACTAAACACACAGGAGGTCTAAGTAAATACCCCGCGAAAGGTTGAAGGATCACTGATGGCAGCAATGTCTGGCCCAGTGCCACCCCTGCTAAATGGTCCTGTTACAGCCCTGTCCCTTCCTCCCTCCCCTTCAGAGAAAGAAACTCAGCTGATTCCCCCCTCCCCGAGCTTTCTTCCCTAGGCTCCCAAGTCCCCCAAGTCTAATTCTTTTACATGTGTTTGACATAGGGACTCACTCTGTAGACCAGGTTAGCCTGCAACTCGAGATTCTCCTGTCCCTGCCTCCCACTGTTGCCCATACCCAGCTCCTAGCTTACTTATATGACTCCTTATAAAGATTCATTTAACAGCAATGGAGAGATGAGGTCATATGTCATATGAGTTCCATAGCTCCCATCCTCCCACCTCTAAATCTTGTCTAACAAGTCACCAAGAGCTGGGTAGACACTCAAACAAGACATCAACACAGCTTGGAGGATAAAAGAAAGAAGGCTGAGGAAAGGCTCCCCAGAGATGGCTCTAGAAAGCATGAAGGGAGGCAGCAGGAGCTCCCTCAAAGAGCGGAGGCTATATCTACAAGCAAGGCTTTGCGCCTACCTGTCAAGGGATTCCCTCTAGGTTTTGCGTTTGTTTTTATAAAAATCAGATTCTGGTAAGGCTTCCTACAACAGTCTAGCCGGGCCTCTTGAGTACTCGTCTCGTGATTAAGATGAGACTAAAGGCAGATTTGTTCCAAAAATGGACCTGTGCTCCATCTCTGTTTTGGGACAATCCAACTCGGAGGAGAGCAGCAAGAGCACTCTGCCCTTGCCCGAGGTTACAGTGTTTATGTAACAAATCAGCTCAACTTAAATATTTCTCATCGCTTGTCAGGGCTGCAGACCTCTGCCCAGCACATCAACATGAATGTCATGTGTTTATGTAGCCCTGTGTGGGCATCTATGCTTATGCAAAAGGACCTCAAGAGTTCAAAGCCAGTTAATATTTTCAAGCATGCATCATGTCACTTGCATGTTTGCTATAAAGATGGCAAAGAGACAATTTCTCAAAACCACCAGACTGAGTCTATTTGTGCGCACACTTGAGAGCAGAGTCATTTAATGAATGTGTGTTTGGCAAAGTCTTACAATTAAGGAATTTTTCTTCCTCGGTAATTGCCTGGGTCCTGATAATTCTCCTCTAAGTCAGTCTCCTGATGAGTCCCCGCCCTGGAAGAGACAATGTGTACCAGACAAAGAGCAGAGACAGACACGGTGAGAGAACATACAGGCTCTCCTGGGCTCAGGACAAGCCAACTAGAGAAATGCTTTCCAATTTCAGCCTGGAGTTTGGAGCCAAAGGAGTTTACAGGGACCAGAGGGAAGCAGGGCACTCAGCTCAGCATCCCCTCCTGCATCCCCCCTTTCAGATGCACTTAGGCCTCCTTTGAAGATCTGAGTTCCCAGAATACCCCAAGTACCTCCAACCTCAAAATGAGAGTGCAGAGATTAGCCCAAAGCCGAAAAGAAATGATTTTTAAATTATTCATGCTACCTTGTTTGTCATTAGAACAGCTAATTGAAGTAACTGTAAATAAGTATACACAGAAGTTGACAGAAGAGAATCATCCACAGCAAAATACAGATGGACAGAGAAGCCCACTTAAGTACTAAATAATTAGAGAGGCTGGGAGCCAAGGATGGTGGGAGGTCACTAGGGAGTGTGGAACTGGGACAAAGCTGGAAGCGGCAGGGCGTGGGACACAGGAGAGGGACGCTGGTGGTGGGGCAGGGGCTGGAAGTACAAGCCAAGGAGCCCGGCTTGTGCAGGGAGAAAGCCGTGCACAGGGGGTTCTGGTTTCTGACAAGTCTGAATTCTGAGAGGCGGAAGTGACAGATAGAGCCTTTGACAAAAAGCAAGTGCAGGCTGTAGGAGACATCTCAGCTGCCCAGCCTGGACTGGCCACACTGCAGAGCTAGATACAAAGTTTCCCCCGAGGCATGGCTGCCCTTGCTCCGCTCTGCCATGCAGTCAGCATTAGCGACTTTGTTTCAGATCACTAGTACCCAAAGAATGGAGTGTGGTTGTGTGTGTGTGTGTGTGTGTGTGTGTGTGTGTGTGTGTGTGTGTGTGTGTGCGTGCATGCATGTGGTTTGTTGTTTGTTTGTTTTTCAAGACAGGGTTTCTTTGTGTAGCCCTAGCTGTCTTGGAACTTACTATGTAGACCAGGCAGGTCTTGAACTCAGAGATCCAGAGATCTGTCTGCCTCTGCCTCTGGAGTGCTGGGATTAAAGGCATACACCACAACTGCTTAGCTTACTTAAAAAGTTTTTTAAAAATAATTTTAAAGCTAATTTGTTCCACGTTGTTAAAATTCTTTTACGTTCATAAATATAAGTCATATAGGAAAATGTTAGCTATGGCCATTCCTATAATGTACTATCTCCACTACTACAGCCGGGAAGGAGGGCTGGGGGGGGGGGGCAGGGGTAGACTGAGTATAGGGAGAGTTGGAGAAGGGAGGGGAGGGGAGGAGAAGGCTGGAGAAGGCTGGATAGGGTATTGAACCCAGAGCCTCATGTGTTCTAAGCAAGCTGTACTACTGTACTACTGTACTGTAAGCTACCTGCCCAATAATAGCAGCATCAGAAAGCCACTGTCTAAGGGGCTCGATTTGCCTAACATGTTGATCCAGTCATTGTGCATTGAAATGAAGGGTTATATTGTATGCCACAAATATGTATGATGTTTGATTCAAAGTAAAACTATACAGGTTTTTTAAGTCCTCAAAAATGACTCTTCCCTATACTGAACGAATGGTGATTTGGAAAAGGAAAGATGCAACTGGCTACGATTTGTCATTCTCCTCTTTAAAAGAAAATTAAATTGGGTTAGGCATGGCAGCACAGCGCAGCCCATGAGAGATGAAGAAAAGAAAATGAAGCCGGGCATGGTGGCACACGCCTTTAATCCCAGCACTCAGGAGGCAGAGGCAGGCGGATTTCTGAGTTCGAGGCCAGCCTAGTCTACAAAGTGAGTTCCAGGACAGCCAGGGCTACACAGAGAAACCCTATCTTGGGGAAAAAGAAAGAAAGAAAGAAAAGAAAACGGAAAAGCCAACATGAGCTACATAGCAAGAGAGAGAGAGAACGCTCAAAGTAGTCATTTAGTACACAAGTTTTAAGGGTAAGAGAACACTGTGGCCTTCCAAGTTCTCAGCCTCACCCAGGACCTTTGCCCACTACAAAGTGTTCCCACTCAACAGACGAATGTGATCAACAAAGAGAAACCCCACTGAACCCCCAACAGAATCAGCAGACGACCTGAAAATGAAGTCCAGGATTAACCAGTGGTATTGATCCATCCAGGAGGACAAATGAAATCCAAAAGGCTGTGCTTTTAATGATTTTGTAGTGGCAGCAGAGCTTCGGGCAGCTGTCCCTCACTGGCACAGGTATCTGATTCCACAGATACCCAGAGACTGCATACCAGGAGCAGTCTGCACAGAGAGCCCAGGGCTGCAAACACTAACAGGAAGCAGGAAGCAAGCTATGTCTATGGACAGCTATTTCCTTAATGCCTCCTAATAATCGTTAACATCACTGATAAATAACATTACTGAAAGATAACCTGCCAACCATTCAGACATTTTGCACATACTATTTACGGAAGTAAATACAAGGTTCATATTTTATAGTTCAGGAAATTGAGTCTTAGACAATAAGGGGTCCTTACCTCACAAGGGACCCAAGGCCTTACAAGTGACACTTCTGGGTCTCAGCATGGTCTCTCTGACCCTAGAGCCATGCTCAACCCCACTGAGCACTTACTTCAGCCTGGATCCAGGTTGGGATAAACATGTGTTCAGAGAGATGAAATTCTGTTAAGGTGCTTGGACCAAGACCCACCCAGCAGCTTCCAGGAGGAGTTGGAAACTCAGAGGGAAAAGCCACCTCTCCACAGATGATTTGAAGTTGGCCTAACTATTAAACTACAGAAGCCAGGTATGGTGACCTAGACATGTAATCCCAGCACTCAGGAGGCTGAGGCAGGAGAATTGCTGTGTATTTGAAACCTGGGTGCTGCCAGGGTCACATAATAAACAAAGGAGTGGGGGGAAATTTAAAAATCACCATAGCGTGAACAGCAGTACGACCCCTCACAAGGCCTCCGGTCAGTGCATGCCCAAGGAACCAGGCTACAACTGCCAGATCGTCTCTGCCATGCCCAGGCTCCATGCCAGGCACTAAAACAGACAAACTTTTAAGGACTAATCACTCTTGCTCTCTTCTCTTCTCCTCTTTCCTGCTCTTGCTCGCTTACCCCCTTCGCCCTCTCTCCCCATTCCCCTCCCCCCTCTCTCTCCATGTGCTCATGACTGGCCTCTACTCCTCTTCTCTCTCTCTCTCTCTCTCTTTGCCTTTCTCTGTCTCTACTCCCTCAACCCCCACCCCCATGCTCATGCCTTAAATAAACTATTCTATACTGAAAAATAACAAACTTTTAAGGACTAATCACTGGTTATAATCAATTTGATTCAGCCTAATTAAACTGAAATTTTAATAGAGTTTCACAGTCAATTAGTGTGTGTGTGTGTGTGTGTGTGTGTGTGTGTGTGTGTGTGTGTTATAAAACTAAAAATACAGGGTCAGTGACCTGGCTCATCAAGGTACTTGGGAAGGTTTTAATATCAACTTGCTGCAGGTTAGAAACTCTTGAGTAGGAAGCCTCACCTGAAGGAATTGTCCCAATTGCTTTGATTGGCCCACCCCAGTTGTGTGCAGCACCTTCTGGCAGCATCTGTGATAAACTCCCTTTTAATCTCTCCAGTTGCCTGCTTGGCCCTGCCTCCTACCGCCATGTTTGATTTGCCCTGTGGCAGCTGCTGCAGCTGCTGCTGCTGTTTTCCCAGGTAACAGGATCAGAATCCCCAAGCTTTCCTTGTGGGAATAGGGACCACCAGCCCTCCAGGAACTTTCTGGGGTTTCCCATGACAGCCTGGGACACCTGTCTTGTGAACTGCATAACTGTGGGTTCTATTTCTGCAGAGAACCTGCCCAAACACTGACGGTCCGAGTTCATTCATACTCAGAGAAAACAATCAGATTTTGCAAGCTGCCCTTTGACCTTACTTCTGTGCTGTGCCATAAACATGTCCCCCACCATGTTAATTAATTTTTCAATACTAAAGAAATAGTCAAGGACAGTGACTGCATGCATCTTATCTCAGCATTTAAGAAACAGAAGCAGGAAGATCAGGAGTTCAAGGCAGCCTCAGCTACCTCTGGAAACCGTGCCTCAAATAACAGGGGAAGAAAAGATTGAAAATACATGGCCAAGAATATAATTGACAGCCGAGTTGATGGTACAAGTATGTCATCTCACCATTCAAGAGGAAGATGTGGGAAGATTTGAGATCAACCTAAGCAAACAAAACCAAAAATCTAACTAACCAAATACCAGGGTGGTGCACACCTGTAACTGCAACACTTCTAAAGTTAAAGGCAAGATGATCAGAACCTTAAAGAGATCTCTGACGACATAGTGAGTTTAAGGCTAAACTAAAAACACCAGAATAAGCCAGGTGGTGGGCACGCACCTTTAATCCCAGAACTCGGGAAGCAGAGAAGCGGGTAGATCTCTTTAAATTTAAAGCTCCAGCCTGGTCTACAGAGCAAGTTTCAGGACAGCCAAGGCTACACAGAAAAACCCTGTTTAGGAAAAAAAAATAAATAACAAACAAACCAACAACAAGGGAAAAATACAAACATCAAAATAAAAAGAAACAAACCAGAGGCTTGTGTACCCATTGAGCTCCACCCCCAAGTCCTGTTCCAATGTTAAATTCCTTTGTCACTTAGCAGACGTGACCAAGTTAGCGATAGTTCGGCTAGGAATGATCTCCTTGGGGAGAACAGGGCCAGATCAACTGGCAAGGCTAGACTTGGACTCAAACCCAGTTCCTTGCTTCCTGTCTGTGCACTCGAGCAGATATTTATCCTGAGAAGGACATGGCTTCCACACCACCCAGTGATATGAATGCTTTGTAGGATTGGCAAGGAATAGGGAGATAAGTGTCCATAGGTAAGCTATTGCTTATTTTCTAATTAGGGACGGGTGGGGTTGGGTATGTGCACTGGAGTTACAGATCGTTTGAGCCTCCTAACATGGGTGCTGGGAACCAGACTAAGGTCCTCTGCAAGAGTAGTAAATCCTCTTAACCAGTGAGCCATCTCTCCAGCCTCAAACTATTATTGCAATCAGAACAAAATTGCATTATTTCAAATGAGAGACTGGGTTTTAGAAATCACTTTTAAAAGAGAGAAAGTGAGCCAGGCGGTGCGATGTGCATATGCCTTTAATTCCAGCACTTTGGAAGCAAAGGCAAATAGATCTCTCTGAGTTTGAGGCCAGCCTGGTCTACACAGTGAGTTCCAGGATAGCCAGAGCTACACAGAGAAACCCTGTGTCAAAAAAAAAAAAAAAAAAACTCTAAAAAAATAAAAAATGACTAAGAACGGCTAACAGTTCCAATGACAGATGGGAGGAAGAAGGCCTCCATAAGAAGAACACCACACTAGATCTCACTTGGTAGCCCTGGCTAGCCCAGAATTCATTATGTAGACCAGGCTGACCTTGCAGTCACAGACAACCGCTTACCTCTGCTTCCAAAGTACAGACTTGGGAGTTTGTAACTTCCTCTTCCAGCATCAAAAACTTCAGAATTTTAATTATCCAAGCTTTTTTTTTTTAAAGATTTATTTATTTATTATATGTAAGTACACTGTAGCTGTCTTCAGACACTCCAGAAGAGGGCATCAGATCTTGTTGCAGATGGTTGTGAGCCACCATGTGGTTGCTGGGATTTGAACTCTGGACCTTCGGAAGAGCAGTCAGGTGCTCTTACCCACTGAGCCATCTCACCAGCCCTATCCAAGCTTTTTGCTTTTTGATTCATCAGAGACAAATTTGTCTCTCTGTGCTTAGCAGCATTATTGCCAGGATTTGATTAACCATGGTTCTGGGTTTTTTGTTTGTTTGTTTGTTTGTTTGTTTTGTTTGTTTTTTCAGACAGGGTTTCTCTGTGTAGCTCTGGCTGTCCTGGAACTCACTCTGTAGACTAGGCTGGCCTGGAACTCAGAAATCTGCCTGCCTCTGCCTCCCAAGTGCTGGGATTAAAGGTGTGTGCCACCGTCGCCCAGCATAGCCATGGTTCTGTTTATGGGGTTCTAACTCAAGCTAATGAAGCCGCCTTGAGTAAGTCACCTTTGTGAGTAAGCCTCCTTTATAAAACGAGGAATGCCTGCCATGCTGCCAGTAGCAGTGAGATTCTTGATTCAACTGCAACTGCCATTTACTGGGTGTCTGCCTCATGCCAGGGTTTCTCTTACATGTAGTATCAGCAGGCTGTCCCTCACAAAGGGCCTATGACTGTGATATAGACAGCCTCCTCTGAGATACAGGGAGCCAGACCCAGAGAACTTCGTCAACTTTCCCATGAGCAGCTATCAGATGGATGAGGTGGGCTCCGGGATGGGGGTTGGGGGACTCCAACCCATAATCTTAGCTGTTCCTTGGTTGGTCAATAGGAAAAATACCAGAACCAAACTAGCCTACGGCTCTTTCTGAGCCACATCTGCAGCATAGACTTCCTTATTTTGCTCTAAGCACATTGAAAACAGCCCTCCCAAGACTAAGCACTGCGTTATTTAATATAATGAAGGTGAATATTAAGACACGGGGCTTGATGTCATGCTTACCCTGTTCCTACAGATGCGGTCAAGGCTGGACCCCTTCTAGCATCCAGGCCTGGAAGCAGACATCAGCTGACACCCCCTCATGCAATGAAGATCAGTGGACCTCCAAATATTCTCTATTTTTTTTTCTTTCTCCCTAAACCTCATCCAAAGTCAGGTCTCATAGCGAAAAGCACATGGGACATGTCCATGTGTTACTCAGTCACTCCCACAAAAGAACTGAGGCAAGACCACAGAAGAACCACCGATCGCTGGTACACCATGCAGAACAAAACCATGGAGTGTCTACCTCTATTGATTAAAATTATCAAATTAGATAACAAAAAATATAAACCATCCATATTGAGATATTATATACCCATGAAGAATGAGTTAGAGCTATCATTGGTCAAACCAATGAAATGAGTTTTGGAAAATACAGTCAACTTGAAAAACATTCATCTGGATGTAACAAAGACAGATCTGAAAATGGTATTAACATGCTTAACCAAACCAGGTGTATTGGGGAGGGGGCACACCTATCATCCCATTGAGATGGAGGCAGAAGGATCAGGAGTTCAAGGTCACACCAGCTACACTGTGAGTTCCAGGTTACAGAGAAAAACCCTGTCTTAACAAAGAAAAAAGAAAAAGAAGGATGGAAGGAAGAGAGGGAGGGAGAGAGGAAGGGAGGGAAGAAGGGAGGGAGAGAGGGAGGGAAGAAGGAAGGAAGGAAGGAAGGAAGGAAGGAAGGAAGGAAGGAAGGAAGGAAGGAAGAAAGGAAGGAGACAGAAAACATGTGCTGTGGCCCACTTTCAGAAACCCTGGAGCCAGATGGGCTCACAAGGGTACCCCAGGAGCATTTTCTGCAGAGATTACCATCCTGGCTCTGAAGAGGATAGATTGGAAAAAGGCTAGCAAAGAGACCTGGTGAGCAGTAGGAAGAGAAACACCCCAGGTGAAAAGCAGTCTAGACAGTGGCATTTGTTTGCAGCCCTAAGGCACCAGGCTGGACCATTTTTCTATTTTTTTTTAAGATTTATTTATTATTATATGTAAGTACACTGTAGCTGTCTTCAGATGCACCAGAAGAGGGAGTCAGATCTCATTATGGATGGCTGTGAACCGTCATGTGGTTGTTGGGATTTGAACTCAGGACCTTCGGAAGAGCAGTCAGTGCTCTTAACCGCTGAGCCATCTCTCCAGCTCTCATTTATCTATTTTAGTTTCTGACTGATTATAAAAGAAATTAGGACCCAAACAGTTGCTGCATCTAATATGAACTAAATAGAGTTTTAGTCTGTTCTTATTTTTGTTTGTTTTCTGCAGCCAGGAGAATTGAACTCAAAGCTTCATATATGCTAAGCAAGCACTGGCTATACTGCTGAGGTATATTCCCAGCTCTTTCTTTATTTTGGTGTTTTGAGATAGGATCTTACTTAGGTTTCCAGGCCATCTTTAAACTCATTCTGTAGCCCAGGCAATCCTCTAAGTTGCAATTCTCCTGCCTCAGCCTCCCAGGTAGCTGGGATTATAGATATATGCCAAGGGGCCCAGCATACAGTTTTTTTTTTAATTTATCCATTTGATATATAGTTTTGCACTTGTGAGAATAAATATATCACTGAAAACTATTTGCTTAAAAATTATACTTACCCAACATGGGGCTATATATATAGTCTTATCATTGATTTTTGCTCACAAGCCTCATCATTTTCCTCCTGCTGTTTATTGGGTTTGTTTTTAATGTTTCATTCAAACATATGGCTTTGATCCTTCTGCCCTTTGCTGCCTTGGCTTGACCCCTTAGCATAAGTCAAATATCATCGAGCAAACAGTGTCCCTGACTCTCTGGCAAGCATGACAGCAGGACTGCAGGTTGAGCTACATTTCAGAAGTCTGGGAAATCATGGGAGAGAGGGGGATCACCCCAGGTACCCTGAAGAATGTGAGAAAAATTCACATGGGAGTTTGTTTTCTCTTGAACTGAGCAATAGCTCTGGGGTAGTGATCTGCATCCCCAGGGCCCTGTGCGTCAGAGTAAATCATTACCTGTTAGGTTACCAGCCTGGCTCCTGAGGCACACGTTCATCCCTTTGAACTTCAGGGTCTCAGAGCAAGAATGATAATGAGCAGACACACGCTGGAGGCCATGCTCTGAGGTGCTGGCCATCTGCCCAGTCAAGCCAAGACAAGGGAGCATGCCCTTTCCCCTGGCCCTTCTGAAGGCACAGTGACAGTGGTGACTTGCTAAGATTAGATCAGTTCACTTTGGTTTTCTTGAATTTACCTGAATATACAATCTAGTTATATATATAAATACACCTCTGCTTTTCAGATTTGCTATTCTTTCTAAAATCCTCCTCCTCCTCTTTTTTTTTTTTTTTTTTCCCTCCTGAAACAAACTTTAGAGTCTAGACTTTGTCAGGTTGATACATGAGCTTGGGGACTGTTTATACTGAAACCATATACACATTCCAGAAGCCTGCCTTGTTACTGATCTGAAACCAAGGTGATGAGCCTCAAACTCATACAAGAAACACCCGAGAGACCTTATAACCGGTAACCCCTGAACTACTGTAAAAAGTGGCACAGAGAGACATCTCAAAACTCACACTGTTGCTGGAGAGAAGACATGTTTTAGAGAGAACAGCTGTATGTAGATCAATCTGGGAGAAAACGTCTCGTGGTGGAGACATCTCCACAATGAGGCAGACTGGGTCATCTATCTCTAAACACCAACTTCCCCCTCTAGGGAAGGGCAGAATTGCTAGAGCATCTTCAAGAAAACAGTGTGGAAGGGAAGAACAGGATGTCTATAGAGCGCCAGCATGTCGTGTATATAATGCAGGCATCTGCAGAGTCCAGAGAAAGGCATCAGACACCCGGAGCTGAATTACAGGCAGTTGGGAGCCACCCAATATTAGTGCTGGGAACTGAACTTAGGTCCTCTGCAAGAGCAGTACTTTCTCTTAACTGCTGAGACATCTCTCCTGCCCCCTGCCCCTAAAGAACGCATTTCTAAGCTTTGAAACAGACAAATCATGCTCATTAGATCAGGGCTGGGTAGCTGCTGTTTTCTAGTGCAGAAGAAAACAAACCTAGAAGCAGTGATGGTTTGCTCTGCCAAGCTGCCAGACTGCAACTCTTTTTTTTTTTTTTTTTTTTTTGGTTTTTCGAGACAGGGTTTCTCTGTGTAGCTCTGGCTGTCCTGGAACTCACTTTGTAGAACAGGCTGGCCTCGAACTCAGAAATCTGCCTGCCTCTGCGTCCCGAGTGCTGGTATTAAAGGTGTGAGTGCGCCACCACACCCAGTAGACTGCAACTTAAGAGAGGTCTTCAAAAGTTCAGGCCTGATGAAATCCATGCAAGAAGAGGTATATATGCACATGAGAACCCCATCAATCCTAAACCATGATGGTGCCTATACATCACAAGCAAGCCTGACTACCCATTCATGATCTCGCTGTGAAGCCAGTATTGCAGTTTATGCCTGTAACCCCAGCACCCTGGAGGCTGAGGCAGGCAGAATGCAAGTTCAAGGCTAGCTGGGGCCACATCTCAAACCTCATTTAGAATAATAAGTACCTGACAAGGTACCTCCATCAAAAAACAAATTATACATTATATGGGACAATCTTTACATGTTCTTCTTTTGCGAAGGTGGATTAGAGCAAACTGCTTAGGGTTGCCTTAGCCTGTGATTATGACTCTGGGTAATCAGGACTTAGAACATCCTGATTTCTCTTACCTGATTTCTCTGTTAAAAGAAAAAAAAAGAAACATGTGCATATAAAATTGTATATGCACATATATACATATGCACATATCTTATTTTTGCATCGGTGAATTTCTTCCCTTTGGACTACTATAGTGAAATTACAGACAGTGCTTTTCTGCTTCTTTTCTGCTTATTACCCATTCAGACTCTGCCTGCCCAGCATCCCATACTCTTCTTGTAGAAACCATACCATACCTTTGAGAAACCACGTTTCTACCCTCGAGTGGCTCTGGTAGGGCAAACTCATCCCTGGATCCAGAAGGGAGCTGGGTCTGCCAGGCACTAGTATTATGTTAAGGGAAGAAATGTCACACAAACCGGCAGAGTATAAGCCAATCTTAAAACTTTGGTGGTGGCAGGGCTTAGAGAATGAAGGCCGGCAAACATGCCATATCTGCAGGCTGCACAATCAGAGATCCAAACAACCACAAATCAGAAAAACTCAGGGAAATGATGGACCTGGCCTGCCATGCGCAGACTTCGCCATCATTCTTGAACAATACGGCAGAACAAGGATGTCCATGGCCTTCACACATTCTAAAGAACTGGAGAGAATATCACAGATTATGTGTAAAGACAATGCCCTTAACATAAGGGACTTGTGTGCCTGCAGATCCGGGCATCCTGGAAAGGCCTGGAACCCTCCCTGTGGAGAGGAAGGACAGGTGTTTTATCTCTGAGGCTGCTGGCTTAGTGGGAATTAAGCCTGCATTCGCCAAGTACCACCTGGTAAGAGGCTTCCAGAGCTAGGAGCCAGCATAAGACAAAGGAAAGTGAAAGATGGAGAAAGCAGCCGTGCCCCAGGACATTTCTTTAAGCCCCTGGATTCAGTCAAGACTAAACCAAACCATTCCCAAAGCTTTTCAGTTCCTGAGCAATACACACTATTGCTAGACTTGAGCTTTTTTTCTGTCATTTGCTATCTCAAGATACTTAAAATTATAATAGAAGTCAAGCTGCCATAGCACATTGTGGAGGACCCATCCTGGGGTTGGGAGTTAGGGGACATCGTGCCACAGGTTTGGCCGAGTTGTCTTAGGCAAACCTGATGAGAAAGAATCAACCTGGTGATAACTCTGTTCGGGAGTTTTGATGTTGGTTTTTCAAGATCTAGTGTCAAGCCAAGTGTATTCCTGGCAATGCTTTACCACTCGGCTACCTATCCATCTTAGGAACATAGTGCAGTTCGCGCAGTATTTGCTGGACATGCACTGTGCCTGGGCTCAGTCCTCAGCATCAAATAAACGGAGTATGGTGGAGCACATATAATCCCAGCAATCCAAAGATGGAAAGGGAGTATCTTGAGTTCAAGGTGAGCCTTGAGCTCAGCCTAGGTGATGTGAGAACCTCTCTCTAAATAAATAAAATGGTTTTCTTTCCAATGGGAAAGGTTCATGGGTCCTTGGGAGTTCGGTCTGCTTAGAGATTTTGGTGAAATTTACTTGTTTCCAATAGGTGATTCTAAATGGTTCACTTGATAAGGGTCATTGACTTACCTTCCCTAAGTATTGGTCCCTCTGATGTGACTTTGTAAAGGCACACGGTTAAAGCATGTGAAAGACCCACAACGTGAGGACTCCCCCACGTTCTGACTCAGGAGAGGCGACACCCCAAATCACACAAGAAACGGTCTTGCTGCAACTGCAAGAGGATTTTTATTCAAGAGCGCTCTCAGGCCCATGGTCATACACCACGCAGGGGTAGAGGACCATGGCGCCCCGAGTAGCTGAGTAAGGGGGTATTTAAAGGAAGAAACCACAACTCAAGGAGGTTGTTGGAAAATACCAAAAATACTAGTTAAGAGTCACAAGGAAGTGTAAAGTCACAAGTGTCAGGTTATCTCTCAAGACAGTTTCTAAGAGCCCCTAACAATCTAAGAGCCCCTAACAATAGCACATTTGCATTGCAGGTTCTCGTAATGGTCAGGGTGGGTCAGGGTGACTTTCTTTGAATGAACACTCTTTGAACCCAGGAAGCGGGTGGGTGGAGGAAGGAATGTCGCTATCTGTTTTATGACCAGCACCTGGAGCACTAAGCCACAAAGACCACACTCCCAAGCCTGGGCCTAAAAGCCTCGAATTTTGTTTTTACTTTGCTATACTTCTTCACATGCACCATCTAGAGTGAATTAGGGTGAACCCAGAATGACCACTTCTTGCTCTTGTGTTAGCTTGTGCATATTGGGAGTACTGAATTCACTGGGGTCTAAGGAAACTGGTTGACAGTATCTAACATTTGGAGACTTGTTTCTTCAAGGGGATTGGGGAGTTTCCAACTTCACTTTTATTTAGCAAGTGTGCATGTTTAACTTGCATCCAGTTAGAGCAGCAGCCCTCAACCTGTGCATCACAACCCCTTTCACAGGGATCGCATGTCAGATATTCTGCATATCAGATATTTATATTACAGTTCAAAACAGTAGCAAAATTGCAGTTAGGAAGTAGCAATGAAAAATAACTTTATGGTTGGGGGTCACCACATCATGAGGAACTGTATGTATCAACGGGTCACAGCATTAGGAAGGTTAAAAAACACTGAGTTAGGCAAAGCCAGTTTGAGCCTGGGGCCCTGATTCACTAGTTGGGGGATCTGAGTCTGGGGGCACACACAACAGACATGGCTCAGATAAATGCATTATAATTGCCCCACTCTAGAAACCGGAGCACATTCTCTGCAGTTTAAAGCTAGGGGACTTTCCATTGCTATCTATGTAGTTCATGAAATATTCAACATTACAGATCTGCTGCAGACCAGCTCTTCAGAAACATGCTTTTTTATTTTTTATTTAATGGCAGAGTGATTGGGTCACATTGTGGAAAGATCACTTTTGATGCTGCCCCAGGGGATGAACTAGGGAAGAGCAGATGGGCCAAGAAGGCAAGATTTAGGACAAGCCATCTAATAAGTGACAAAGGCAGAGGATGTCAGATTGCAGTAGAGGGTCCCCAAGGGACACTTGATTGGTGGGGTGCTTAGAATGGATTGAGTATTGGTCCCTCAAAAGAATCTACCCAGAATCAGATGAATGTAGCTTTATATGGAAAAAGATCTCCAGAGATCCAACCAAGTTAAGGATCTTGATATGAAACCACTCTGCATTAACTATATGTCCATACAAGAGATGAGAGGGAGATTGTAGACTCACGCAGAGGAGAAAGCTATGAAGGAAGAGAGGCAGATACTTTTATCACAAGCCTAGAAATATTTGGAAGCAAAATAACAGAGGCATGGATGAGGTCTCTGCCATCTATAGAGGCATCACTGTCCTCCTGACAGAGCACATCCAGACTAAGGGTGTCACTGAGATTGTCCTAAGAAGAAAAAGGGCTAAAGTCCCAGACAACACCGACATAAGAGTTGGTAGCTGTATAAGAGTCAACAAAGGAAACAGAAGATCTAGGAGTGTTTCAGAAACCAAGAGCAGGCAAAGCTGTCAAAGGAGACCACCCTGAAGAAGAAAACAAGGACAAGAAGAGAGGTATGGAAAATACATACTGGGTTTGGTCACCGGATGCTGACTCGTGTGCTTGACAACTGGGAATATTGGGTGAGGCTAGCCCTAGTTTGTTTTCTGTTACTGTGATAAACACCATGACCAAAAAGCTACTTGGGGAAGAAAGGGTTTACTTGGCTCACACTCATGATCACAGTCCATCAAGCAGGGAAGTCAGGGCAGGAACTCAAGGCAGGAACTGAAGCTGAGATCATGGAGAATGTTCCTTACTGGTTGCTGTCTGTGCCTACTCAGCTTGCTTTCTTACACAGCCCAGGACCATCTGCCTGTGGACAGAACCACCTACGATAGACTGGGTGCTCCCATATGAATCATTAACTAAGAAAATCCCCCTACAGACTCACCTACAAGCCAAACTGAGATAGGCAACTTCTCTGTTTGAAATTCTCTCTCCCCAGATGACTCCAGCTTGTATCAAGTTGACAAGGAAACCAAACCAGCCCAGGTGCCGTCGGAGAGGCTACGAAGATAAAACACCAGGGATAAGCTGGAAGAAGGGTGGACTGAGAGGGAGAAGGACTACCTGAGAATGTTCAGGAAGACTTAACCTTGAATGCCAATAAATCACCCTTTCCAAGTCTCAGACTGGGGAGGCATTGGAAGAACTGTGTGGGCTTAGACAAGTTGGGGTGGAAGAGGTTGGACTCATCAGAGGAGGGAGCAGGAAGCTGAGAGTCTACACAATAAGGATGCTCTTGGTTTTTACACAGGGAGCAAGACTGTTTGTTTCTGAAGGCTGCTGTAAGAAAACACCACAGGCTGTGTGTATGACAGCAGCAACGGGAATACAATCTCTCGCACAGAGAGACAAGCCAGAACTGTTTCCTCTGAACCCCCAAAGGAGAGTCCTTTTTGTCTTTCAGCTTCTGGTGACCCCAGCACTTTTTGGCTTATGGGTCCAACCTCTGCATTGTTTCTCATTCCCGCTCCCCCACCCCTGCATAGCTATCTTTTCTTATAAAAGCTCTAGCCATGTTCAATTAAAGCCCACCTAAAATTGCTTCTACCCTCGATTATGATGTGATTGCATAGTCCACCCCTACAGCCTGCATTTTGTAAGGTGCCCTAAATCTGTGATGTCTGTCCATGGCTGTTGAATCAAGATGAGGTCATCTGGATGCTGCCCCACTCCCACTCCCACCCACCCCCACCCCCACCCCCAATCCAATAAGGCTAGCTGGCATCCTGATAGAAAAGGGCATTTTAACTATAGGCATGCATACAAAGGAGTTGAAACAATACAAGGTGACAGTCGTGTAGAATCCTAGGAGAGAGCAAGGACCCCACCCTTCCCTCAGATCTTCAAAAGGGAGCCACCCCTGCTGACACCACACTGTCAGACTCTCATCGCTAGAACTATAAGATGACTCATATCTGTCATTTAAGTTATAAATCAAAGCAGCTGCATATGGCTGCAGCTGTTCCACAATAGCCAAAGGGAATTGGGTTCAGGACCCCTCTCCCCATCTCAAACTCCCTTGATGCTTTAGTCTGTCATATAACATGGTGAAGGATTTGCGTTTACCCTATGTATGTTGAATCTTGTACTGTCTCTGGGGATTCTTGGACGACAGCACAGTGTAAATGACATATAAATAACTGTTTGCCATATTGTGTACGAATTAACAAGAACAAAGCCTGCTCGAGATCAAAACCTTTTCTTTCCTGACTATTTTGACCAGGTTGGTGAAAAGCACCAATGTAAAGCTTGGAGAGCCACAGGGTTCCCTGCACAAAGAACCCACAGAGAAATCACCCACAGGCTTCCGGAACTCTCTCCACATTCCTGGCTCCACTCTCCCCTAATTAAAAGAATTAGCCTGAGGCAAGTTGGCAAGTCACTGACCTGGTTCTCAGGCCTCTTCCTCTTCCTTTTCCTCTTCCTCTTCCTTCCTGGCAAAGAATCCACACTACATGCAGTCATAGAGAGGGCGGCCCCAGAGACAGAGCAGTAACCACACACAAGATGCCCCAGCAAAGCACTCAGAAATAGTCTCTATCCTTTCAGAAAGTGGAAGGAGGAAGTGGCCCACAGTCTTCTCTGGGAGTCAGAACGGAAGTACCCTAAGCACTATTTTAGTGAAAACCTGGTGTCTTCACTCCTATAAGCTTGGCTGTGGACCAACCATCAACTGGGTTGTCCCCCTCCATTCCTCGCTCTCACTCCCCCACACTCTTCTGGTCAAGGAAGCCAGACATGGAAGGGTCTTGAGACGATGCAATATATAGGGCCCAAAGTCAGGCCCTTCCTCTTCGCAACCCCTACTCGGCTCTTCCAGGCCCCTTTTCCTTTTTTAAAGTGGCCCGAGAGCTTAAAGGCCACATTGAAATCTCACAGCATTGGCTAGAAGAGGACAGCCTCTACAATTTCCACCAAGAGAGACAAGAAAGCAGGTTTGTAGCCTAGATCCATGTGGCATAAGAATTATGAGCTAAAGATTGACAGCTCACAGCTTAGCGTGCCACATACTAAGCCTGGGTTTATTTGGTTTGGTTTGGTTTGGTTTGGTTTGGTTTGGTTTGGTTTGGTTTGGTTTGGTTTTTTTATTGATTATTCACACAAACCATTAGGGAGTTGATAAAAGGACATTGAAATACCTATAGACTTATGTACAACTGTAATCCCAGTACTGAGGAGAGAAAAGCAGGCCCAGGCCATCCTGAGCTACATAGCTATCCCACAAAACCAACAACTGGGGCTAGAGCTCAGAAGTGCTTGTCTAGGATAGAGAACTGCCTGGGTTCGCCCTTGGTCTCCTGTCTATTTAGGGAAGCAGTGGAGCCTTCAAAAAGTGCAGCCTTGCCGGGCGGTGGTGGCGCACACCTTTAGTCCCAGCACTTGGGAGGCAGAGGCAGCTGGATTTCTGAGTTCAAGGCCAGCCTGGTCTACAAAGTGAGTTCCAGGACAGCCTGGGCTATACAGAGAAACCCTGTCTCAGGCGCAGCCTTGCTGGGGAGTCTATCACTAGGGACGAACTTTGAGGGTTTACAACTTTACCCCACTTCCAGTTCACTCCTTATTTTCTGGGTGTTATTGAAGAAGGGGTCATTCCACTCTGGCTGCCTGCTGCCGTGCCTCTCTTGTCATGATGAATACTGTCTCTGCAACCATAAGCCCAAATAAACTCTTCTATTAAGTCTCTGTGGGTCGTGGTGTTTTATCACAGCAACAGAAAAGTAACCAATGTTCAACCCAGCTCCACAAAAAGAAAGGGAAAGGGGCGGAAGGGTTAACTGTACTTGTGACATGTGAAGCTCTCTGTATGCTGTAAATCACCTTCATGAGCTGACACTGCTCTTCTCTGCATCAGCCATCTTCCTCCCTCTGTGTCTTGCTCATCTTGAATATTGTCTACCTTCTATTGAATACTGTATCTCACCAAGAACTTGGAAGGCAATTTGATAGGCGTATCGTGTCCACTTAGCAAAACAACATCAATAGTTTATCCACTGGGACTTGTGACCTCCCCCATTACGGACTTCTGATTACGTTTACAATACTAGATGTCAACTCCTCCTAGAGTAGCAGATGTCAACTGCAGTAAGAATTTGGTTGGTTACCCCAATAACAGACTTGCCTGCATTGCACATCCTGTAGTGTTAATACTGTGGCTCACAGAGTGCACAGCTGAGTAAGATTGTTATTCACAATTCTCCCTCAGCTGCCTTACACAGCACCCCAGGCACTAGGAGGACTGGCTTGCGGGAAGGAAGCTTCCAGCTTAGTTCCAATTTGGTCTGTGTCCTGTGATCAAGGCATGTGCCATTCTCAGCAATAGAGTCTTACTATCTTGTTCTGGTGGGCGACCAACACAGTGGCAACTGCCTGTGTTGTTTGGGAGCTTTAGGCTTCTCACCTTACCCATGGCATTGGGATTCTCGTGGAATAACCTAGAGCTGATTACCTAGAGCTTCAGTGACCAGCTTTATCTACCAATGCAGAGTACCTCTGTTCAACTCCATTTCTTTTTAAAGACTCACTTATTTTATTTATATGAGTACACGGTCCCTCTCTTCAGACACACCAGGAGAGGGCATCAGGTCCCATTACAGATGGTTGTGAGCCACCATGTGGTGGCTGTGAATTGAACTCAGGACCCCTGGAATAACAGTCAGTGCTCTTAACCACTGAGCCATCTCTTGAACCCCTTATTTTGTTTCTTAATTAGCTTATCAAGTATCAGGTATCTTCATGGCTTTTTTCACACATCCTTCATGTTGGTTGGTCTTTGACACCACCTCTTCTTTTCTTAAACCTTTCCATTCCCCTTTTTCTCCCCTTGCCTAAGCATACCACTTTATTCTAGCTTAATGGCACTCAGCTCAACTCACCACATCGACAACTCTGCATTGACCCTAGCTCCAAATAGAGTCAAATGATGTTCCCGGGAAGATGTGAAATGAGAAGTGGCACTATTCAGTGTATCTGGACAGCAGCCATCGTGTGAAGGGATGATTATAGAAACAGTGTGTGCAGAGTGGCTTCCATCATTTTTAAGTTCCCTTAATTCTATGCTTTAAATGTAAACGTTTTTATAGCTCATTTTGGCAAGAGTCTTTACGGCATCTTATTTAATTTGAACTTTACCACAAGTCTATAATTAGCCTCATTTTAAACACGAAAGAAAGAGGCTGCAGAAACCATATACAAAATTGCCCCAAGTCAAACAGAAAGATCAGTGGAGAAATTGAGAGAAAAGCCAAGCTCTCCCTCCCCAATATTCGGCTGAAAGAGCTAGGCTTATAGTTGATCCCGGGGTCCCAGACTTCATCTTTTCTCTCTAACCTTTGCTTCCTTCTTTCTTTCTCCTCTCCCTGCTTCTCATTCTTTGAGATGAGAGTCCTCACTATGTGGCATATGCTATAGTCAGCATAGGCTGACCTCAGACTCACCATCATCCTGCCTCAGCCTCCCTCGTAGCTAAAGTCAAGGTATGTATCCATCCGCCATTTTTTTTCCATGAAATTGATATACAGAGTAGATTGCCATGGTCCAGGCACCGTGCTAAGATGGATGTCGGGTGAACCTTTCAGACTGTCTGACCTACCCTGTGACGCTCAAGGAGCCGAAGAACAGCAGGAAGCTGGTAATTAGAGCATTGTGTGTTCAAGGAAGTGGCAGGGTAGTGAAGAGACCCAAAGGCCACCAGGCCGTGTAGCCAGCTCAGACGTTGACAGGCAGGAAAGGCTTCCACAAGAAGTCACAGCTGGGCTTGATTAGGAAGTGTCAGCCAGAACAAGGACACTGGAAGAAATACAAACTTCCAGACAGCCATCCCTGCTTCAGGGCCCCACTACCTTCCTGGTTAGCAGAGTCAGTCTCTGTCACCAGGGCCTTCTGCAGGCAGCCACTCTCTAGACCTACCCTCCAAAACCATGCCTTAGGGGAGAGATCTAGTAAGAAGACCAGAGGCCCAGGTCCTCCAGACCAGAGTGGAAGGTTGATTAATGCTCACATCCCCTGTTGACATGGGACTGACATCAGAACTTGGACCCTGTCTCTTAACAGCTGGGACCCCCAGTACTCACCCCTGTGCCTAGTAGAGAAAGTCATGTGATTTTACAGGGAAAAGGACTTAGCTGCCACTCCTACTTTGACACTGGCCATTTCTACTCACACCAGGAAGGATGAGGAGGAACCCTGCAGTTGGGAAGCTACCAACTAAAGCAGCTTTGGAAGCCATAGAGTTTCCCCAAAGATATCCATAGCTATCTCTTACCACCAGCCCTCAGAATTTACAAGATGAAAGCACTGCTGCCCAAAGCTCATTCTTCTCTCAGGGAAGACATGGCTGGTTAAACCCAAAATACAGAAAATGGGGCCAATCCAGCATCTCCAGTGCTTATCTGCTAACTGGGGTGTCTGCAGTCAAAGCCACACTTGCTCTTGTGTGGTGCACAATCACCTCAATCAATCAGTGACTGCCGATTGGTAACGAGCTGTGCGAAACATCTGGGCCCCTAGGGGAGAGTTTAAGACTAAAGCCCTTCTCTCTGAAAACTCCCAAATGACAAGGGAGGTTGTTCATTCTCTGCATCTTCCTTCTCCCGGATAACTCCTCCCACCGTCCATCTTTGCTTCTGAGCCAAAGTTGAAAGCCAGAATTGCTGTAGTTGGGATGCCTCGTGAGAATGGCCACTGTCCAAACCTAAAGCTACCTCCATCTGGTCTGAATGTTCCAGATGTTTCCCTGCAGCATACCAAATCCCAGAGACAGGGGATCAACCCACACATGGTACCTCAGGGACTCCTGATAAGACCGGCCAAGTGGAATCTCATCTTCATCCATATGGCCCAGCCATGATGGTCTACAGGGACAGATGTAGCTCTCAATCCAGAACATCCATTGCCAGGGAAAAACATTTTTTCTTTTTGAAGATTGTCTAATAAAGAGCATAACCCAAAGCAACTCGGGGAGGAAGGGTTTATTTGGCTCGCACAGTCAGATCCCTGTCCATCACTGAGGAAAGACAAGGCAGGAGCTCAAGCAGGGCAGAAATTTGGGAGTAGGAACTGACCATGGAAGAACACTGCTTACTGGCCTGCTTGTCATGGCTTTTCTTAGTCTGCTTTCTTATACCACCCAGGACAATCTGTCCAGGGCTGGCACCGCCCACAGTGGGCTCGGCCTTCCCATATCAATCAAAAAAATGAATGTTCCACAGATTTGCCTACTAGCCAATCTGATGGAGACAGTTTCTCAGGTGAGGTTCCCACTTCCCAGATGGCCCTCACTCATGTCAGGTTGACAAAAAACTGACCATCACTAACTAGGCATCTATTATGTACCTGGCACAGCAACTCACTTAATGACAACCCTTAAGAAACAAATTAGCATCATTGTCCTCTTTATGCAAAAGCTGAAGTGCAGGGATATTAGGCCACTTGTCTACAAGGTGGCAGAGCCAGACTTGGTGCAGGTTGCTCAGAGAGCAGAGCTGGCACACCAATCAGTGACACTGTGCTGCTCTTGGCCTACTGTGCATCCATTTTCTGTGACTATAACAATATACCTGAAACAATGAATTTACAGAAAGAAAGGATTCTGTTTGCTTTGCTTTGTTTCAAGCTCAGCATTTCAATGATTCCAATCCCGAAACCATTGAGCTGGTTGCTTTGGGCCTGTGGCAACCTAGCATGATGGAATTGTGTGAGTCAGAGAACAAAGACAAAAAGGAAGTCCAGGAACCCCAAAAACCCATCTGGGGTATACGCCCCCAGTGACTCAAGGGTGTCCCACTAAGCTCTGTCTTCTCAAACTTGTGCCACTTCCATTACTAGCATCCTACAGGCCAGGGCCTTACGGGACAGTCAGCATCTGAACCATAGCCTTGTTGTGACCACTGTTTTGCCAGCATAGGAAAAGGTCAGTCCTTAAAAGGCACTAGAGTCCTTCAATCTAGGAATGGGAACTGTCTTGGCAGCCACTGTGCATAGATGCTCATCATCTTGCTACTACAACAGATAACCTGACAAAAGCAACCCAAGGCAGAAAGGGAGGTTTATTTTGACTCTTGTTTCCATGGCACCGCCCATCATGGAGCGGAAGGAGGCAGTGAAGTATGAGACAGTGGTGTATTAGTCAGGGTTCTCTAGAGTCACAGAACTTATGGGTTGTCTCTATATAGTAAGGGAATTTGTTATAGTGACTTCACAGTCCAACTCCCCAACAATGGTCAGCTGTGAATGGAAGTCCAAGAATCTAGCAGTTGCTCAGTCCCACAAGGCAAGCAGAAGAAGAGTGACTCTCCCTTCTCCCAGTGTCCCTGTGTAGGTCTCCAGCAGAAGGTGTGGCCCAAATTAAACCTGTGTACCTGGATCTGAGACTTGCTTCGTCCCAGATGACCTTGAACTCAGAGATCTCCTTGCCTTAGTCTCCTGGGATTCATAGCCACTATGCCTCAAGATCTCCATGCCAAGATCCAGTTCAGACACCTGTATCTCCCAGCCTCAAGATCTGGATCACAGGTGAGCCTTCCAATTCTGGACTGTGGTAGTTCATTTAAGATATAGTCAAGTTGACAACCAGAAGTAGCCATTACAATTGGGTTGCACTGGATCTGCAGGAAGTAGGGATGAGTACTAGTTAGTACTCAACTTGCTTTTTCCTTTATTGTTTAGTCTGAGACCTTCTACCCAGGGGATGGTGCCAGCCACATGTACAGTGAGTCCACCCCAATCAACCTGATCCAGGAAAGCCCGAACAGACATGCCCAAGGGCGTATTTCCTCAGACATGCTAAGGTATAAAACTTCAGACAAAGGACTCTGACTTCACCCAACCAGTCACTCTGGAAACAAAGAGAGATTGTTGAATCTACAGGGCCATAAGATCAAGGGGGCTTAGACTGGACCAGGGGACGGAGGTAGACATCAGGGTCAGCTTGTGCCATATACAATTGCCATATGCAATGGATGTCAACCTGTTGCCAAAGGCTCTGCCTCAGATTTGCCTAGGTTGCAAACAATGAAACTTCTGTGCCTCAGGATAGCCGACTGTTATAGAGCCAGGGAACCAGGTGGACAAGCTTGCCTGAGAGAGATGACCACATTGTGTGGGCTTTAGTGGTGGTTTAGTTAGCATCTAAGGGGACTTCATCATCCCATTCTAACACATACTTAGTTCTTGCCCTTCTCTCTCCCTCCACTCCACTGCTGCCCCTCTCAAGTTGCCCTCCCCCTCCCCCTCCCCGTCTCCGGAATGTCCTGCAGTTTAGAATATGGAGATCATCAGAGGAGGAGCTTGAGGAAGCAAAGCGCAGAGAAGAGTGTACCCTGTTGCTCTCAGGCTACAGAGGAACTGGCCTAGCCCTGCAGGGCAGTTGGGGTCTCTGGGGCCAGGTGCACAGGTGACAGCTGCTATGGAGTGAGGAGAGAGATGGAGTCAGAGCCATAGAAAAGTATCTATCTCCTTTACAAAGGGCTGTCCTTCCACCTAATGTCCCCTGCCCTGTAGAGACAGGAAGGACAACAAGGAGAGGAAGGGCCAACAGGAAGAAGGGAGGCAACAAAGGCCAGGACTCTAGCTAGGAACAGGGCTCTCGGCCACAGGACAGGAAGTAAAATGCAGGAGTTTCCTATCAGGGCAGGATGTCCCCTTGCATTCCTTCAGGAAAGGGCCCCCGTGTCCTGTACAGGGTGAGAGATGGCATCCAGCCCCTGCCTCTGTGTGTGTGTGTGTGTGTGTGTGTGTGTGTGTGTGTGTGTGTGTGTGTGCTTGATTGCTTGATCCCTAAAGGGCAAAGGAAGAGGTGTAGAGAGGGTTCCAAATACATGCATTTTCAACTGTTAACTTTTCTTTTTCTTTTTCTGGAGACAGGGTTTGTGTAGCCCGGACTGACCTAAGCTCACTACATAACTGAGGAGGCCCTGCACTCCTGATCCCCTGCCTCCACCTCAAACGAACTAGGATTGCAGACATGTGCCTCCATGACCAGTTTAGGAGCTCTGTATTTAATCCTATGCTCAGTTTGAGCAAGAAAGAGGAAACTGGGTAAGTCCCCTGATAAGGAAGCAGCAGTTTACAAAGGGTGATCTGGGGGGCCCTCCTGAGTGCTGAGGTGAACACTTGCATCATTGGGAAATGGCAGTGAGCATGAGATTTATTCTCTCTCCCTCTTTCCCTCTCTTCCCTCTTTCCTTTCTCCATCTCCTTCTCCTTCTCCCTCTCCTTCTCCCTTTCCTTCTCCCTCTCCCTCTGTGTATGTGCATGTGCACATGTGTGAATCGAACCCAGGACCTTACACATACTAGGCAAGTGCTGTACCACCTCACACCTATCAGGCTTCTCTACTGTCCTCCAGCATTCAGACAGAAGTCTTAGTCAAACGCTAGATGAAATCATATCCACTGGGCACTCCCTGTCCTCTTCTGCAGTCTCGTGTAATGGTTGACTGCCACTTCACCCAGGAGCCCTTTAACACTGCTACAACTTCCTGAATTCAAACAACCCCTTACCCTTAACCTTACATTTATCCCTTACCTTACCCCTCCCCCTACACCTACTTCTACCCCAACCCTAACTCCTACCCCATCACTACCAGTACTCAAACATGGATCCCTACCGCTAACACTAAACCTAAAACAACCTCTACTCTCTGCCCCTTGTCCATACTGGCGCATATGTCGTAGGACACCGGCAGTCTTGTTCATGTTCAGTTGAGTGTGTGGCTCCAATTCACTCATATTCACTTAGAGCACCTAGTCTCCTCCACAATATATAAACTGAAAACTGGTGCCCTCGGGACATGTCCAGGTAGTTCTGTTCCTTCCTCGGTTGAACTGTCTTTTGTCAAATAGTATTGTCAAATGCCTCAGTGTCTGTACTGAACCACATGTGTCCGTAGCTCCATGGTCAAGTAGGATGAAAGGTATTTTATCTGATGTGAACTGGATGAAGACGACTCTCTGTGCAGAGGACTCCGAAATGTCCTGCAGGTGTCCCACTACCATTCCCATTTTCTAGATCACTTTACTCCAGCCCCCCACCCCCACGCCCCACCCTGGCCCCCGTATCCCTTTTTGTCCCAGGAGCCAGACCCTCCTGTGGCTGAAGCAGTCAGTCTCTCTAAACTCATCCTGCAGGAGACAAACAATAGCCCCTTGTGCAGCTTCGGACAGCTCTTAGGTGCATTCTTTCCCCCAAATGGAAGGTCTTGCTTTACATTTCCTTACTGTTACAAGTATATTTCCAGGGCTGTCAGGGAAGAGCATCAGATGCTCTTACAGAGGACCCTGGTTTAATTCCCAGCACCTACATGGCAGCTCACAACTGTCTGTAACTCCAGTCTTGGTGGATCCAGCCTCCTCACACAGACATACACGCAGGCAAAACACCAATGCACATACATACATACATAATCTTTAAAAACCACAGTACTTTTCATTATTACTATAAATTATATATTAACTATGGAGAACCTAGAAAGTGAAGCAAATGACCAGAAAAACTCACTCTTTTGAGTAAGAAAAGCCACCATTAACATTTCCTTTTAGACCTTTCTGTAATATACACAAAACGAGCATCTGTATGTCTTGATAAGATCACACCATGATGTATTTATATGCATGTAGCAATCTACTTGAATATAATACCTCACATCAATGGTTGCATTTCTGTAACATTATTTATTGTGTGCATGCATATATGTGTTCATGTGTGAGTGCACATGTTTGAGTGTACATGTATGCAGAAGCCAGAGGTCAACATTGGGTGTCTTCTGTAAACTCGACAACTTTTTTTTTTTTTTTGAGATGGCCTCACTATGTAGCTCGGCTTGCCTTGGAACCCTCCATATAGAATAGGCTGGCCTACCCAGTTGTATGGCCAAATCCCTCTCATCTTTTGAGACAGGTTCTCTCATTAGGCCTAGAACTCAGCAAAGTAACCAGCTCTGTTGGCCAGCAGGCCCTAAGGATCCTTGTCTGCTCCTCCCCAGAGCTAGATTACAGGTACCCACCAGCACATGCGGTTTCTCACATGGGCGAAGGGCTGAACTCCCATCCTCATGTCTGTGAGGTAAAGGCCTTTATCAACTGAGCCATCTTCCACGGCCCTCATTACCAACACTGTAATGGCTGCACATGGTCCTTTGGTATGCCCTCACAGAGCTGCTTTAACTGACCCCCTGTGCCAAGGCCTTCATTGCAAACAGGACTTTGGCAATCCTCCCATGTACTCCTAGTTCTTTGCGAGGTAAAAAATCATGACACCCCTCTAACACAAGCTCAGAAGGCACCAAAGATGTGCAGGTCCTGGGGTAGGCTTGGAAATGGTCAAGCCTACCATTCCCTTCTCACAGACATGCTTAGGCCAAAGGCTTTTGCTAGTCCTCTACGGCTGCTGTAACAAAAGACCCCGAACATCCACACTCTAATGAGCTCAGCGTCAAAACTAGTCGTTCAGAAAGCTTTTCCTATCCTTGCTGGCTAGAAAGCCCTAACCTGAGGGATCTCTGATGGGGATGCGAGCTTGGAGGGTTATCAGAGTCCCGGGTCTAGACCCTGAGTCTCACAGAGCTCTCAGGCTCTGAACTCTGGCCACCTGGGCATGGAAGGTGGGACCAGTAAAAAGAGAAAAGCAGAGCACGGTGTGCAGGGGCTCAGTGTCAGGGGGTGTTTCTGAGGAGGCCAGAAGTATCTGCGATATAGCTTGTCACCAAGCAGAAAGTGGCAAAGGGCCAATAATTGAAGTGTGTGTGTGTGTGTGTGTGTGTGTGTGTGTGTGTGTGTGTGTGTTTGCGCGCGTGTCCCCAGAGGAAGTTGTAAGACAAGCATGCCTTTGCTGCTGCCGTCCAACTAATGATAACTCAGAGGCTGGGTAGAGATCATGACTTGGGGCTGCTGGCACAGTGCTCAACTGACTGAAACAACAGAATTGCTCTGTCAGGCCTGGAGTTCCCATGGTTCTTATGTCTGGAAATCTGATATGAGGGGTCACCGGGTTGGGCTCCCTCTCCTTCCATCTCTTGGCTGGCAGCTACATGGCTCTGTTCTCTGCCTCCCCTCCTGTACCCATTATTTGCATGGCCATCTCCTTGGTTATGTGTCTCCTCTCTTCAAATAAAGACACTCATCATCTGGGATTCGAACCTGTCTTACTGACCTCATGATCTGATGCTGTCTACAAAGCCCCTACTTTCAAACAAGGGGAAGAGACTCAAGATGTCAGTATTTCCTATTGGAGGACAATTCAATCTATACTTGTTCTAATTTTATTTTTGTTGCAAAAAATATATATAGAAAAAGCAACTACGGTAGGTGGTGTTTATTTTAGAGTGTGGTTACAGCCCGTTCTCCAGCTTGGAAGGGAAGATGATAGAACCTAAAGCTTCATGCCCACATCAAGAGGAGAAGTGAATGCATGCATGCTTACTGCGTAGCAAGCTTTCCTACGCTTCTGCAGTCCAAGGTCCCACACCAGGGAATGGTGCCGCCCACTTTCAGACTGGGTCATCCCACATCAATTTAGGCAATCAGAATAATCCCCGAAAGCATGCTCATAGGCCAAGCTGATCCACACAACTGAAGCTCTTCCTGGGTGACTCTGGGCTGTGTCAAGTTGACAAAACGAATCCTCTCCTTCAAAGAAATCAACACTTCCAATCACTCTTGGAAAAATCCTTTCCAATATGTGAAGCCCTACAATGTCTTAAGGATCTCATGCTAAGGCCTTTGACCAGTGGTTCTCAAACCTGTGGGTCACATCCCCCACAGGGGTTGCTTATCAGAAATTTACATTACAATCATGACAGAAGCAAAATTACAGTTATGAAGTAGCATTGAAATCGTTTTATGGTTGGGGATCACCACAACTTGAGAAACTGTACAAAAGAGTCAGTCATTCAGAACCACGGCCTGAGGCTAACCTGGAACTCAATAGTGATAGCTCAACCTGACCTCACACTCTTGGGTTTTTTAAGATTTATTTATTTATCTTATGTATATGAGTACACTGTAGCTATACAGATGGTTGTGAGCCATCATGTGGTTGCTAGGAATTGAATTCAGGACCTCTGCTCTCTCCAGTCCCACTCACTCTGGCCCAAAGATTATTATATCTAAGTACACTGTAGCTGTCTTCAGGCACTCTAGAAGAGGGCATCAGATCTCATTACAGATGGTTGTGAGTCATCATGAGGTGGCTGGGAATTGAACTCAGGACCTTCGGAAGAGCAGTCAGTGTTCTTAACAGCTGAGCCATCTCTCCAGCCCCTGACCGCACACTCTTAATGATCCTCCTGCCTCAGTCTCCAAAGTCCTGGAATTACAGGCAGGAACCACCATACCTGGCTGTTCCTAAATTTTAATAAGCATCAACATTGAAGAGTACACAGGCACTATAGCAATGAATTCACACGGGGTAAATGTCTGTCTACCCACCCATGTCCAGAAAGATGATAGGCTGGGAATGTTTGTTTGTTTGTTTGTTTGGGGGTGTTTGTTTGTTTGTTTGTTTGTTTGAGACAGGGTTTCTCCGTATAGCCCTGGCTGTCCTGGAACTCATTTTGTAGACCAGGCTGGCCTCAAACTCAGAAATCCACCTGCCTCTGCCTCCCAAGTGCTGGGATTAAAGGCATGGGCCACCACCATCTGACTGGGAATCTTTTAGTGAGTGTTTTTCTCTAGAAATTCTCCAACTGACCTTGTAAGAATTATTAATCTGGCCTACAGATGATGATGCAGACTACATAGCATCCTGTAGCTGAAAGCTACAAGGCCCAGACGGACTCCGTACAGTGTGCCTCTTCACTCATCAACTCTGGTCTTAAAGAGTGACATTTGCCTACCCATCCAGACAAGGGCATAGAAAGCACCCCAAGTTCAGGATCAAAGGTTACCAGAAAATCAGCATAAATTAGGAATAGGGAGCTGGCTGCATTTTTTTTTTCTGAGACACAGGGTCTTGGTAGGAGAATTTGGCAAGATTTGGGGGACGTGCCCATCAATCTGGACTTTATTTTGGGGCCAAGTAAAGAGCCACTGGAATAATCTAGGCCTGGTAGCACCAGAGACGGAGGGAAAGATGGCCAGTTCAAGACATGCCTGGGCTGCAGAAACAGTTCAAAAACCAGCCTGAGAAACTCACTGACACCCAGCCTCAAAATAATCAAAAAGAAGTAAAGAGGAGAGAGCAGAGCCAACAAGATGGATCAGTGGATAAAGGTACCTGATGCCAAGCCTGAGGACACAGGTTCAATCCCCAAGACTCACATGGTTGAAGGAGACAACTGCCTGGCACAAATTTTCCTCTGATTTCTACAACATGCACTAACTTAAATATATAACGGGCAGTTGTGGTGCATGCCTTTAATCCCAGCACTTGGGAGGCAGAAGCAGGCAGATTTCTGAGTTTGAGGCCAGCCTTGTCTACAGAGTGAGTTCCAGGACAGCCAGGGCTACACAGAGAAACCCTGTCTCAAAAAACAAACAAAAAAAAAAAAACAAACAAAAAAAGAGTTTATTTACTTTGAGGCTGAAGAGATAGCTCAGTGGTTAACAGCACCAACTGTTCTTCCAAAGGTCCTGAGTTCAAATCCCAGCAACCACATGGTGGCTCACAACCATCCATAATGAGATCTGATGCCTTCCTCTGGGGTGTCTGAAGACAGCTACAGTGTACTTATATATAATAAATAAATGTCTTTTAAAAAATAAATAAATAATAAAATAAAATATAATAATATTCAACTACATCTTCACCTTCAAGTTCAACTTGAAAGACTGAGTGTTAATCAGACAAGAGATCATACATAGAAACAGAGGTTCTGTGACCTCTATCCACCAGCTCAGAAAACAGCCCCATGTCTACAATTAATGGCTCAGGCAGCTGTCTATGACCAGCGGGGCCTTCTAGTAACAGTCTAAAATCTAGACAGCAAGCCCTGGGCCATCTGCTCCAAAGAGCTGGGACTTGATCCATGGTAGCCTTTTGTTCTTACTTCCAACTTTGGACCTGAGGAAAGCCAAATGTATACAGTCACATGGGATGCCCAACCTCCCCCATTTTCGGTGGCATAGCAGCCTACAGTCAACATGGACTGAGGACCAGTGGCTTTCTAGAAACACTCCAGGCCTTCAGCCCCAAATTGAGTCCAGTTTCATGGACCAAACAGCCCTTCCAACATAGAATCAGACTTTGGCTAACTCTCTAGTTCCCATCATACAGGCCAAGCTAATAAATTTTACTTCATATATGACATTCATTCTTCTGGTTCATTCTAGGGAACATTGGCTAGTCCAGCAAAATTCCTAAGAGCACTAGGCACTAAAATGGATGCTTTGTCAAGGCCATGAGGGTTAGAGGTAGACTCAAACACAGGCATTGAATGGAGGTGTTGGGGATGTAACCAAGGTGATGACATTTTTAGGACAGCGGCTCCTCAATCCTGGTAACCCTCAAATCACCTTTGAGAAGCCCTCTGGATTCTTAAAACACCCCACCCTGTCCCCAGATGTGCTGACTCCACTTCTCTGGGAGAGCCTGAAGTCATTTATTTAAAAGCCCCTCTGGTGATCCTGATGCTTAGCCTTGGCAAGGGCTGCTGCCTGGAGTGGAGTGGATGATTCTTGGACGGGTGCCGGTAGGCGGGACCAATGGAGATAAAGAATCCCAGGCCTCTGCTTCATCAGCAAGGACCAAGGCAATGATGTTGTCTGAGGGAGGGAGTACTTTGAGGCAAGTGGTAGCTGCTTTTGCATGCCGGGGTAACATGCAGACCTGCAGGCAAATGAGCATGGCCTTTGGGCATCTGGGAAGCAGCTGGAGCTGAGGAGAATCTAATACTGATGACCTCTAGACTTCGACATTTGGGAAGGAAAGAGAAGTCCCTCGGCATCATCCCTCGCTGTGTCCTTCATCTGGAGGATGTGAAAATTACTGTCAGCGACTCTAATTGATTTAGCCGGGCAATCAGCAGTGATCATCTGCAACAGATATGTCTGTGTCCTGGAGTGGCTGAACATCTGCAGCGCAATCAGCCTGACCCTCTCACACTCAAATGCTGGAAGAAAAGTCTCTAGCGGTGTCTCTATAAACCCTGCTCTTTGACAGTGGTCACCGTTAGACTCCTCCAGTGGGTGATGTTAACTGACTGGAAAGCCTGTTTTCACAAATACATCCTAATCCATAAAATATACAAGGATCTTTGACCCTACCCCCTCCCCCAACTCCCATACTCCCAAAAGGCAAAATCACATCTGTGAAAATGCCTGACCTAATCAATTTTCAAATTAACCTGAAATTGCTATTTAAGTTCAAACGGAGTAACTGTCAGAGGAGTCGTGACTCCGGAACACAGACATGAGCCTGATCTGGTAATTGGCACAAAATAGAGAACAGAGTGATTTTATGGTGGACAGGGACAAGCATAGGCCCACCTGGGCAATTTACATGAAAATTCGTCTCCCCTCAATCCTCCTGCTTCTCCTTGAGGCATAGACACCATAGGCACTGCCTTATTTCTGAGTATCCCGGCATCCTGTGCTCTCTGCTGGGAGCGCTCTCCCACCCAGGCCATCAGCCCTTAGGATATAGCATAGAAGGCAAACCTTTTCCTTTTCCTTTTTTTTTTTTTCTTTGTGTTTATGTATTGAGGTGAGGGTGTGGCAGACTTGGAATCCGATGTTACAGAAGGATTGGCTGAGATCACCCTGGCATAGAAAAGACAATACCATCTGAGAGGAAAGAGACAGAAGAAAGGGTGAAGATGGGGGCAATACTGGACAGAAGGTGGGAGGAGGGAATCTATGAGCCCAGGATTGGCGGTAGACATGACCCCCCAAACACCCCCAGCTCCTCATCCTCCCCCCTCCCCTGGCCACATTGTCCTCAGGCTTCGGGGACACGTGGCTGAAAGGGAGCTAGCTGTCAGACTTGTAGACTCAAGAACAGTCAGGCTGCTGAGATCTGCACGGCTTCAGGAATTGGTGGAACTGGGGTCCTGAGGGAATGAAGGAAGGACAGACACATGTACAGAAAAGCTGGGGACAGGTGGTAGGCTGTATTTCTCTGAGAGAGGGCACCAGCTACAATCTGGAAGCCTCATTTATTTTATGCACATGAATAGAGGAGGCAGCTTTATTGGATACAACTGAATAAGGAAGGAGGTAGGTTTGTGGCATTGAGCTGAACAAGAAGGCAGGTTTAGCTAATCTTAGTAGGAGGTCCCTGGTGGGGAGCAATCCCAGCTTGCAGTCACCCAGGAGGAAGAACCTATGACCAATAGTTTCTTTACACACTGTCAACATTCACCTTTGGACCGAAGGACCTAAGGACGAGGACCGGAGGATGGCTTCGAACCTCACCTGGGGAAGGCTTTGCCACTCCATGGGTCTGAGTCAGGCCCTGGGATTCTTAACATGGCTGTGCGTGTGTGTGTCCATGCCAAAGATACACATCCACACTGGCTCCTCCATCCTTACACGAGCACTCGAGACTTGGTCTACTCCCAAATCAGACAGTCAACATCAGCAATCCCCCTCCTCTGTGGGAGGTGATTGCTGGGCCCCCTTCATTGACAGACCCTGGATACCGTCTCTGGAGACCCCGTATAGCCTGTCTCTCTGTTGTGTAGCTATGCTGCTCTTAGAAGTTTGCACAAAAGGGCGACAAATTCAAAGGTCTTTTCCTTGCTCTGCTTAGGAAATCAATGTTTAAATTAAGGAGACTGGAAGGATCAGCACAGGAAAGCAGGGCTAGGTGTAGGGAGACTTTTCATGCGGGACCTTAGAGCCAGCAGCCGGTGCTCCAAAGGAGTAGGGAGTTATGGGAGTGCTTCGGACAGCAAGGTTAGCTCTCCACCAGAATCCATGAATTCTAGCTAACACAAAGAGAAAATACTTGGAGAGAGATGTTAGTCTGTATCAAACAGTTCTTTTAAAAAATAATTGTTATTATTATTATCATTATTGAACAATAAATCCACAAACTGTTTATATACTGTCTTAGGGTTTCTATTGCTGTGAAGAGACACCATGACCAGGGCAACTCTTAAAAAGGACAACATTTAACTGAGGGTACTGTTTCAGACATTCAGTCCATTATCATCATGGTGTCAAAACGTGACAGCACAGGCAGAAATGGTGATGGAGAAAAAGCTGAGAGTTCTATACTTTGATCTGCAGGCATCAGGAGACTCAAAGCCTAACTGGCCAGACTTGAACTCATAGGACCTCAAGACCCGCCCCAACAGTGACATAGTTCCTCCAAGGAGGCCACACCTCCTAATAGTGCCACACCCTATGGGCCAAGCATTCACACACTCACACACACACACACACACCACATGTATGTGCAGGCACAGGAGTCTACGGGGACCATTCCTATTCAAACCACCACAGTCATTTATGCTGTATTGTGTGTTATTAGTAATTTAGATGATGTAGAATAAACAACAGGAAATGTCCCAGTTACCCACAAAACCCACACCATTTCTATGGGATGGGTTACACACAGAGTAGGTTACATGCACACCTCCCTCCCCTCAACATCAACTAACACAAAGCAGACCTCCAAAGGCTGCTTTCCTTGTGCACTTGAGGGAGGGATATAGAAGGGAGGTTTGCTGTGACCCCCTGCGGCCCCAGCCCAACCCCACAGGGCTTGCTCTCACTCATGAAGATGTTCTGTCAAAGTGCAAAGATGTAAAAGGTCTCCTTTTCCCAAAACATGCACTCAGAATGCCTTGCTTTATCCAAAACACAAAATCCCTCTTGGTGTGTGCTGTGTTATCTCAACCACAGAAGAGTCCAGTTGGGAAAAAAAAAATATATATATGTATATATATATACACACACACACAGCTGCTGCCAGTTGCCAGTTGTCCCAGAGAGCAACTTCTCATGCTTTCTCCAGTGCTTTGTAAGTGAAGAGTGATCACACATACCTTTGCACAGCCAAACGTGGAGAATGTCTGTGTGGAGGGTGGCAGGTCTCCCTCCTGCTTTGTAATCCACTGCAACACAGGGAGCTAACTGGATGTATTTGCAAAAAAATAATGTGTTTTTCAACAAGCCGGGTGTCATTCATGCTGATCAGGAGTAAGCTTGCTGAAAATACAGCAGCTTTAAAAAATAAAGGGGTGGGGGAGTGGGAGAGACCTTGATGCAATTACTGAAAGCTTTTTCTTTCTATATAGTTGTATTTTTAGTAAGAATACAAAATAATGAGTCTTGTATTGGCACTTTCATAAACACACACACACATTCACACAAACACACACACACACACTACCTAGCTCTTTGTCTCTCCCTAAACCATTCTGCATTTTTCCTTTCCCCTTGATGGCGGTCTCTTTTCTTCTTCTAGGGTTCACTTCATGCTACATATGTGTGTATGCAATATAGCTAAGTTGAGATTGAATATATGAGAGAACACATGTGACATTTGCCTCCACTCCCCCAGACTCTCATGTTGCCCCTTCCCCTCTGTTAGACCTCACTGCCCCACCCTGGAATCATCCTTCTGCTTTCATACATAAATATAAATGTGCATTTCTCATAGGAGAGAGAGCGTGCAGTATTAGTTTCTCTGAGTCTGGCTTATTTCCCCAGTTACATCTATTTTCCTCAAATGACATAATTTTTGTTCTTTCCCCAAGGCTAGATAAATCTCCATTGTGTATACGGGTATATCACATTTTTATTATCTATTCCCTTGTGGATGGATATCTAGGCTGCTCCCACATGTTGGTGGGTGTGAACAGTGTAGCAAGGGGCATTATGGTGCATATGTGGGGGAGGCGGGGTGGGGTACAGCTGGGTCAATGGTACAACTAATTTCGATCTGTTGAGGAGTCTCCACCCTGACTTCCATAATGGCTGCTCCAGTTTACACTCCAACCAAAAGGGGTCTAAAGGTCTTTCCCCACACGCTGGCCAGTGTTTCTTGTCATTGGTTGTCTTGCTGACTGCCTCCCACCTGGCTCCGATGAGTCCGAATCTTACAGCCGTCTTCATGTACCTTCCCTTGGATGGCTATCGGTGTCGAACATTTTCTCAAGATCTTACTGGACATTAGATGTTTCTTTTTTCCCCTTGAGAATCACCTGTTTGACTGGTTTGCCCAGTTACGGCTTGCAAGCTTTTTCTTGAGGATTCCACTGTATTTTTTAATTTTATCTATGCACTCTCATTTTCAATATTTGCATTTGTTTCTGATCATGTCGGGGTTTGGTCCTTTGTTGCTGTGCTTGGCTTTAAATCTCACTCTCCTTATTTGAAGTTGCTCCCATTTTGCTAGCTTCTGGCTTCTCTCTCCAGATGGTGAGTTGCCTTCCTGTCTTCATCTGGAGAGTTCTCCATGTCCTCTTTGAGTCCACTGATTATTTTCCTGAAGATGTTTTTATTTATTTAACGTCTATGTGTGGGAGCCTGGGTGAGTAAGCGGGCACCGTGTGCATGCCAGAGCCAGTGGTGGCCAGAAGAGGTCATCAGATTCATCCCCTATGACTGGGGATTGAAACTGTTAGGGGCTCTACCAGGTGGAGGCTGGGAACTGAACCCGGAGCCTCCACAAAAGCAGCAAGTTTCTCTCTCTCTCTCTCTCTCTCTCTCTCTCTCTCTCTCTCTCTCTCTCTCTCTCGGTTTTTCGAGACAGGGTTTCTCTGTGTAGCCCTGACTGTCCTGGAATTCACTTTGTAAACGAGGCTGGCTCTATATAGCAGAGAAACCCTGTCTCGAAAAACCAAAAGAGAGAGAGAGAGAGAGATTGGGGGACAGGGAGACAGAGTCTCACTATGTAGCCCTAACCAGGATTAGCCTGGATGTTGCAGTCTAGGAGTTGCCCCACAAACCACAAGAGCACTGATCTCAGTCAGACAGGGATGGTTTAGTGAACAAACACCTAAAGACTGATTGACCAGGGCAACAGATTAGGCTCAAGAGCTCAAAGCTGTGTGCTGGACATTTCTCAGGGCCACCTTATAAAGGCTAAAATCACAAAACCACAATGAGCTCATACGCAGATGCTTCAAGCGCTGCCCAGTGGTCTGCCCTGACTCAAGCCGTTTTAGACATAGCAGTTCATATTGACCTTTAATTTGATAGCTCCTACATGAAGCTTATGGTTGTGGAATTCCTTAAGATTAACAAACAAACATACAGAACACAACAGGGGCTGTGGTCAATATGACCCTTCTCTGAGTCAAGTTATTTTTTTTTTTGCATCAGTGACTGCCAGGCATATTACAGCAACAGTATAAAATATCTGGTGGGCATGGAACAAAGTGGCTGCAGCTATGCTAGGGCAGGCAGGCCTCAACACTGGAACTCATTTCATAGACCAGTCTAGTCTTGAACTCACAGAGACTAACAAGTCTGCCTCCCAAGTGCTGGGATTAAAAGCAAGGAGCGCCTGGCCCAGCCATTTCCAAATCTTTGAACCTTGTAGGTGAGGACTTAATAAAACTTGTCTCTTTAAAGTCTCTTGCTTTCTTTCCCATGATTCTTGTGTTTTGTGTTGTAACTTGTACCTCTGCTGCCTTGGCTACCTTAGGCTTTTATTCTGACATCTCTTTAGTGAACAGCCTATTCCTGAGGACTCAGTGTCCCATCATCCCAGTGGGAGAGGAGCCAGCCAAAGCTATGAATGAGACCTCTGCCACTCCTCCCGACATGACGCTGGAGCTGGCTGTCTTGGTTTACACCTCTCTGCAGCCTCTTTATTTGCCCTCTTGCTCCTTTGTGGGTTTCCAATGCGCTGTTTCTAATCTGCTATGGTTTGGTTTGGTTTGCTTTGCTTTGCTTTGCTTTGGGACAGTTACTGTCTGAGTAGCCCTGGCTGTCCTGAAACTCACTCTATTGATCAGGCTGGTCTCAAACTCAAAGATCCACCTGCCTCTCCATCCTGAGTGCTAGGATTAAAGGTGTGGGCCACCAATGCCTGCTGAATCTGCCATCTTCGCTAGAATTCCTTAAAGGTTTTTGTAAAACTTACTTTTACTTCATTCCAAAGTAACTAAGAAATGAGTGTCTCAAGTTAGTTTATCGAGCTTCTTCTAGAGAATTTATTCAGTGTCTAGGGCTGCCATAATGTAAAACCATAGATGTGACTGCTTAAACAACAGAAATTAATTTCCTTACAGCCCTGGAGGTCACTAGGCCAAGACCACAGTATCTGTAGGGTTGGTCTCTCTTGAGGCTTCTCTCCTTGGTTTGTAAATAGTCTCCTTCTCCCCACATCATAGGTTCTTCTGTGCTTGTGTGATTCCCATTTCCTTCTCATATGGAGAGTGTATTAGTCAGGGTTCTCTTGAGTCACAGAACTTATGGGTAGTCTCTATATAGTAAAAGAATTTATTGATGACTTACAGTCGGCAGCCCAATTCCCAACAATGGTTCAGTCGCAGCTGTGAATGGAAGTCCAAGGATCTAGCAGTTACTCAGTCTCACACGGCAAGCAGGCGCAGGAGCAAGAGCTAGACTCCCTTCTTCCAGTGTCCTTATATTGTCTCCAGCAGAAGGTGTAGCCCAGATTAAAGGTGTGTTCCACCACACCTTTAATCCCAGATGAAAGGTGTAGCCCAGATTAAATCTCCTTAAACTCGGAGATTTAATCTTCTGGAATCCATAGCCACTATGTCTCAAGATCTCCATACCAAGATCCAGATAAGGATCTCCAAGCCTCCAGATAAGGGTCACTGGTGAGCCTTCCAATTCTGGATTGTAGTTCATTCCAAATATAGTCAAGTTGACAACCAAGAATAGCCACTACAGAGAGGAACCACACTGGATCTGGGATGTTGAACAGTTTATGAGTAGCCAGTCTTGGACTATCATCCTTCACTAGGACCCTGCAGACCAGACCAGTTTAGAACAGAGTCTGTATCAATTACTTTTCTTACAGCTGGAGCAAAATGGCAGACAGAGGCAGCTTAAAGAAGGAAGGGCTTGTTCTGGTTCATGGCTTAAGAAGAGATAAAGCCTTTCGTAGCAGGAAAGGTGGCATGACAGGAGCGTGGGACAGTTGGTTGAATTGCATCCACAAAGAGAGATGAATACTACTGCTCACATCTGTCTGTCTGTCTGTCTGTCTGTCTTTCTCTTTCTTAATTCAACCTGGGATTCCACTCCATCACTTAGTACTAGTCACATTCAGGGTGGGTGGCTAGGGTCTCCTTGCTTAGTTAGACCCTTCTGGTTTATAAATATACCTAGATGTGTGTTTCCACAGTGATTTTGCAAGCAGTCAAATTGTCTTTAAAGATTAACTCCACAGAGTCGCTCATGAAAGGAGAGGTGTGTATTCAAACTGGACTTTACAATGGACCAGGTTTCCTAAAAACCAATGGATTCAACATGATGAGGATGCTGCCCCACTCTGATCCTTACAGTGAAAGCTGCCTGTGGTAACCTGAGTTAACCAATCAACATTCTTGCCCATTGTTCTGTTTTCCTGTCCTCACCTTAGAAACCCCATTGTCCCCCTGCGGCCACTACCCCGTGGGAGTTTTCTCCCTCCAATTTGTAGACTAGAGGCTGTCCCCATTCATAAATTGGGAGTGAAACCCAGTTAGATCTTTGACGAAAGCT